>NC_133324.1:327954493-328319839 GCF_042186555.1 Aquarana catesbeiana | reverse complement strand
AGGACGGACTCTGCTGGGGACACCTAATAGCATCTGGTGGCAGGTGACACGCTCAGGGCTCCCACTGATTCTGCATTATGGTGAGTTGAATGATTTCATTTTATATTACAATGTAATAATAGAAATAATGCGCTTCAATCATCCTGACACCATAATAACCATGGTGCCAGGATGACTGAAGTGCTAACACCAGGTGTTTGGGGTATCTTTATCTGCTGATTGTTAAACTTTCTACAATACACATTTCTATTGTTGTGTAGGATCTGGGCCTGCTGTCCCTCCCTCACTCCCTCCCTCACTCACTCCATTCCTCACTCCCTCCATCCCTCATTCATCTCAGAAGCTAACCACACCCCCTTATAGCCACACTCTTTAAGCCACGCCCACTATTCGCTGAAACCATGGTCATTTTCAAGTGAGATGGGTCAAAAAGGAAAGGCGGGGTCTGGCACCCCCATTCTAAAACTTCACCAGCCGCCACTGCTCTATGCCCCGCTTTTCTACCAAAGGTAACACTGGACTTTCATAGATCGTTTACCCACCAACATGTTTATTCTTTTTTCTGGTCCTAAAAAAGTGATGGGGGGCACAAAAAATACTATTTGTAAGTGGACGAGAATTGCTATTATACAAGTCTATCAGGCCTGTTCTTGGACACGACCAACAGACAAATTTTCTTTATCCCCAGAGGTTTGTTGGAGGTGCATAGAAATAGATGGCTCCTACAGTACATACATATTTGGTGGGAATGCCAGTTAATCACTCCATTTTGGCAATTGATTTTTAATGTCTATAAAAAAATGTGTATGTATGTCTTAACACAATAGCTTCTCCTGAGTTGGCTCTCCTATCAATGTTTTCTGGTTCCATTTTCAAAATCAACAAAGAAATATTAAGACATTGCCTACTGACAAGTTCAACTTGTGTGGACATATCCGAACATTGGAAGTCAACTTCTCCTCCATGAATTTTGAAGTGGGCTCAATGATTTTATGTTATTGGAGACCTTAGTAGCAGAGGACAGTAATAAACCAGAAAAGACTGATGGCTTCCGAGCCCTATCCCTGCTGTAACGTGCTTTCTTGACTTCATCCAGGTACACCAATTTATAACGTTCTACCATTACACGCACACCTATTAGTGTAATTCACCTGAGCAGGCTTTCTTAATCTTTATTTGTTTACTGTTAACAAATAAACAAAACAGTAAGAGCCGGTTAACACAGGGACGGCACGACTTGCTGCGCGACTCACAGAGGCGACCTGCACACGACTTCAGCGGCGGCTTGCAAAATGACTTCTGTATAGAAGTCAATGCAAGTCGCCCCAAAAGTAGTACAGGAACCTTTTTCTAAGTTGGAGCCACTTGAGTCACTCATAATAGAACGGTTCCATAGTACAGAACGGAACGTGACTTTTCAGGCGGCTAAGTCGCCCCTGTGTGAACCGGGTCTGAACATTGCAGTCCCTTGATCTCTTGTATGTTTCTAAATATCCCCTTTTCAAACCCACTTTCTTTCTTCTTTGTACAATAGAAATGTATTTTTTTTCTCTGCATTTATACCCCTTTTTGTTTTTACAAATGTTATATTTCTACTACTACTACTATGTACTAAAATACTAATTTATATTTTGCTAGCACCCAGTTTTTGCTTGTTTTTTCATTTCTTTACATTTTTTTTTCTTCTTCAGTCAAGACTCTTCTCTACATTGCTGCTAAAGCTTTGACTCTTCTGTTTCAGATCTCCACCATGGTTGTCCTCAGGCTGGCTTTTGGAGTACTGTGTCTGGACCCCGCTGTACTGGACTTTGCAGGGTTGGCCTGGAAGTCACCTTTGGGCACTGGGTTCTGTGTCTAATGTTTTCCAGAATCCGTACTGGTAAAAGTTAGCTGCTAAGAGCTCTCCAGTTTAAGAGCTGCTGGCATTGCCAGCGCTTAGCATAAATCTGAGCAAGTCATTTGGGCCGTGGGATTATCTCAACTATTTGGGCCACTGGGTGCCTTTATTTTGCTGTTCCCAACAGTTTTATAGCAGAAGGGGTTAATGCTGTGGGACTGAGCTATGAGGTAATCTGCAGGGCTGAGTGTTGCTCACACTCTCTTTCCCAACATACAAGGATGAGGAAGCTTCTCCCTGCTGCTGCTCTGCTTGCAAAAGTCACACGAAGCTTCAATCTTCAAATTGGTTTTCTGTTAACACCTTCTCTAAATGCTACCAGGTGAACTTTGCAGCCTCATCTGATGACAGCTTTGGACATAAGGTAAGGTCACTCAGGCAGCTCTTTGACCAGCAGTCAGCCCCTAGTTTTCTGTTTTTGGCAGCAGTTTGAGTTTGTTTTCTGTGTTGCCCACACCTCAGTTTGCCTACTTTTGAAAGTCCTAAAGGTTAAAGACTGAGTCCCTCGATGGGCAAAAAAGCAAATAGGATTTTTGTACTCCCTCTGTTTATGGTCATGCTTTCAGTACTGCTTTGCTACAAAATAGAGGCATGCTGATAGTGGGAGGGGTTATCCTGGGCTGGCTTAAATTTTTCAATTTTTTTTTTTTTTCAATTTTTTTTTTTTTTTTTTTGCTTGCTTGCTTTCCAATTTTCCTATAGGTGGCAGTATAACCTGAACGTTAGACTTCCTTTGGTACTCAATGGACACGAAGAAAATAATTCTATAGTGACATGCAAAGAAGTAACTTTGATGAGGTTCTCTAACCTCGCATTTCAGATTGGACCTGTATCTAGTCGGGTTCCCGAAAGGGTTGTCAAGCAAAGAAATTTTTTTGAAACAAACGTGCAGCAAGCTGAGTTTAAGAAATTTTGATTGGAACTCCTGTTCTGTGTTCAGACTACTAAGGTTATTGAAAGACATGCCAGACCATTAGTATTTCTTATAAGAGATTAATGGAATGGAAGCATATGTGGTTCTCTAATTACAGGTTCCCTTAAAAAAAATTGTGGTTGTCTTTAAAGAATTCCAGGTTTTTACATACAGTATAGTTAGATACAGCTATGCATATACCATACCTGTGGGATCCCTCTAGAAGCTGGAAATCACTGCAGTAGGCTCCTCTACTATAGTGTGATCTCAACTAGCTTATGGTCCCATACCAGGCAGCTGCCACAAGGAAAGCTGCTCTGACTGGATGAGGTGGAAGACGTGATGCAACCGCCTAGCCTCTACACCTTGTCCAATCAGACAACGCTTTGCATTCATTGAGAAGATTCAAAGTGATCTCTGAATGGTACCTGTGCTAAGTGGCCAACATGCAGTAGAACAGCAGCTGGCCATGGGACCTACAAGCTAGTGGATATCACTGTAGTAGCAGTGTGTAAAAGTTACACTTTATAGGCTGCTGTTGGTGTTACTGGCCAGATCACCAGGTGAAAATAAAAGGAATAACAAAATGAAATCAAGAAAACAAATGCAGCCACCACATTTAGGTATCGGTAACCTACAACATATATAATTTTTGTTTTTGGCTTTGATACCACTTTAATATCTACTAAGCCATTTATTTGTTTATACTAATGGTCATGGACCCCTGGATGACACCTGCATGAGTATACCGTATATAGATTGAATATTGTTCAACTCTGTAATCACAAATACTGACAATGCACTAAGCTGAAGGTATTTTTCTATTAGTTATACCGTAATTGTGTTTTGCTGTACTGTCAAATGGAAAGGTTAAATAAATTAAAAAACCTTTAAAAAAAAACATCTTTTATTAAAAGGTTTTCTTTATTAAACATAAGTAACTTTTTCCAGGTGTAAAGTGGCTGACCTTTCCTTGTCATGAGGACCATTTACATCAGTTCCCAACCAAGACACTTTACAGCTGAGATCTTCATTCATGTCCCCAAAGACAACAGTGGTCAGATAATATGAAAAAGTTCTGATGTCATCTAGTTGTTCAATTATATTCCTCCCTCTCCTTCTGCACTAGGCAGATTGCAGATGCCAAGAATGTTGAGAGGAATATCTAAGACTCAAGATTTATCTAACGAATATCTAAGATTCAAATTTGAACTTCATCTAATACCCAGTAGCTTATAATCTATAGCACAAAGCTACCTATCACAATCTATCATCACATATGCCCAGCTCCCACAGTAGTCAGTATGAGAATCCCAACTTGTTATTTCCCCAAACTCTACCAGATCATACATGCTCCAAGTTACTATCCATTTTGCATATCTGTTCACAGTGAATATTTAGGTAACAGTTTCCTCTATACCTGATTTTTTTGTAAATGTTCATTTGAACATTTGTTGCATGAATCCTAAAAAAAGCAGTGTAGTTGCAATAAAAAATAAATTTGAGTTCCGACAACTTAACTGAAAAATAAAAAAGAGCTGGCTGTTATTTTAATCAAACTTATAGCACATGTCTGAAGCTTCCAAAAGCCAACTCACAAATTGCAAATGAAGGGTCCTATGAGAGAGCTGCTTGAAGCTAGTTTATTGCTTTTAAATGTTTACTGATGCTGGTATTTTTAGGTAACCATTTGTAAGTGAAGATAAAATGTTTTAGGACTTTATGGTGATGAGATCTTACTGTAGTGCTTCTGAATAAGAGCCATTTAACTGGTAGGCTCCGCTGTGAAGATAACAAGTTGGGTCTTTCAGTAGGTTCTGCAATTTTAGCATTTGCTATGTTGATACTCTATACTCTGATACTCTATACCAGTGATATGCAATTAGCGGACCTCCAGCTGTTGCAGAACTACAAGTCCCATGAGGCATAGCAAGACTCTGACAGCCACAATCATGGCACCCAGAGGCAGAGGCATGATGGGACTTTTGCAACAGCTGCAGGTCCGCTAATTGCATATCCCTGCTCTATACTAAGAATCATTAAAGTAATTACTAGTATTTGACTGCAATCCTTTCTATGGCACAAGACGTGGCAGAGAAAGAATCCCTGTGTGTGTGCCCAGCTCCTACAACTCTTCCTTGGTATCCTCCTCCTTGACCTTCTTCTCTTCAACCTCCGGTGTTTCTTCCTTAATAGTTTTTGCAGGTGCCATCTGGAATTCTGGGGGCACAGGGGCGTCTGGACTTTCTTTCTTATAAAACCCTAAATCCTGCAAGAGCTGGTTGATTTCATGTCTCTTCATTTCAGATAGTGGGATTCTCTGAAAAGAATAAAGTATAAGAATTTTTAATGCTCTGAAAGGTCAAGCATATTTCCATTATTTATAAAACTGCTTCTAATTATAACTTGCAGAGTCCATAGGGCAGAACATAGCTTGTCACAAGTAAACAGTTCATCATTCTGTTAGAGAAATTATAACTGGAATTAAGCAATTTCCATGAGATCTTGAAACTAAAGGTATGAATATATGACTGTGACTTGTAGGTGTCCCATACTGTGAATACAGAATTAACCCATCCTGTATAGGGATACTCTGCTTATTAAAGCTGGATTTGCAATAAAAATCACGTAACCACTTATTCCGGGCTTCCACTATACAAAAACATGGGTTAAAAAATTGCAAGCGTAGAGCCCGTTCATAGAATAAATAAAGGAACTTGGACGTGTGATGTCCAAAAAAAGTCAGTGACAAACTTCAATCATGTGTGATGATAATCCTCAACCCCATGTGGATATGATATAGTAATAGTCTTTAACTTCAAATATGTATGATGTAATAACAGTTGATAGTAGATCCACCACCAAAGACACCAGAAGCTGCTTACCAGAGGGATTAAACTCAAATTGGTGTACACCTAGTGAGTCCCTGGTTTGCATCCAGGGACAGCATGGACCTTGCTTTGTGCACTGGTGTGCAGTCAGGTTGGATCAGGAAGAGGCCACCCCTAAACTGTTCCCACAAGGTTGGGAGCATGAATTGCCCAAAATGTCTTGGTATGCTGATGCCTTAAATTGATTGTAAGGGTTCTTTTTTTTTTTTTTTTAATAACAAACATATCATACTTACCTCCACGGTGCAGCTCGTTTTGCACAGAGTGGCCCCAAACCTGGACTTCTGGGGTCCCCCGGCGGCTCTCGTGGCTCCTCCAGGCCCTTCAGAATGGGTTTGGGTCCCCCTCAAAATCCATACCAGACCCTTCAGGTTTGGTATGGATTTTAAGGGGAACTCCCACGCCAAGATTAAAAAAAGAATGGTGTGGGGGTCCATCCAAAAAACCATACCAGACCCTTATCCGAGCACGCAACCTGGCAGGCCGCAGGAAAAGAGGGGGGACGAGAGAGCGCCCCTCCTCCTGAACCGTACCAAGCCACATGTCCTCAACATGGGAAGGGTGCTTTAGGGTAACCCCCCAAAGCACCGTGTCCCCATGTTGATGGGGACAAGGGCCTCATCCCCACAAACCTTGCCCGAAGATTGTGGGGGTCTGTGGGCGGGGGTGCTTATCTGGAATCTGGAAGCCCCCTTAAACAAGGGGACCCCCAGATCCCGCCCCCCCGTGTGAAATGGTAACAGGGTAGGGAGGCCATGCGGTGACGTTCTTGGGTGACCCCGCTCCCCTCTGACACATGGGGACTTCCCTATGGCTTCCCCGTAGCATCAGAGGGGGGTGGGGCCACCCGGTGATGTAACCGGTTAGCCCCTCCCCTCTGACGCTACGGAGAAGCCATAGGGATGTCTCCGTGCGACAGAGGGGGGCAGGGTCACCCGCCAATGTCACCGTGTGGCCCCGCCCTCAGTTATAAAAGAACTGTCACCTGAGAGGACGGTCATTACAGGGGGTGCCTCCCATGTAGTCGGAATGGCTGGCGGCATGCGGGTTTTTGTTTTTTTTTTCCTTTTTCGGTCTGTCGGCGGAGCAAGAGAAGAAGACTTCGTGGGACAGTTTTATTTTTTAATAAAGGATTAGTCCCCAAGCCGTATCATGTTATTTTTACCATTTTCACACTTTTTTTTGTGAAATGGTAGGGGTACATTTGTACCCAGTTACCATTTCACACAGGGGGGAGGCGGGGATCTGGGGTCTCCTTGTTAAAGGGGGCTTCCAGATTCCGATAAGCCCCCCGACCGCAGACCCCCACAACCACCGGGCAAGGTGGGGCCAAAGCACCCTCCCCATGTTGAGGGCATGTGGCCTGGTACGGTTCAGGGGGGGGGCGCTCTCTCGCTTGGATAAGGGTCTGGTATGGATTTTTGGGGGGACCCCCACGCCATTTTTTTTTTATTTTGGCGTGGGGTTACCCTTAAAATCCATACCAGACCTGAAGGGTCTGGTATGGATTTTGAGGGGGATCCCCACACCATCTTTTTTTAATTCTTGAGCGGGGTTCCCCTTAATATCCATACCAGACCTGAAGAGCCTGGTATGGAATTTGGGGGGCCCCCACGCAATTTTTTTTTTTAATTTTGGTTTGGGGTTCCCCTTAATATTCATACCAGACCCAAAGGGCCTGTTTTTTTTTTGCATTGATACATGTCCCCTGGGGCAGGACCCAGGTCCCCAAACACTTTTTATGACAATAACTTGCAGATAAGCCTTTAAAATTAGTATTTTTGATTATTCATGTTTGTGTCCCATAGACTTTAACGGTGTTCAAACAAATTTTTTGCCTGTTCGCATGTTGAACCCAACGGACTTATGCCCTGTACACACGGTCGGACATTGATTGGACATTCCGACAACAAAATCCATGGATTATTTCCGACGGATGTTGGCTCAAACTTGTCTTTCATACACACGGTCACACAAAGTTGTCGGAAAATCCGATCGTTCTGAACGCGGTGACGTAAAACACGTACGTCGGGACTATAAACGGGGCAGTAGCCAATAGCTTTTGTCTCTTAATTTATTCTGAGCATGCGTGGCACTTTGTGCATCGAATTTGTGTACACACGATCGGAATTTCTGACAACGGATTTTGTTGTCGGAAAATTCAGGTGCGTGTAAAGGCAGGCGTCCCAATACTTTGACAATATAGTGTGTGTGTGTGTATATGTATATATGTATATGTGTATATATATATATATATATATATATATATATACACACATACACAGTATCTCACAAAAGTGAGTACACCCCTCACATTTTTGTAAATGTATACCTTTTCATGTGACAACACTGAAGACATGACACTTTGCTACAATGTAAAGTAGTGAGTGTACAGCTTGTATAACAGAGTAAATTTGCTGCCCCCTCAAAATAACTCAACACACAGCCATTAATGTCTAAGCCCTGGCAACAAAAGTGAGTACACCCCTAAGTGAAAATGTCCAAATTGGGCCCAAAGTGTCAATATTTTGTGTAACCAGCATTATTTTCCAGCACTGCCTTAACCATCTTGGTCATAGAGTTCACCAGAGCTTCAGAGGTTGCCACTGGAGTCCTCCCACTCCTCCATGACGACATCATGTTGCTGGTAGATGTTAGAGACCTTGCGCTACTCCACCTTCCGTTTGAGGATGCCCCACAGATGCTCAATAGGGTTAAGGTTTGGAGACATGCTTGGCCAGTCCATCACCTTTACCCTCAGCTTCTTTAGCAAGGCAGTGGTTGTCTTGGAGATGTGTTTGAGGTCGTTATGTTGGAATAATGCCCTGCGGCCCAGTCTCCGAAGGAAGGGGATCATGTTCTGCTTCAGTATGTCACAGTACATGTTGGCATTCATAGTGCCCTCGATAAACTGTAGCTCCCCGGTGCCGGCAGCACTCATGCAGCCCCAGACCATCACACTCCCACCACCATGCTTGACTGTAGGCAAGACACGCTTGTCTTTGTACTCCTCACCTGGTTGCTACACACGCTTGACACCATCTGAACCAAATAAGTTTATGTTGGTCTCATGAGAAACTAACACTAACTTGTAACACTAATGAGTCAAATGACACCAGGGAGGGAATATGGCTAATTGGGCCCAATTTGGACATTTTCACTTAGGGGTGTAATCACTGTTGAGTTATTTTGAGGGGGGCAGCAAATTTGCACTGTTATACAAGCTGTACACTCACTATTTTACATTGTAGCAAAGTGTCATTTCTTCAGTGTTGTCAAATGAAAAGATATAATAAAATATTTACAAAAATGTGAGGGGTGTACTCACTTTTGTGAGATACTGTGAGTATATATAAGACAATAAATAAGTCTAAAAAAATATTGTCCGTGGGTTAGGGGTGCAAATTACTTGTCTTGCCTTGCGTGCTGACAACCCACGCTATGAAAATAATTTTACTGTTAGGGGTCCCCACATCTTGAGAAATTTTATCAAGTTGTCACGGCACTAGAAGATTGAGAACCACTGCTCTAAAGGAACTCTAGGGTCACACAGAAAATGGCTGGTCTAAGGTAACAGAGTGCTCTGTAATATAGTGAGGCCAGCAGTAAACACCTGATTTTTTGCCTCCATGACAGGCCTAACTTATTGGGAATGGTTGTGTTTATTTATAATGGTCAGGACTATAAAAAAAGTACTATTTTCTTTTAGTTTGGCAGCAGGTGGAGCCCAAAGCTCCTTTAAATGTTTTCCAGGCTGGCCTTAACTGGGTTACTGAAAAACATCCTGTTGAGTTCAAACTCCACTGCTGTGAGTTCAGTAGATTAAACTCCTATTTTATAGCCACGATTGAAGAAATCGGCATAGTAACCCATCACACACATTTGTAAGACTTTATAGGCAAACCTGTTTTCGCTTTTAAAACAAAAAAATAATGTGTTGTGACTTCTATGGACCCTGTATGTAATAGCTACTTGTAAAAGAAAGATCTAAAACCATGTTATGAAGCTACAAAATAGAATATAATTTTATAAAACAATTCGTTTTACTTTGAGTTTCTCTTGGGACTTGTATCCATTATAATCCTGGGTTATTAAAACGCTAACCCTATGGTATTTTTTAGTCTATAGGAATTATTTTGCTCTGCAGTACCTTATTGTAGTCTCCAGATGCCGCTGTTAGATCTACAGTCTACAAAAAGCAGTTGAATAAAAAGAAGCATAGGCAGAACATATGTCAAAGATTCTACTCCCATAAACACTGACATGCTACAGTATAGATAACTCAGTCATCAAAATGCCATTACATATGCCCAGATATGCATTTACAATGCTATCTTTAGGACATGTGGGAATAAATAATGACATGTTGATGATTGAGTTATCTATATAAGTAGTATGCCAGAGTTAATGAGCGTATAATGGTCTTTGACATAGGTTCAGCCAATGCTTCTTTTTATTGATCTTTTTAATTTAACATTAATAAAGATGTATTAATGTTTTGGTTGTCTGTTAAGCGTGGTGCATTTAAAATGCCGTACACCCATAAAGACCTTTTTGTCAGCTGTTTTTTGTAGACTGTGGATTTAACAGCGACATCTGGAGACTACAATAAGGTACTGAAGAAAAAAAGGATTCTTATAGACTAAAAGATACTATAAGGTCAGTGTTTTGATAATCCAGGATTTTAATGGGTACAAGTCTCAAGAGAAATGTAAAGCTGTACATAGAAAGAAATGCCAAAAACTATAGTCAAATTCTTTAGAAAAATACCATACTGTTCATCACTTACCTCTAACTCCTCGTACTGGGGGGATATAAGTACTAGTTCGGGGTCTGCACCAGGTAAATGCTTCATCTCAAGGTTGTGGCTGGGGAAAGACATCATGTCAAGGCAAAATATCCACATGTTTTATTACCAGATGTCCATAAATAGTCTGAGGATGGACTATTGCTTGTTTTTAAAAAGTGAAACCTTCAGAATTGTCATCCTCATTCTAGCTGCACTACCTAGTGAGTTGCTGATCTGGATCAAGCATGCAGGCTGTGACATACAAATAATCTGTGCTCCAGGCCAGCATGCTTGTTCTACATAAGTGACTTACTAAGTAGTTAAGCCCAGAACCTTTTGAAAACTAGTTAATAATGGCAGCTTCCATATTTGTGTGCACGCAAAGGTTTACTTTTAATTCAGTATGTACAGTTGTGCTCATAAGTTTACATACCCCGGCAAAATTTATGATTTCTTGGCCATTTTTTAGAGAATATGAATGAGAACACAAAAACATTTCTTTCACTCATGGTTAGTGTTTGGCTGAAGCCATTTATTATCAATCAATTGTGTTTAAACTTTTTAAGTCATAATGGCAACAGAAACTACCCAAATGACCCTGATCAAAAGTTTACATACCCTGGTGATTTTGGCCTGATAACATGCACACAAGTTGACACAAAGGGGCTTGAATGGCTATTAAAGGTAACCATCCTCACCTGTGATCTGTTTGCTTGTAATTAGTGTGTATAAAAGGTCAATGAGTTTATGGACTCATGACAGACCCTTGCATCTTTCATCCAGTGCTGCACTGACGTTTCTGGATTCTGAGTCATAGGGAAAACAAAAGAATCGTCAAAGGATCTGCGGGAAAAGGTATTTAAAACAGGAAAAGGATATAAAAGATATCCAAGGAAATTGAGAATGGCAATCAGCAGTGTTCAAACTCTAATCAAGGAGTGGAAAATTAGGGGTTCTGTTGAAACCAAACCACGGTCAGGTAGACCAACTAAGATTTCAGACACAACTGCCAGGAAAATTGTTTGGGATGCAAAGAAAAACCCACAAATAGCTTCAGGTGAAATACAGGACTCTCTGAAAAAATGTGGCGTGGCTGTTTCAAGATGTATAAAAAGGTGGCACTTGAAGAAAGATGGGCTGCATGGTCAAGTCGCCAGAAGAAAGCCATTACGATACAGCCCAAGAATTTACAGGAACTGGAGGCTTTTTGCCAAGAGGAATGGGCAGCTTTAAGGTAAAGAGCCTCATCCACAAATACCACAATAGACTTCAAGCTGTCATTGATGTTAAAGGGGGCAATACATGGTATTAAGAACTGGGGTGTGTAAACTTTTGATCAGGGTAATTTGGGTAGTTCTGTTGCCATTATGATTTAAAGAGTAAACACCCCCCCCCCTTCTCATCCTCCTTTCTATCCTTTCCCGTGTATCCTTACACGTTATTGATCTGCTCTCATAGATTGGACATTCCACTACTACATTGTCTATAGCTTTATATATGGGAACTATGGACTACCTATGTACCCACTTTACTTTAATCGAAATATGCTATGTATTGTGTACCTTTTTTTTCTCAAATAAAGACCAACCTTGTTAAAAAAAAAAAAAAAAGAGTAAACACAGTTGATTGATAATAAATGACTTCAGCCAGACCATGAGTGAAAGAAAAGTTTTTGTGTTATTCATATTCTGTGAAAAATGGCCAAGAAATCATACATTCTGCCAGGATATGTAAACTTATGAGCACAACTGTATGTCCCATGCAAGCGCTCAAACCATGTGAAAATCCTTTTCCTGCCCCCCATAGGTATGTATAGTATATGTTCGGTAACCTATCTGCACAATTGGGCACAATGCGGTCAATCAGAATCAACCCCAATGTCCTAAGTTCATGTCGCAATCATTTCAGCCTGCTACACACAGTGACACCAGTATTACTTGTAAGGTTGAAACTTGTTTTAGAAGTAGATTCTGATGCCATGTCTTATAGCTGTGATTGTAGTAACTCAGTAGAACATATGTTCAGCAGGTTACACTTCCCCTAGTGGATATTTCTTTAAAGTAAACCCTTTCTAATACAAATATGGATTTCAGGCTTGCGGATGGTGGCGTAGGAGAGGACTTCGGTACGTATATGAGCTCCTTGCCTTGGACACATGGTAAGGTCTTTTCATTACCTACAAGAGCACTGGCAACTACCATCTAATGAGTTCTTCTGCTATATTCAAATCATCTAATGCTCCGATGTCACAAGGGGCCTCCCAAACACCTGATTCAATTTGAGAATCGCTGTGGTAAAGACCCCAACATGAGAGGCTTTGTTTCGGACCTATACACTTCTCTGATCAACATGATGAGCTCTGGCCCACCTCCTTACATGGCGAAGTGGATGGCTTGCCTTCTCCATATGCTCCCGGAACATTTTTTCCCAGGAAAATTCTTACAAACCGCTCTCTCAGTGGTATAGGACCCCAGACCATGTGTCCAAGTTCACCCCATCGGTGTCCCCCATATCCTTCCAAGGCTGCAAAGAGTGAGGCACTCTTTCACATTTGGTGGTCCTCTCCTAAGGCCATTCCGTTTTGGACACAGGTCTATACCAAGATCAGGTAAGTTCTTCACATCACTTTAGTACTGCACTGTTTTCTTTGGTCTTTATTTCCCTGTGCATACCTAGGTAACAATTTAAATTCATCCTCGCTGATATATGCAACTGAGACACTGTAGTCCTCGATGGGATATGCTTTTCTTAGCCGCACTGTTTGCACTGTTTCAATGAGCCTTTATTTGCTTTTTAGCTCTGTTTATTGTAAAAACTTGAAACATTTATAAAACTCTTTGTAAAACAAATATGGATTTTATTGCTGACCATCTGAAAATATATCACTGACAATCTTCTCCTTTGGTAAACAAATATCTCTGTCTTGGGGGCAATCAGGAACTTCAACAGAGATGGAAGAAGCCAGCTAGTAATTGATGACACCAATTTACACCCATAATTGAAACATCTGTTCTGAGTGTAGTGATCCTGTAATGGCCCACCGACATCAGTACAATTACATATGTACTAATTACAGCCTATTACACTACAATTGTCAATGAGTGCTAGTATCTGCATTCACTAAAGATGTGAAGGAGCTCTATGAAAAATGTGTATGGTGTAGTTGGCAGCCAAGAGAAATCCTTTCAATGGAGGAATCAAAGCACTGTTTTTAGTGCTCAGCAAGATCTTACACAGAACAGCTGATTTATAATTCTAGGCACACATGATTATTATTTTTTATTAAGCCTTTGTAAACCAGGAACATTAAAGGAACCATCAAATTCGATGTCCTATACTCTTGTAAAGGATACTAAAGAGGGATGTCCTCCTGGACGAAGGCCTTCACCTGGAAAGAAAGGAAACTGTTACATGCTTGCTACATTTGTCAAAATAAATATTAGTAACTAAATCATTCATTATGAATGATATATGATCAGTACAATCCATATATTATGGGTAATATTTAAGGTGGCAGGCACTGAACTCCAGTAAATCAAAACTGTCTCCCATCTGGTGGTACATAGCTGTGACCACACTTGAAACCTGAACTGTGTCTGCAGACTGAACCCAATTCAGTCATTTTTTCTGAATGTGTCTTTTGGTCTTAGACAAAGGGTTTTGCAACTGATGTATGATCCAACTTTGTAAAGTGAAAATATGTGTCACCTGGCACAAAAAGTATGTTTAAAATTAAAATTAGAATATAATCTGCTGCAGTTAGAAATTCTCTACTATTGGTTAGAGAGAAATTGATATATAAAAAATGTAACTGCGCTGATCATAAAGCGCTTATACAATATTACCACTAAATCAGTATTGATGAAGTGTGCACAAACATCAAAACTATATAGCTCCATAGTGCAAAATTATAGTGCAAATTATTAAATTATCAAGTGCAAAATTATTAAAACTGCAGAACACAGGTTTTTAACAACATTTCCCAAAGTCCACTTCTATCATTTAAATCCCATGTGCGTAGTGTGCTCAAAATCACATCCGTGCTATTTTAGAAGCCTTTTCACCACTTCGTGCATCACCACCACCTTCTGAAATGGTCACTCACCAGAGCCTAGAAAAAACTTTGCCATTGGTTCATATTGGGATAACCACTCCACTTCCCTGGCGTTTCTCCAGCTAGTTTGCCACTAGTTACTCCTCAAATCTTGATATCTCCTAAGAAGTAAATGGCCATCATAGCACAATATGCTTTTAAAAAATGTATTTAAACCAACAAGGTAAACATCCCTATTACAGACCTAGCCAGGAAAGAGGCTTTTGGAGAGGACGGAATGCAAGTATCTTGCCTTTTGATTATGGGCCCTGGAATTTCAAGGGAACAATACTCTTTGCGAGGTGAATGAGAAATCCAGTCTGATCTTTACAATCAGACTCAATCTTGTACATATGTATATATTGTATATTGTCTTATTCTGTTGTGGACTCTTTGCTGTGATCATTTGGGAAGTGTATCTCTATGGGGGGAGGGGGGGTTTCCTCCAGCAGCCCCCCTGCTGATAAGACTGTTTACTGAGGAGAAGTTTGAACACACCTGACCTGTGTGTCCATTGTCTTTGGACAGTTTAACCCGTCCTCTTTTCCAAGGATGGGGGGGGGGGAGTCTCTGAGTTATTTTATCTGTTGGGTCCGTGTGTGATAATAACAGTCCATGTTAGCAGCTAAGCAAGTCTCGCCTTGTTTTGTGCTTTGTGAGCGGTTGGAATATTGGATATCTGTATCCAGACTGGGAGGAAGTGGTATACTGACGGAAGCACTCAAGCAGAGTGAGGGACGTTCCATGACATTGGTGGCAAGCAGTGGGACGCTTCCTGCAGTCTGGGACATCCAAACCTCCACCTGGATCCAAGATCAGGATAGCAGACTTCGGTCACCCCAGCGAAGATATGGACCTGGCGTCAGAGTTCCTGGGGCTGCTGCGGATCGTCCTTTCAGCATACTCCAGGACTGTGTCTGAAGATGAATGCCTGGGGCTTAGGCAGCAAATTCGGGTGGAGTTCTGGATTGGAGCCCTCCAGCTTGCTGGTATAAAACAGGGCAAGTGCTTTCCAACCCAAGAGCAATGGGCCAGTGACCAATGGGCATTGCGGATGGCATTCCTGGGAGAGCGGCCACAGGAGCAATGGGTGACTGAGTTGGACAGGCTGGTCCAGCAGGAGCTGGACAATCATTATCGCGCTCTGCAATGGCACGCAGAGCAGGGATATTTAGGGGAGACAACGGAATTCTCTCCGTAGGGATATGGCTTTAGAGGCCCTGGATTGCTGTGGGAGAGCCTTACAGATCATTTTGTGTTTGGCGATGAAGGGGAACCTACCCTTGAGAACCTGCTAGAATATAGAGCGGCTATGCTCGGTCTTGCCGGGGTCTCAGAGCTTAAACCTGATCTGGACCATTTGCTAAGGAAGGAACAGCATCTGGAAAGGGCATACAGGAAACTGCTAGAACAATCTGATCTGTACAATCAGACTCAATCTTGTATATATTGTATATTGTCTCATTCTTTTGTGGACTCTTTGCTGTGATCATTTGGGAAGTGTATCTCTATGGGGGGAGGGGGGATTCCTCCAGCAGCCCCACTGCTGATAAGACTGTTTACTGAGGAGAAGTTTGAACACACCTGACCTGTGTGTCCATTGTCTTTTCCAAGGGTGGGGGGGAAGAGTCTTAGAGTTATTTTATCTGTTGTGTCCGTGTGTGATAATAAAACAGTCCATGTTAGCAGCTAAGCAAGTCTCCTCTTGTTTTGTACTTTGTGAGCGGTTGGAATATTTGATATCTTTATCCAGACTGGGAGGAAGTGGTATACTGACGGAAGCACTCAAGCGGAGTGAGGGACGTTCCGTGACAATCCCCAATTATAAAAATGTGCACTCACAATTCAAGTGCCTTTAGACCAGCACTGAGTCATTCCAGCAGTGTGTTTTTTGGTTTAGTTCCGCCACTTCATCTCCCAGGATCGGGGTGCATTCCAAGCCTCAATCTGGTGCGGGTTAGGACAGGAAGTGACGTCCGCGATTACCCAGAGGCCGAGGCTTCTGGGTAATCGCTGAGGCTTCTGGGTAATCACGGATGTCACTTCCTGTCCTAACCCGAACCCGATTGAGGCTTGGAACGCACCCTGATCCCGGGAGATGAAGCGGTGGAACTAAACCAAAAAAACATACTGCTGGAATGACTCAGTGCCGGTCTAAAGTCACCTGAATTGTGAGTGCACATTTTTATAATTGGGGATGTTTACCTTGTTGGTTTAAATAAACTTAATAAAGGCATATTGCGCTATGATGGCCATTTACTTCTTATAAGATATCAAGATTAACTAGTGGCAAGCTAGCTGGAGAAACGCTTGGAAAGTGGAGTGGTTATCCCAATATGAACCAAAGGCAAGGTTTTTTCTAGGCTCTGGTGAGTGACCATTTCAGAAGGTGGTGGTGGTGATGCACAAAGTAGTGAAAAGGCTTCTAAAACAGCACAGATGTGATTTTGAGCACACTACGCACATGGGATTTAAATGATAGAAGTGGACTTTGGGAAATATTGTTAAAAACCTGTGTCCTGCAGTTTTGCTAATTTTGCACTTGATAATTTAATAATTTGCACTACAGGCAGTCCCCGAGTTATGAACAACTCCTACTTATGAACAGCCTCAAATGCCGGCCACTTGTGCTCCACACTGGTCCTGGATACCTTTCGAGCACCTCCGGACACATTCCACACTGCTGTACTACGCCCCAGATAACATAACAAGCGCCCGGGACATCCCACATCCATTCACAAGTGATCGTTACACTTACGAATGCAGTGTTCTGACCGGAAGTTACACTTACAAATACAGTGTTGCGACTTACGAACAACTTCGACTTACAAACAAACCTACATTCCCTATTGTGTTCGTAACTCGGGGACTTCCTGTATAATTTTGCACTATAGAGCTATATAGTTTTGATGTTTGTGCACACTTCATCAATACTGCTTTAGTGGTAATATTGTATAAGCACTTTATGATCAGCGCAGTTACAATTTTTATATATGATCCAACTTCGGCCTGCAAGCATGCAAAAAGCTTATATGTATATGTGTAAAACAGGAGTCCTGCTGATCCCTGCAATTTAATACAACAGTAAGAACATTAAGATGCTCAGATTGCATGTTACAATACAAAATGGGATCTTTATAGTAACTTTAATTAAAAAACCTTTTTTTTTTTTTTTTTAAAGCTGTGAACTCCAGATCTGTCATTCATATCCTACCTATATTACTTGGTATGTTACTGCCCTGAAACAACTATGTGCATATTGGGCATGCTGACAAGGCTGCATGTTTATTCCAGGTCAGTAACACACCAGGTAAAGCAGTAGGAATGCATACAGGACCAAATCTTTTTTTTGCCCAGTGGGAGTACTTTTGTGTTTTAAATCACATGCTCTTGGAATGGCATTACATAATTAATAATAATTTAATTCTTAAATGCTGTATTATATAATGCTGGGCTAATCTAAAATTGATAACAATGCTGTTTTGTGTATCCAAGCATATAGCATGATGGAATTCAGTGGTTTGTGTGTCGTGATAGTTCAGGTAATTGGGTATTTGCTAGCTCTGCAGCTCTGAGCTACATGCGCACTTTTTGCAGTCTGTATTCCTGGACTATAGAGCTCATCTTTCAATACTATAGAACACTATTTCCCACTACTGTCAGTAATGCCGTGCTATGACGCTGCCAGGAAGGTCATATCCAGTCTATCATTCACTAACAAGATTTTTCTAGACTGCATAGCAGCAAGTGCAAAAATGTCAAAAATGTAATTAGCTTTCTTCCAAAGCTATTGAAAAAAACCTTAGCAATACCTTCAGGTCATATGCATACTAGTGCTTAGGCTCAGTGGCATAACTAGAAACCATGAAGGGCCCCCCTGACCCCCGGACAGGGCCCTTTCTGAGCCCGGTGGTGGAACAACAGGGCCCAGTCCCAAGTGGGTGGCTGCCTATAAAAGAACCGATTTCTCCATTTCCCCCTGCTTCTCCTCCTCTCCCTCCCGCAGGCATTCAGCAGCTGCAGGAGGAAAATGGAGAGATCGGTTCCTCTATGGAACTGTTTCTCAATCTTCTTCCAGTCAGGGCACCCTAGGTGAATGGGGCTGCACTGCAACCACCCTGCAACTGTGTGCATTGCATGCAATTGCAGCATAGTGATGAGGCATTTACAGGCGGTCAGGAGGCAACATATTACCTCTTTACCGGCTCTCAAATGCCTCTGAAAAGCGATCTGAGCATGGATCACTTTGCAGAGGAACAGCATTTTTTTTGCTGGTACTATGAACAAGCAAGTAAAAAAATCAGTTCTGATTGTACACATATAGGGGTCAGGATTAAACACGCATACATAAAATGTGCATACATACGTGCAAACACACATACATACACATATATAAACACACATACAAATACTGTATATATACACACATATATATATATATATATATATATATATATATATATATATATCAACACATTTTTTATATATATATATATACACACACATATAAATACACACACACACACACACATATAAATATATATATATACACATATAAATAAATGCACATATGCACACACATAAACACATGCATGCATACACATGCATGCATGCACACACACACACACACACATACATACATACAGATAGCCTTTTAAAAAACGGCAGTGCTTCCTGCCGGGTACTGCACTGTAGGAGGAGACAAAGAGCACAGCACACACTGTGCTTTCACTTTAGGTCAAATCAGTGTGACGAGCTCCCTGCAGTGCTGATTACAGTTCAAGAGCTGGGTCTCAGCCGCCCTTGTCGCTCCTCCTATCGAGGTATACAGGAGGCTCTCAAGGGCATGGGGCCTGGTCACCATGGCGACCTCAGCGACCCCTATACCACTGCTTAGGATGGTATACAGTGCCTTTAAAAAGTATTCATACTCCTTGAAATTTTTCACATTTTGTTATGCTACAACCAAAAACATAAATGTATTTTATTGGAATTTTATGTGATAGACCAACACAAAGTAGCACATAATTGTGAAGTGGAAGGAAACTGATAAATGGTTTTCAAAATTTTTTACAAATAAATATGTGAAAAGTGAGGCGAGCATTTGTATTCAGCCCTCTTTACTCTGATACCCCTAACTAAAATCTAGTGGAACCAATTGCCTTCAGAAGTCACCTAATTAGTAAATAGAGTCCACCTATGTGTAATTGAATCTCAGTATAAATACAGCTGTTCTGTGAAGCCCTCAGGGGTTTGTTAGAGAACCTTAGTGAACAAACAGCATCATGAAAGCCAAGGAACACACCAGACAGGTCAGGGATAAAGTGGTGGAGAAGTTTAAAGCAGGGTTAGGTTATATAAAAATATCCCAAGCTTTGAACATCTCACGGAGCACTGTTCAATCCACCTAAACTGACAGGCCAGCAAGGAGAGGATTAATCAGAGAAGCATCCAAGAGGTCCATGGTAACTCTGGAGGAGCTGCAGAGATCCACAACTCAGTTGGGAGAATCTGTCCACAGGACAACTATTAGTCGTGCACTCCACATATCTGGCCTTTATGGAAGAGTGGCAAGAAGAAAGCCATTGTTGAAAGAAAGCCATAAGAAGTCCCGTTTGCAGTTTGCAACAAGCCATATGGGGGACACCGCAAACATGTAGAAGAAGGTGCTCTGGTCAGATGAAAAAAAAATTGAACTTTTTGGCCTAAAAGCAAAACGCTATGTGCAGCGGAAAAATGAATCTGCACATCACCCTGAACCATGGTGGTGGCAGCATCATGTTGTGGGGATGCTTTTCTTGAGCAGGGGCAGGGAAGCTGGTCAGAGTTGATGGGAAGATGGATGGTGCCAAATACAGGGAAATCTAATGCAGCATACACACGAGCGGACTTCTCGTCTGCCTGAACTCCGAAGGTCTTTTCGACGGAGTTGCAATGAAACGGACTTGCCTACACACGATCCCACCAAAGTCCAATCGTTTCAAACGTGATGACATACGACCGGACTAGAATAAGGAAGTTCATAGCCAGTAGCCAATAGCTGTCCTTGCGTAGTTTTTGGTCCGTCAGACTAGCATACAGACGAACTGATTTTTCTATAGGAATCAAGTCCGTCGGAAAGATTTGAAACATGTTCTATTTCTAGGTCGGTCGGAATTTTGGACAGAAAAGGTCCAATGAAGATCCGATGAAGCCCACACACGATCGGAATGTCCGACGGAATCGTTCCGTTGGACCTTCCCTGCCGGAAAGTCCGCTCGTGTGAACGCGGCATTAGAAGAAAACCTATTAGAGTCTGCAAAAGACTTGAGACTGGGGTGGAGGTTCACCTTCCAGCAGGACAACAACCCTAAACATACAGCCAGAGCTACAATGGAATGGTTTAGATCAAAGCATATTCATGTGTTAGAATGGCCCAGTCAAAGTCCAGACCTAAATCCAAATCCTAAATCTGTTGCAAGACTAAAAAAATGCTGTTCACAGACGCTCTCCATCCAATCTGATGGAGCTTGAGCTATTTTTCAAAGAAGAATGGGCAAAGATGTCACTTTCTAGATGTGCAAATCTGGTAGAGACATACCCCAAAAAGACTTACATCTTTATCTGCAGTGAGAGGATGTCATACAAAGCATTGACTTGGGGGGCAGAATACAAATGCACGCCACACTTTTCACATATTTATTTGTAAAAAATGTTGAAAACCATTTCTCGTTTTCCTTCCACTTTACAATTATGGGCCACTTTGTGTTAGTTTATCGCATAAAATCCATTTATGTTTTTGGTTGTAACATGACAAAATGTGGAAAACTTCAAGGGGTATGAATACTTTTTCAAGGCACTGTATGTTACCTGCTAGCATTTTCAGGTGCCTGGGAGGTGCATGTGCGACTTCCAGTAGCCTCTCAAAGGAAAGGCTAAAATACGCAGCGGCTGAAGGCTGTACCAAGTGGTACTCGCGTTTAGGGACGTATGCAGAGAACACAGGAATTCTACGTTCTAGGGATATATCCCTAAACACTAGGTCCACTCAGGAAAGAATCAAGCCACTCTGTATTAAAGTCTGTCATAGATTTTAAGAGGCTGCACCTAGGCTTCGAGAGCACCCGAAAACCCTGGGATGTGATGCACACGGGCCTAAGCTCTAGTGTTGATATAGATCTAGCATATTCACTAAGGTTATGCAAAGTGCTGTAACCTGCACCAACCAAATAGGTTACTATAATTATTTGTCAGTGAGCCAAGAGGGCAGTTGACAGGCAGCTCCTCGCCACCGGTTCTAACTTGAACCACTGTGTCACAACTGTGATCATTCCGGGCAGTTGCAGGGCGATTCCGGCACATCCATTTTCTCATTAAATTGAATGGGTTGTATTCAGTGGTAGTACTGCCCACCGAATTCAACAAGGTGTTTAATTTTTGCAGCAGCATGTGTACTGCTCCGATCTGCATGTCCTGTTTAGGTTGGCGTTCAGGGGCAGTAAAATCACAGCTCATCCGCCTGCTTCTTCTTCCCTGTGGCCACCCATGTGAACATGTCTTTACAGTAAAAAAGGGTTTTCATATGCCTAGGTTAGACAAACTTTCCTTCATTGAAAAGAGGACCCCTATTTATTTTGTGGTTTTCCATTATACTGGCTTTCCAAAATTGCAAATGCTGTAATTTAGATGGAAGAGAACATATCATGTTAGGTAGATATAATGCATTTTATATAGAGGTCTAATCAGACAACAGAGATAGGCAACTGAAGAGTAAAGAGGGACTGTGGTATTTGGTTCCAAAAGAGGCAAAGTCTCACCAAATCAGGGACAGTTAGGACAGTCCATCTACCAGGACATTTACAGTAAATCCTTGGTAGAGCTGCTCCTGTAGGAGCCGCTGGATTTTCGGGCCTTCCTGGTTTCACACAGCCAGGCAACAGGAATTTTGCAACTTTTTCTCAGGCTCAATAATCAGTCCAGGGTATTTTATTTTGTTTTTTGTTTGAGGGCATAAACTTGGAAAGGGAAGAAAGGTAGAACTTGAATAAGCTTGGGGATTTGCTAATCTCTCTGACTGCTAGGTATTGACATCAACAACACTGTCCACCCATGGGATTATTGGCACAGCAAAAATAGTAACAGAAATTCCAACTCAAGAATTGTAGGTGTTGCTCCTTAGAAATGCTAATCCACCTGGCTGCTACAGACACAAGCTAGAGGTGTGGGATGGCTCCTGTTGGCTTTGTGCTAGCACTCAGCTGTCCCTTGGTTATGGGCAAGCAAAGTAACAGAAGTTACTCACTCAGTCCCTTTTTGGTGAATCCTGAAGTTCAAGAAGGCTGATACACATGCTTTCTGCTACAGGGACTTTCTACTACACAGGCCAGACCTTGTCTACCAGGATGGCGTCAGCTAAGCGTAGCTGAGGCTGGTGAAGGGGTGAAACTTCTAATTGCTTCTTCTCTCTTCCGCCTGCTCTCTCTTATCATTCCATCTGCCCAGAGGCAGAGCCCCCCAGAACAGGCATCCCCTCCAGGTGACTGGACCCTGGACTCTACTGCCTCACTGCCAGGCTCCTAAACATTTATGGCACTGTTCCTCCACCTACTGAGCCTTACCACCTCAGGGATTGGTGGGAACTCCATAAATATTCAAGCTGTTCATCCTCCCTATCCAGTAAGTTCTAGAAGCCAGGGAGAGGTAACAGAGACACAGCCTTGAAGCACTGCAGAGTCTAAACAATAAATTAATTTCTGCTCCTCTGCTTACAGAGGAGGCAACTAAATTTACCTCAACTAGCAACTGGGGGGGGGGGGGGGGGTGCTACACCTTCTAAAACAAATTGTTGTGATAGTAAGCTGTAAGGCCTCATTCACACAGGTGATGATACCCATACAGTGTGAACATGCTGTTTTTTGCAGCATCTCCACTTCCAGATGCTGACTGAAGGCAACCCATTGAAGTCTATAAGGATGCAGCTGCTGCATGGACACAGCACCTGGCCCTAATGCGCGTGGGTGATCTGCCCGAACACAGCACCTGGAAGTTGAAAAGTTGCCAAAAAATGACCCATTTGCATCATTGCCCGTGCAAAGGAGGCCTAATACATCTAGTAAAAGTGGCAGTGTAATGACCAGTACAGTAGCCCTTCCTCCTGTAACTTTGGTCGTCTCACGTATCTCTTCTTTTTGACACTGTGCTTTGTTTCTACACAGTTACATTATATGCTCTGACCTTTCCTGTTTGAACTAGTTATTGAGCATAACAGAAAAATCACTGACACTCTGTGCAGTCATCTGGAACACAATGTTGAGGAAAGAAATCCAGTAGAGTGTGACCATACATAATTCCGTGGGAAATAAGGATTTAGAGCTTCTTGCCTTGCTGGGAGATTTAAATGTTTTAAACGTCATATAACTTAACAAGAATCTAATATTAATACACACACACTATCTCTCAAAAGTGAGTACACCCCTCACATTTTTGTAAATATTTTATTATATCTTTTCATGTGACAACACTGAAGAAATTAAACTTTACTACAATGTAAAGTAGTGAGTGTACAGCTTGTATAACAGTGTAAATTTGATGTCCCCTCAAAATAACTCAACACATAGCCATTAATGTCTAAACCGCTGGCAACAAAAGTGAGTACACCCCTAAGTGGAAATGTCCAAATTGGGCCCAATTAGCCATTTTTCCTTCCCGCTAGGGTTGCCACTTCATCCCTTTAAACCCAGACACATATTAATTACACAGGTTCTGTGGCTGTTTAAGGTGGTAATTAAACTCAGTGCCTTATCTGCATTTAATTAGCCTCAGAACCTGTGTATTTCAAAGGTGTTCGAGTTTAAAGGGATGAGGTGGTAACTCTAGGCAGGGCCGTCTTTAATATTGATTGGACCCTGGGCAAAAATTTTGTTGGGGCCCCCCACACTCCATGCAGTTTTGCTCTCCACCTGCTCTGAAACATACAATAAATAGCAGCTAGACTGAAAATTTACTGAATCAGAACAGGCAGCGATTGCGCTTGGTTGCCAGAGGTTACAGTGTATCATTACCGCTCACTGACTGGTTGCTAGAGGTTACAGCATACATTATGGCTCACTGATTAGTTGCTAGAGGTTACAGCACATGATTTCTGCTTGTTGATTGGTTGGTAGAGATTACTGTACATCAACACTGCTCACTGGTTGCTAGAGGTTACTGCACATCATTACTGCTTACTGAATGGTTGCTAGAGGTTACAGCACATCATCTCCTCACTGTCTGCACACCATGGACTGGGGAGGTGAGGGGACTCATTAATAGACAGAAAATTAATAGGGATCCTAGGACTCCTGGGATTCCTGGCAGTGCTGGGGGGAGGAGAGGGTGTGATCAATGGCAATGCTGATTTTTTTTTACCGACTACAAATATAAAGAGGAGTTTCAACACGGGCCATCAATGTAATATGGGTGTACACTGACCATTAATGTAATAGGGGTTTACAGTGACCACTACTGTAATAGAAGCATTCACAGTAATCACCAGTGTAAAGAGGGATTTACACTGACCACCAATGTAAGGGCGATATTCACACTGGCCACTAGTGTGAATGAAAGGATTCTACACCAAGCACCAATGTAATGAGAAGATTTACACTGACCGCCAATGAGACATTTAGCCTGCGTTCACATTTGTGTAAGTCGGGAAAATCGCTTTCCTGACACAGAAACGTGCTTCCCTTTAGCAGATACACAGTAGTGGCATTGTCAATGACACCCTCAGGCATCTGCTGACATGTATCTTGGCACCAGGTGATTTTGATAAAGTATTTGGGACTTTCTTCCACATTTGTAGCACATAGAGCAGCCCATTGAAATGAATGGGCTGCCCTACACTTGACATACATCTTTATCCACCCTGTCAGTACACCTTTGCATCCTAAAACCCCTGCTAACCTCTGTACCCCAAACCTCTCCCATCCTCTCCACTCCAACCCCCACCCCTTTAACTCTACCTGCCACCTCTGCTCATCTTTGCACCCACCTTCCTTACCTCTATACATCTCCTCCTTGCTCACCTGTGCACACCATACTGTAATTCCTTCTCTGTCTACCTCTTGACACCCCACACTACCCCCCCCCTAATTTGCTTACCTTTGCAGAACAGGTTGATGGTAGGGTTAATGACCACAGTTGTAGGCAGGACTTTCAAGCATGTGCCTTTACCTCCCCAGTGGGCAGCATTCAGTATAAGTGATGGTGGATATGACATCAGGGGGGCATGATATACACATGAATATCGCCACTATTTACATATGAATGTTGCTGCTATTTACATATCAATGCTGGTATCTACATGTAAACACAGGGCCTGCAGATGAGTCATCTGTACACAACAACAGGGCAGAACTGGGCAGCATTAGTAACAGAACTTCACACTGAGATATCAGGACACAGCATGGGACTAAAATCTCAATGGATGAGGGAATTTAAACTGGGATAGTTGGCAAGTATGAGGCAGCTGCTTTGGGCCCCACAACAATGACAGGGCCCAGGGCAGTTGTCCCTTTTGCCCTGCCTTAAAGACAGCCCTGACTCTAGGCTGCGCTGACTTTGAACTTGATGAAACACAGTGGACCAACACTGATATGGCTCCCCAAATCATCACTGACTGTGGAAACTTCACACTTGACCATATGCATCTTGGATTCTGTGCCTCTCCACTCTTCTTCCAGACTCTGGGACCTTGATTCCCAAATGAAATGCAAAATTTTCCACAGTCCGTGATGATTTGAGGAGTCATGTCATGTTGAGACACCAGACCCAACAATGCAGATGAGCTGAAGGGTGCAATCAAAGCAACCTGGGCTTCCATAACACCTCAGCAGTGCCACAGGCTGATCGTCTCCATGCCAAGCCACATTGATGCAGTAATTCATGGAAAAGGAGCCCTGACCAAGTATTGAGTGCGTACTATACTGTACATGGACATACTTTTCAGTACGCCAACATTTTTTGTATTAAAAATCCTTTTTTTTTATTTTTATTATGTAATATTCTAGTTTTCTGAGATACAGAATTTGGGTTTTCACTAGCTGTAAGCCATAACCATCAAAATTAAAAGAAAAAAATGCTTCAAATATATCACTCTGTGTGTAATGCATCTATATTAAATATATGAGTTTCACTTTTTGAATTGAATTACTAAAATAAATTAACTTTTTGATGATATTCAAATTTTATGAGATGCACCTGTATATGCACAGTATATCATGGCTGTTCTCATGCTAGTGTCAAAGGATGTAAAAGTGTAATTCTGGGGGTAAATTTATAAAGCAGTGAACGTGGCATTTACCAAACAGTAACTGAATGTATATTATCTACCTGGTGCATGTGTTTTAATATACAGTGAATGAGGAATGAATGTCACCCCCCCTCCACATTCACTGCCACACCCCCCCCCCCCCCCCCCCCCCCCAGTTTATATTGTGTACCTTTACATTGACTCACCTTGTTACTCACTGAAGCCCTGCTGCATTTAAGCTGGTTATACATGGCTTGAATTTTGGCCAATTCCTGCTGCATTGGCTTGGAAAGTTAAGCCATGGGTAGCCTTGTTGGCACTACCTGATTTAAAGGGATTATAAAGGCAGAAGGTTTTTTTTTTTTATCTCAATGCATTCTATGCATTAGGATAAAATAAAACTTCAGTGTGCAACAGCCCCCTTCGGCCCCCTAATACTTACCGGAGCCCATCTTTATCCAGCGATGTTGCAGGAGTGTCTCAGCTGCCCCGGGACTCCCCTCCTCATTGGCTGAGACAGCAGATTGGCTCCCACTGCTATCAAAATCAGTCAGCCAATCAGAAAAGAGAGGGGGCGGGCCAGGTCACGGCATTGTGTCTGAATAGACACACAGAGCAGTGACTCAGTTCGGGTACCCCCACAGCATGCAGCACTCAACCGGAGGGAGGGGCCAGGAGCACAGAAGGGGGACCCAAGAAGAGGAGTATCCAGGCCACTCTGTTCAAAACCAACTGCACAGAGCAGGTACGTATAACATATTTGTTATTTAAAAAAAAACAAAAAAAAAACTAAGAGACTTTACAATCACTTTAATCAAAGTTGACTGATAAATCAAAGGGGCCGGGTGGAAAACTGTCACCTGGAATACGGACTGTATCCTTTCAGAATGGTGGGTGTCACTTTAGTCTGAATACAATAGCCAGCAGTGGAGATTCCTCTAGCTACGCTGTTTAGCATTGGATGGAGAAATCAAGTGATTTTCAAGCTGAACAAGAGAAAAACGCAGCGTGTATGGTTTGCCTAAGGGTCCTTTCACACTGGGGTGGTTTGCAGGCGCTATTGCGCTAATCATAGCGCCTGCAAACCGACCCGAAAGTGCCGCTGCTTTGATTCCAGTGTGAAAGCCCCCGAGGGCTTTCACACTGGAGCGATGCGCTGGCAGGACGGTAAAAAAAGTCCTGCCAGCAGCATCTTTGGAGCGGTGAAGGAGCGGAGTGTATACCGCTCCTTCACCGCTCCTGCCCATTGAAATCAATGGGACGGCGCGGCTATACCGCCGGCAAAGCGCCTCTGCAGAGGCGCTTTGCGGTGGTTTTTAACCATTTCTCGGCTTTACCGCCGACGCCCGCCCCAGTGTGAAAGGGCTCTTAGGAATGCATAGATAGAATTTACACAGGCTGAGACAATTTACAACAAAGATTCTTTGGAACAGACTTGGCAGCTTGAAAATGTGATTCACAATAAATAACAAGATGCTGGTTAGAACTGCTTACTGTGGTAAGCTATAAAACTGAGCATGCTCACTAAGAAATAGTTCAAGTTGTTCTATGCTCCTAGAAAACAATTGAATTCTACAGTTCTCCAGTAAAAAAGGTTACAAATGCATGCTGTGTCAAACAGGCATAGCAACATTCTGAACTGTGGTATTATGGAATTTTTAAATAAAGTATTTAAAAGTATATTTTTTTTTCATAACTATCTCAGCTGCTAAAGGATCAAGAAAGAATGCACCAAAGCAGGGCTGTGTTTTTCACATTATGCTGCCTAATGCCGCGTACACATGACCGTTTTTCTGCTGAAACGGACTTGCCTACACACGATCACACCAAAGTCCGATCGTTTAGAATGCAATGGCGTACGACGGGACTAGAAAAAGGAAGTTCAATAGCCAGTAGCCAATAGCTGCCCTTGCGTCGTTTTTGGTCCGTCGGAATAGCATACAGACGAAAGGTTTTCCTGATAGGAATTGATTCCGTCTGAAAGATTTAAAACATGTTCTATTTCTTGGTCCGTCAGAATTTTCGAAAGAAAAAGTCAGATGAAGCCCACACACAATCGGAATGTCCGATGGAATTATTCCGTCTGACCTTTTCTGCCGGAAAGTCCGGTTGTGTGTACGCGGCATTAGGCTTTGAAGATTCCCATTGGCTTGTATGGGTCTAGCAGTTAGTTCTGAGAAGATACAGAAGATGGCCAAAGGTCCCAGCCCTGTATAGCAGTGGGACTTACAGCCAGGAGTTGACGAACATGTACATGTGCATTTACACACCCTTTTCCTTCCAAAAATACTCTTTATGGAATACAAAAGGGAGTTAAATAAAGATCTATGATCTTTTAATATGTTGTATATGTACATATGGTTATTTTGCTGAATATATTCAATTATATTTTTTTCTAGAGTTTTGTATCTTGCAGCTGTTTGATATGAATATTTTATAGTGCTTGACATAAAATATATTGCATTTTGCAAGGAAGAGAAATTGTTTCCAGGACATGTACCTGAGTAAGAGGCTTTTATTTCTTCTAATGGATTATAATGATAGAACCCTACTAATATGAGTGTATGCCTGGCAGTATAAAAGAAGTAATATTTCCACTGGCAGCAGAAAGCCATTTGGCTGGGTGCAATGTTAGCACCTTCCAATCTACAAAATATCCCCAACCCTTCTGCATAGAATTAATAATCTAAAAGCACAAGAAACAGCTTCCATATGGTTCATAGTCACTAGGGACTCTCTCTGACATATGTGAACCATTTTAAATATCCTTTGTGTATTACGTACAATTATAGGTTCATCGGAGCATGTTTTTCTCAATCCTCGTGGGTCTCTTGGTCCCTACTGGTTTCTCTATCAGATCTCTCCAAACATATGGAAGATGAGCTACAAATTACATGTTGCACAATGTGAATAGTTCTGAGACAATAGTCAGACCAGGTATGCAAAATAATCACAGTAAACGAGTGTCATCTTACGGGCTGGAAAATCCTAAGGCCTTGATAACATATATTTACATTACCATAAATGGACCTCAGAAAAGGGCAGTGGATGCTCATGCTAGGCGAAAAAATTTAACAGTCAAAAGCACTGATATATTACTTTAACCATGGCTGCAATCATCATCATTGTGTATGGTCACTTTTACATGAGCGTAAAATGCTGGCCCATCATGAAACTTGGAAACATTTAAAAAATGTAGGCATTAAATGATTTGTTACACATCCAATATAGGAAAAAAAAGGCTTAAAGTATAAGTCCAGCCAATTTTTTTAGTTTCCTTTTAGATAGAGTTGGGAAGATTTGAAATATCTGCCTGTGACTACATCTGTGAGATTTTGCATCACTTCCTCTCCCTGTGACACCCATACATAAAATGCTAGGTGTGGTCATCTCTGGAACACAAAGACTCAGTTGGTAATTAAACATTGTCAAAAGTTCTAACCTCTCTCCACTCTATTAAAATAATGTTGTATTTGGCTATGTCCATGAGCTTCTCCATTACTTAGTGGAGGGCTTGACAAATCCCAGGTGCCAGGTCACCATTGCGACTAAAAATTGCACCCTGGCGCCTGGGTTCTTGTCAGCCCATTCACTGCTGACACCAGCCCGCACCCTCCAAGCTGAACGGGTCTCGGAGGCTATCCTCATCCTAAAGGGGCTGGGTCTTCCATATCCTGGGGCGTGTGCTGGGCCGAGCTGTGTAGCTGATTAAACTGGATTGGGTGGGTCCCCTGTCCTGGGGGGAGATCAGACATCGGGGAGGGGGTTGGCCCTGTGCAGAGGTGAGATGCTCTGTCTCAGTTGGGCAGTGCGGGGTGCAGCGGACTGTCAGCACTCTGCTCTTGGGGCGATCGTTGATTGGGCTGGAGGAGGGCGGAGTATTGCAGCCAAGGGCAACATGTTGAGCGCCCCGAGGAAAAATCGTCTGTTCCACACACCCCCGGCTATGTATCCCGGGCTCCACTTTCCCATCCGTGGGCCTGAGACCGGCATAACAGGTGCTGCTGGGTAGGAGGGAGGGAGGAGAGTGGACACATGTCTGTTCTCCTCCTCTTCTTGTTGCTGGCCCGGAAGTGACGTGTATGATGTCACTTCTGGGATCACGCTGACAGTTTCCCTGGCCATCAAGACCTGTAAAGAATGTAATGCAGAGCGATGTGCACTGCATTACATTACATTCAGTGGAGCACAGGGGAGGCATCCAGGGTGTTAAAGACCCTGGATGTTTCATTAAAGAGAACCTGTCGCCAAAAAAACACAAAAACACCACATAGGGGACTTTGTCATGTGATTAAAAAAAAAAATAAAACATGATTTTTTCACCCCCACATATACGCACGTATAAACGTAAATGTACGCTGTAGGGCACCTACTCCTGAAACAGTTGATTGCGATACACGTTTTGCAAAAGCATTTGACACAGTTCTCCATAAGCATTTACTGTACAAAGTAAGGTCCGTTGGCATGGACCATAGGGTACATGGAGTGAAAACTGGCTACAAGGGCGAGTTCAGAGGGTGGTGATAAATGGGGAATACTCAGATTGGTCAGGGGTGGGTAGTGGGGTTCCCCAGGGTTCTGTGCTGGGACCAATCCTATTTAATTTGTTCATAAATGACCTGGAGGATGGGATAAACAGTTCAATCTCTGTATTTGCGGACGATACTAAGCTAAACAGGGCAATAACTTCTTCACAGGATGTGGAAACCTTGCAAGAAGATCTGAACAAATTAGTGGGGTGGGTAACTACATGGCAAATGAGGTTCAATGTAGAAAAATGTAAAATAATGCATTTGGGTGGCATAAATATGAATGCAATCTATACACTGGGGGGAGAACCTCTGGGGGAATCTAGGATGGAAAAGGACCTGGGGGTCTTAGTAGATGATAGGCTCAGCAATGGCATGCAATGCCAAGCTGCTGCTAACAAAGCAAACAGAGTATTGGCATGCATTAAAAAGGGGATTCATTCCAGAGATAAAACAATAATTCTCCTGCTCTACAAGACCCTGGTCTGGCCTCACCTAAAGTATGCTGTCCAGTTCTGGGCACCAGTCCTCAGGAAGGATGTACTGGAAATGGAGCGAGTACAAAGAAGGGCAACAAAGCTAATAAAGGGTCTGGAGGATATTAGTTATGAAGAAAGGTTGCTAGCACTGAACTTATTCTCTCTGGAGAAGAGATGTTTAAAGCGGGGGTCCACCTATCTATCGTTTTTTTTTTTTTTTTTTAGTTCATTCACAAACTTTTCTTCTCAGCATTACATACTCACATATTGTGTGTAATATGTCCGCCTGTGTCAGATTTCGTCGGAAAGAATAACTTATATTATTCACTGCAGGCGGTTTCCATCTTCATTGTGGGCATCTGAAGCCCACAAGCATTTATTTCCTGAATGTGGTGAATGCTGTGCTCCCAGCATTCACCGCTCATTCCCGCACATGCTCAGTGGCATCCTGGGAAGCCTGAGACTAGCTCCCAGGAGTCTGGGAGAGGCTAGAAACACGCCTACTCCCACGGGAGGAGAACCAGGAAGTGCAAAGAAGAATAGAAAAATAAAAGGTAATTACGGCGATTTAAATTTTTTTAAACAGCATGTCAGCATCTAGGTAAGGAAGAGAATACATACAGATATTGTTCAAAATTTGGGTGGAACCCCGCTTTAAAAGGAGATATGGTTCCAATTTACAAATACCATACTGGTGACCCCACAATAGGGATAAAACTTTTTTGCGGAAGGGAGTTAAATAAGACATGTGGCCACTCACTAAAATTAGAAGAAAAGAGGTTTAACCTTAAACTGCGTAGAGGGTTCTTTACTGTAAGAGCGGCAAGGATGTGGAATTCCCTTCCACAGGTGGTGGTCTCAGCGGGGGGCATCCATAGTTTAAAAACCTATTAGATAAGCACCTGAACGGCCGCAACATACAGGGATATACAATGTAATACTGACATATAATCACACACATGGGTTGGACTTGATGGACGTGTGTCTTTTTTCAACCTCACCTACTACTATGTAACTATTTGTCCTGTTTACTGTTCTCATCAAAAGTGAAAAAAGCCGCCACATAGGTTGGACTTGATGGACTTGTGTCTTTTTTCAACCTCACCTCTTAAGTAACTATGTAATGTTACATATTGCCGTGCATGCTGGAATGAGAGCAATAATTCTAGCACCAGACCTCCTTCATAAGGCTAAATAAAGCTTTATTAAAAAAAAAATGGCTCCTAACTTATTTAGCTGGCTGACTCTAAAGTACACCAGCTTGAAAGAAATAAAGAGGCTGCCATTGATGGCCTACTTCTAGAAATCCTAGTTGTCTGTCTATCTCAAAATTATTATGCAGCAGTAGAAAGAATGGGAAAATGACAATTGCCTTTTAGTCTAGTGAAGCCAAGACATCAGTAAACTCCCAGGGTCTACAGATACAGCTTTTCATTCTTTAACATTATTACTGCTTATATGGTACTGTAAAATAAACCTAAGCTATGCATGCCAGGTCTAAGACTGTGATGATTTCATAAAAAATGACATAAGGTGTGACAATGCACAGTCCTTGGAAATATGTACTATGTGTGAGGAGACATCTAACAAGGAAATTTCTTTTCAGGCACACGTTCCATAGAATTCACGAGAATGTTCTTCTTAACTTTATATTCTTTTTATTAACCTTAAAAAGTCTTCAGAACATCTCATCCATTTTTTCTACTGGGAATATTCAGTCTGATATGTTAGTTTTCTAACACCTGCTCCTCTAATAACATTGATAGTTCATGTTAAACCATGCTATTTTTTAGTACTATTTTTATTTACTAAATTTTATCATTATTTTCAGTACCACCAAAATGATTACTTTTTAATGGTACATAAAATCAATAATATACAAAAGTGCTGAGCATATACAATATAGTGCAAATTCTAAACAACAAAAGGAAAACTAGTGAATTAAATTATATCAATAAAAAAAGTCCAGTGAAAGTGAATAAAGTGCCAAATGTGAACAATCTAAAATCTTCAGTGAATGTCCATATTTTCACACACCAATGTATACCTCCACCAAACACTAAATGGTTCCTGATTACCAGAACGCTTTGGCCTCCTATTATAGAGCAGTCAAAACAAGCTTTTTTTATGGCCAGGCTTCTACCACAGAGCTGCCCACAATCTCCAATTCAGGTCAGGATTCACGGATCACCCTCCAGTTCAACAGTGTATGTTAATTAAAAGTATAACCAGGGGAACCGCATACTGTAAAACTGATAAAAAGCTCTTCTCATTTATTTAAACCAAGTAACATAGTTTAAAAAAGCAGTAAAAACAGCACATACGTGAATTGTGGCTGGTCCTAATAGAGGGGTGGGCAACTTCCAGGTTCACAGAGCATGATGACGTCACAAACTTAGACCCCACTTTAAGCATTCTGCTACAAATAGCATCTTTGGGGCTATGAACGCCATGTTTGTTCATCATGCTTTATATAGTAGGGGAACACCTGGAAATAGGGAAGCTGGAAGGAAGTCACTCTCCACAACCAAGCCTCGATCTGAATCAAAACCACTGTCATTGTCCGAAAGCCAGAAGTTATAAGCAGAACTAATAGCCATTGTCAAGCCTCACTATGAGGCACAGCAAACAAGTTCCTGTATTGCCTAAAGCCGGAAGTTGTAAGAAGCTTGACTATGGATACTATAGTGCTCCTTCCAGCTTTCGGCCAATGACGGCGGTTTTGATTCAGAGAGAGGCTTGGTTGTGGATAGTGACTTCCTTTTAGTTTCCTTATTTCCAGGTGTTCCCCTGCTATATAAAGCGTGATAACCAAACCTGGCGTCCATGCCCTGGAAGATGCTATTTGTATCGCATCACGTAGGGCGGAGTCTAAGTTTGTGATGCCATCGCGCTCTGTGAGCCTGGAAGCGGCCCGCCCCTCAATTGGGACCATGAGTCCGGACCTGAAGTGGCGATTGTGGGCAGCTCTGTGGTGGAGGCCTGGTTATATAACAAGCTTGTTTTGACTGCTCTATAATAGGGGGTCAAAGCATTCTGGTAAGCAGGAGCCATTTCGTGTTTGGTGGAGGTACACGTTGGTGTATGACTATATGGACACTTGCTGAAGATTTCACATCATTCATATTTGCCACTTTATTGGACTGTTTTTGTTTTCACTGTACTTTATTTATTACAATAATTGAATTCACTTGTTTTCTTTGTTATTTATAATCTGCACTATACTCAGTGGTGGTGCATTCATTAGGGCAGCCCTCCGTCACACCACCCCCCCATATGTAAAATAGATTTATGCATTACATGAATCTATCCATGGCCGCTGTAGCCATCCCCTATTCAGGCGTCCGGCCCTTTTCGGACAGCGGGCGAATGAATTACATTGGCGGAGGTGTTTTGTTTTTTTTTAAGCACCTGGTTGAAGCCATAAGCTCTAATAGGGTTCAAAAAAGGTGGAATTGGAGCGCAGAGCATTGCGCTCGGAGCCCACCCAGGTGTATTAGAAAAGCGAATGAACACTGAACCGCTTCTGAGCCAACCAGGAGGCACGGGTCTAATGCTCGTCACCTGATTGGCTGAAGGCACAGGCGCTTCGATTGGATGCCTAGCAGGCAGAAGGAAGAGACAAATGGAGGACACAGGAGCCGCCCCCTGACCCGCTGCTCATCCCACCATCCCACAGCTCGCCGCCTGACCCACTGCTCATCCCACTATCCCACAGCTCACCGCCGTCACCCGCTGCTTTACCCCCCACCAAGATGGGGAAAGTGCCGGGCAGTCAGTCATCGAGCTGCATTTGATGGGCACAGTGAGGCTGCAATTGATGGTTTTTTTTCAGTATTTTTCAGAATTTTGTTGTAAAGTTGTTTGCGCCCCTCCAAAAATTTGAGCACCAGCCGCCACTGACTATATTGTATATGCACAGTACTTTTGGATATTAGTTATTGTGACTAGTTTATATCTTTTAATGTGCTTGCTGCTATATTCTTATGAGGTTTTACTTTTAGTGCAGTTGCAAGGTTTTCTATGTACATAAAATCATTATCATATGAATTTCAAATAGATTAGAAGCACAGCTGCAAGCACTGAAATTTGAACACAAACGAGCAAACAAACAATATATTGGTAGTACAGCACCTTGTAATAACTAATTCCTCCCATTTGTGATCTCGAGATTTGATGTGTAGATCATATATGGGGGTGATTAGTTACTAGAAAGAGCTGCACTACCTATATGAATTACCTTATTATTGTATTTTTATTTGCCCTATTATTTTATACATTAATATGCTTATTGTATTTGTAATTTTATTAAGTATGATTTCTTTCAATCATACTATGCATTGTATCAATTTTTTTTTTTTTATTATACTCCATGTATTTTATATTACAATGCTACACTTTTTTTTAACCCAGGATCCTCCTCACTAATATTATTTAATTGCTACTGCTGATAATGCCAATATTATAATTATTCTAAAAATATTTCTTTATTAAGGATGATAATGCCAATATTACAAAATGTTCTTATAATAACAGTCCAGTATTATTCTATACATATTCTTACTAATTTGTAAAATGCCCTCACTGGTTTTGGTGATTTTTTTTTATTTGTATATTATTATTATTATTATATTTTTTTATCTGTTATATTACATGTCTGCCCTGGCTGGAGAAGGCGAGGGGCCTAGCCCTTGAAACACTTTACCTTCTGTTAATTCTTTCTCTTTAAAATAAACCTATATCTGGACTCGAATATTACAGCGTGGTGCTTAAATTCTATTTATTTATCTATTAAAATTTGTAACCAAAGAACCTAAATAAATAATTAAAAACATTAAATTGTAAAAAAAAAGAAATCCCTATTGCCCTGTACACACGGTCGGATTTTCCAACGGAAAATGTGTTGTCGGAAATTCCGATCGTGTGTGGGCTCCATCTGACTTTTTCCATCGGAATTTCCGACAAACAAAGTTTGAGAGCAGGATATAAAATTTTCCGACAACAAAATCCGATCGTTTAAATTCCGATCATGTGTACACAAATCCGAATACTCAGAATAAATTAGGAGACTAAAGCTATTGGCTACTGCCCGTTTATAGTCCCGACGTACGTGTTTTACGTCATCGTGTTCAGAGCGATCAGATTTTCCGACAACTTTGTGCGACCGTATGTATGCAAGACAAGTTTGAGCCAACATTCGTCTGAAAAAATCCATGGATTTTGTTGTTGGAATGTCCGATCAATGTCCGACCGTGTGTACAGGGCATATTACTTTTTGTTAATACTGGAAACGGTTTGCCTTTCTCAGTGACTCCCTGCTTTTATTGGGCGTTTTGCATAGCAGGCTGAATGGCTGCGATTCTGTTCATGATTTCCAAACGCCCAGGTATGAATGACAAATCGCACATTTCAGATGCCATTCAATTGAATGGCACCTTAAAACGCAGTTCGTTTCTGCCTGCTATTGAAACCGCCCATGTGTGAATGCAAGAAAACATGGAACCTTTTTGACAGAAACAGATACTATAATGAGGTTACAATGTTTAGTCAAGGATATCAAGCAGTAGTGCTTAAATCCTGAACTGTTCAAATTCACCTGGTTGGGGGCAATTAAAGTTGGCCATACACTAGCAGATTTTCGAGCGCACATACGTACATTTGTACGAAAATTGTCAGTGCATTTGGTGACCTGACAAATGTCAAAGTGCCCAGGTGTGAATGACAAATCGCACAACACACATTTCAGATGCCATTAAATTGAAGGGCACCTAAAAACACAGTGCGATTCTGCATCAAATGTCACGCGATAAATCGCAGCAAACTGCATTGTGTGGAGCATGTCGCCCCAAAAGCAGCTCCTCAATTTTTTTTTGGATGACAAGCTTCACGCAATGCAGGTTGCCCTGATCGCAGCATGATTTATTGCGGCAGAACCGCACCGCGTTTTTAGATAAATGGCATCTGAAATGTGCGTTGTGCGATTTGTCTTTCACACCCGGGTGTTTTGAAATTACGGGCAGAATCGTGGCGATGCTGCCCTCGATTCAAAACGCCCATGCGTGAATGAAGCCTTTTATACTCTTCTGTGCAGTAGATTCACAAATGCAATTGTTCACTTGTGTATGTATGCTTCAACCTTCAATAAAAAACACAAACCCATTTACTGAATTTGGAGCAGTCCTATGTGTCTGAATAGCACAGAATTCAAATACAAATGCAGTGTTCAGAGATAATGCACACTTTCACAAGCCCTAAATTCTGCATAGCTCTTCTAGAACCATACATCCAAAAGAATGTATAATATTAATGTATAATCTAAAATTATATAATATTAATATATATATTTTTATTTTTCTAATTTGTATTTATAATATATATTAATATATATTAATATACAAACTTCAAGTTTAATATGAAAAAAATTCAGTATGATAACCAAATTATCCAGAAAACAATACAAATTATGAAAAAAAAAAAAAAAAAAAAAGCAATAAACATTATCTTCCACTAAGTCGAAACAGAACATGCATCTACAGATGTATTTTGGAGGTGTATTTGCATAAGGACACATACACCTTCATTCGTAGCTTTCATGACCAAACCAATAAGGTATCAGTATGTGTCTGATAAACGAACCATCTATGTTACCAGTGCAACCCATTAGATTTCATTTTGTAGCTTTAGAAACAGCTTCCTGCTATAGTCACCATAGATTGACAGACACCTGTTTCCTTGCTTTATGAATTGTTTTTAACCGTGTTTGTTATTTAATCTCATAATTGTCTTATCAAATAGTTGAAGTACTTAACTCACACACAAATGTGCAATTGTTTCTCTTTCATAAAAAAAAAAAAAATGATTTAACAATGCAGGCTTTTATTCTCATGAATCATTATTTTTCTAGTGTTATTTTTTTTACCCACAATAAGCAGCTCTTGTTCATCCTACCTGCAACACAACCATAGAATTAGAGCCACTTAGGCTGGCAACACACTGTTAGGCTGCACTTATTTGCATGGGCGTTTAGCCACGGTGCAAATCCCAGCGGCAGGAATCTACTGATTCCTGCCGCTGGGTTTGACAGCTGTGAGCGGCTAGCTGTGGCTGCCGAGCCACACAGTGTGTCCAGCTGTGATCGCCGCAGGTAATCGCTGACTGTGAGAATAGCCAGGAATAGTGGCGGCCCCTAACAACCTGCTGTCCAGTGATGGTGAACCTTGGCACCCCAGATGTTTTGGAACTACATTTTCCATGATGCTCAACTATACTGCAGAGTGCATGAGCATCATGGGAAATGTAGTTACAAGGTTCGCCATTACTGCTGCTGTCAAACTCGGCAGCAGAATCAGATTCCTACCACTGAGATTTGCACCGTGGCTATACATCTGTGCGAATGCAACCTAACTAACGGATTCCTCCATTCACACAAACAAGGTAGGTAGAGGAATCCCCCCTATTAGGACAAGGCAGCATTGGCTGATCGAGAACATTTTTCCAAAATGACCCTTTGACAGAAGTCGATCAAACAATCATTTTCTGTCAAGCGGGGATGGCCACACTGAGCAAAATTGGACTAGTGTATGGTCAGCTTTAGATGCCTGAGATATTGGGGTTGATTTACTAAAGGCAAATAGGCTGTTCACTTGGCAAGGGAGTTTGCACTTTGAAAGAGAATTTTCCTTTAGTTTAGTGAATGTGATGAAAATTCATGTTGCAAACAATACCCAAACACGAGCAAGGAACAAAAAAAATTGTATTTTTGCTTGCATGTGTGTTGGCTGATGGAAGTCAGTAGAGCCTTATGCCCCGTACACACGATTGGAAATTCCGCCAGCAAAAGTCCGATGTGAGCTTTTGGTCGGAAATTCCGACCGTGTGTATGCTCCATCGGACTTTTGCTGGCGGAATTTCCCCCCAGCAAAAGATTGAGAGCAGGTTCTCTATTTTTCCGACTGAAAAAGTTCCTATCGGAAATTCCGATCGTCCGCAGCAATTCCGACGCGCAAAATTCCTACGCATGCTCGGAAACAATTTGACGTATGCTCGGAAGCATTGTACTTCATTTTCTCGGCTCGTCGCAGTGTTGTATGTCACCGCGTTCTTGACGGTCGAAAAGTTCAGAGAACTTTTGTGTGACTGCGTGTATGCAAGGCAAGCTTGAGTGGAATTGCGTCGGAAAAACCATCCAAGGTTTTTCCCATGAAAATTCCGATCGTGTGTACAGGGCATAACCTTGTTCTCTAAGCTAAGTGAACATTCCCTTTACAGTTGCAAATTCCCTTGCAAAGTTAACAGCCTATTTGACTTTAGTAAAAAAACAACATTGCATTCAAGATATCAATCATGTGATAACATTTATGAATTGACTTCGATCTAAAAGTACTAGCAAAATAGATATAAAAAACACATGTGGTACAATAAACTGATTAGTACAATAAAGCATTTAGCAAAAAAAAAATATAAACTTAAAAAAAAAATGAGCAAATGCCCAGTAATGAAAATACTGCAGCCTTATGCTGACTGAATTGACTCCACTGCCATATAAAGTCCAGAGTCCCATGATCATCATTTTGTCCCAGGTCCAGGTATTAGGCTAGCCATTATACCAATATAATGCTGCGCTACCATAATGTAATCATACAGTAACCGTACTAAACCATAATATTACTGGCTGCAGTTAAATAGTGGTGATGGGATATACTATTCTTATATAAAAAATCTAGTGAATATAATAATGCAATCGTATGCGATTATAAGTTGCGATCATGAACAATCAAAATTGCAATCCTATGCGATCCTCCCAATGACAACCTGTGTAGCATACACACACACACACACACACACACACACACACACACACACACACACACACACACACACACACACACACACACGTAGCATTCATATGCAATAGAGAAATTTGCAACCCTGTGCAATAATTGCAGTGACAAGCGATAAACGAGCACTTTACTTTTATATCATCTTTTTTATAATCTGCAATGAGCACCAGAAGAATGGAGTAGTTATGAATGGACTTTATGCTGCGATTTTATGGACACAGATTAGTGCATGAATTAGTTTGGCACAAGAGCACTTTAAACACAGTTCACTTTATTTCTATATTGATTATTGTATATTGATGCACTTTTATATAGATTTATGTAAATTACAGATTGTCACTGCAAATATCGCAGTATTGCAATTATCGCACAGGGTTGCAAATTTCTCTATTGCATATGAATGCTACGTGTGTGTGTGTATGCTACACAGGTTGTCATTGGGAGGATCGCATAGGATTGCAATTTTTATTGTTCATGATCGCAACTTATAATCGCATAAGATTGCATTATTATATTCACTAGATTTTTTTTTATATAGGAATAGTATATCCCGCCACCACTATTTAACTGCAGCCAGTAATATTATGGTTTAGTATGGTTACCGTATGATTACATTTGGATAGCGCAGCATTACATTGGCATAAAACTTTTTGGCACGGGCATAAAGGACGTGATCAATGCTAGCAGCTGTCCTTTAATCATCTCTAATTATCATTTGGATTTTCACATGGTAGCTCGCAAAATTCTGTTTGTTTTTTTTATTAGGCTAGCCATACATGATACACTTTTCTTGACCGTATAATCGTATAATAACCTAAACTTTCATTTTGTATGGGCAGGCTCATGCACTATATAGGTAAATCTAAAGGAAATTGAATAAGAAAATTGTATAATGTATGGCCAGCCTTAGTCTTTTAAAAAGATCTATAATATGATTTGTGATTCCTTTTCATCACTGTCTGACCAGCCTAACCAGTTTTATGTACCCACCACGTTGGCAGCATGCATCGTCATCATACCGCTACAACACAACAGAGCTCAGACAGCCCACATGTCTTCCAAGTGTAACAGCTGGAACATCCAAAACCCCATTAGCATCAGCTTGGAGGCATCATCCAACCCGGGCCATCGGTGTCATAATATTCTCAGCAACTAGACAACTAGCATTATTTCAGTCGTCTATTTTACCTAAATAAATACACAAATTTGATTCTGGTCGAAACCCCAAATACGTTTTCATCTTACCTCTCTCAGCCTGTTGAGCTGTCATCCACCGCATGTCTGGAAAGGAAACACAAACAGGTTAGATCCCATTGCAACCACTCCCTGGGTTACTCATCCACAATCACAGAAATCACACACTTTCACTGACAGATGTTGCATTGCGGAGACTGTCAGGCAAAGAATGGTTAAGCCATGCTAGCCTGTAGGCTGCTTTCTCTGCAAGAGTTTGGAAGGCACAATGCCAGCCTGCAGGGCCCAGAGCCCCTCCAACAATATCATACCACAGCACTCACCTCCACCTTTCCCCGTGCCATCTTTTCTAACTTTTTCCAGTCAATTTCATAGCCCAGCAAGGGCTGAAAGAGGCCAAACAGCAGCAATGGCAGCCACATTTGTGGAGTCAGGTTTCTGCTTTGTTAGAGAGGAGAAGGCAGGCAGATGAGGAAGTTCAGCAGATTGTGTGTTATGTTTGTGTGTGTGCCACGTCACATAGACTAGTGAATGAGGAGGGACATAGAGAGGAGGAGATGCAACCCTCCACATTTCTTTCTATAACCCCCCCTGGGAAGAAACATATCATTAACACTGTGTATTCCCCCAGGACTATGTTTTCTGAAGTCACAGATGTCAGCTGCAATAGATAAGTACACATTGCAGGAGCCTGCAGCCCACTACACATTATGACAACATAGCTCCCTACTGTCCCTCATTTGGAGGGACTGTCCCTCTTTTCACACCATTTGTCCCTTGTGCATCCTCAGTTGTCCCTCTTTTTGGTCTAATGTTTACATTTTTGCACAAAATGTACCATTTTACTACCAAACGTGATATACTGCACTAAACTTTTTATCCAGCCTCTACATTATTGCATTTGTTATTTTGAAAAGCTAATATAAAGGAAGCCAAAAAAGCACTTGCGTGGTTTAGCCCATCATTTTTTTTGTACCCATGGGCATGGCAGGGAAGTGTCCTTTGCCTACATACTATGTGCAAGAAGGTGTCCCTCTTTATCATTTCAGAAAGTTGGGGGGGGGGGGGGGGGGGGGTTGTTACAAGCTGTATTGGGTTTGTCATTTTCTTGGAGATACATAGATTTCCTAGTAATCATTTACTCTAAGTAGACCAATTTGTGAGAAATGCCTTTAGAACCAAATACCTAAAAAGCTTTGGAAAACAGTTATATACACTTACTGGCCATTTTATTAGGTACACCATTTCAATTGCTTGGTAACACAAATTACTAATCAGCCAATCACATGGCAGCAACTCAATGCATTTAGGCATCTAGATGTGGTGAAGACAGGGCTTTTTTTTTCTCAGAGAATAGGTGCAGGAACTCAACCATGCCCGCCACGCACACACCTGCCAAATGGCATCAAATAGTAGCTCTTCTCTCTGCATACAACCCCTCCCTCCACTGCCCTCATCTTCTCCCCCCTCCTTAACCACTTCCCTACCCGCCTATAGTCAAATGACGTCCACAGATGGTATCTCCCATCCTGGGTGGACGTCATATGACGACCTCGGGTTCCCGGCCGCCGAGGGGGTGCCCGCCGCATTGCTCGGGACCCGGTGCGTGTGCACGGCGGCCGCGATGTCCGCCGGGCACCCGCGATTGCCCGTTAACCGGGCCGGACTGTGGATCTGTGTGTGTAAACACACAGATCCACGTCCTGTCAGCTCAGAGGAGAGCGATCTGTGTTCCCAGAACAGAGGAACACTGATCGGTCTCCTCCCCTTGTACGTCCCCGCCCCCTACAGTTAGAAGCATTCCCTAGGAAACACATTTAACCCCTTGTGTCCCCCTAGTGGTTAACCCCTTCACTGCCTGTCACATTTACACAGTAATCAATGCAATTTTATAGCATTGATCGCTGTATCAATGTAAATGGTCCCAAAAATGTGTCAAAAGTGTCCGATGTGTCCGCCATAATGTCGCAGTCACGAAAAAAAATTGCGATCGCCGTTATTATTAGTAAAAAAATAAATAAATATTTTTTTTTATAAAAATGCCATAAATCTATCCCGTATTTTATAGACGCTATAACTTTTGCGCAAACCAATCAATATACGCTTGTTGCGATTTTTTTTACCAAAAATATGTAGAAGAATACGTATCGGCCAAAACTGAGGAAAAAATTATTATTTTTTTTTTAAATTGGGATATTTATTATAGCAAAAAGTAAAAAATAATGTGTTTTTTTCAAAATTGTCGCTCTTTTGTTTATAGCGCAAAAAATAAAAACCGCAGAGGTGATCAAATACCACCAAAAGAAAGCTCTATTTGTGGGGAAAAAAAGAACGTCAATTTTGTTTGGGTACAACGTCGCACGACCGCGCAATTGTCATTTAAAATGCGACAGCGCTGAAAACTAAAAATTGGTCTGGGAAGGAAGGGGGTGAAAAGGCCCGGTATTGAACCGGTTAAAAGCTCCACCATCTGTCATATATCTTACCTTTGTTGCAATATTAAGCTAAAGCACCTATCCGGCTGTAGTACCTCCCAGCATACTATACTATACTGCAGTCACTTGCAAGGGAGATCATGCAGTAGGAGCATCAACAACTGGTCAACAGGGAAAAAAATGGAAACCACAGAGGGTGCAGCCTACCACGCACCCTCTCCGGCCCATGACTGCACTGAACCCTGGTCACCTGTTCTGTATCTCCCTTGTCCCTGACCGGCACTCGGTGAGATCTGCGCAGGAGCTACTGACAGATAAGCTATAAACTGCTGTAAAAGCTGTAAACGCAGAAGCTGGACTTCAGTGTTACCAAGTGATAGTGGTGAGCAGGGAGCAGAAGACCTGAGCCAGAGGTGGTGGAACTGAGTTCCCCCTAGTTCCTGCTGAAAAAAAGCCCTGGGTGAAGATGACTTGCTTACGTTCAAACCAAGCATCAGAATGGGGAAGAAAGGAGATTTAAGTGACTTTGAACGTGGCATGGTTGTTGGTGCCAGACAGGCTGGTCTGAGTATTTCAAAAACTGCTGGGATTTTCACACACAACCATCTCTAGGCTTTACAGACAATGGTGGGAAAAAGAGAAAATATCCAGTGAGCAGAAGTTGTGTGGAGGAAAATGCCTTGTTTATAGATAATAGAAAGGCAACAGTAACTCAAATAACCACTCGCTACAACCAAGGTATGCAGAATACCATCTCAATGCACAGCATGGTCCCCCGTAGCCCTAAACCCTGCACTCTGTACATGGTGCACCCCTAAACCTTGCACTCTGTACACAGCGCACCTCTGAACTCTGCACTCTGCACTCTGTATGTAGAACATTCCTGAACTCTGCACTCTGTATGTAGCACATCCTTGAACTCAGCACTCTGTACATAAAACATCCCTAAACCCTGCACTCTATGTAGCATACCCCTGAACTCTTCACTCTGTATAAATTGCACCCCTGAACTCTGCATTCTGTGCGTAGAGCACCCCTGAGCTCTGTACATGGTGCACCCCTGAACACTATACTCTGTATGTAGCACACCGCTGAACCCTGCACTCTGTACATAGCACACCGTTAAAACCTGCACTCTGTGCATAGTGTACCCCTGAACTCTGCACTCTGTAAATAGCGAACTCCTTAACCCACCACTCTATACATAGGGCGCCCTTGAACTCTGCATCCCATGCATAGAACCATAGTACAATCTGTACACAGCACAACCCTAAGCCGTGCAATCTATACATAGTGAACTCCTGAACCTTGCACTCTGTACGCAATGCACTCCTGAAACCTGCACTCTGTAGCACACCTCTGAACTCTGCACTCCGTACATAATGCACCCCTGAACTCTACACTCTGTGTGTAGCACACCCCTGAATTCTGTACATAGTGCACCCCTGAAACCTACACACTGTACGTAGTGAACCCTTGAACCCTGCACTCTGCACATAGTGCACCCCTGAACCCTGCACTCTGTGCATTGCACACCCCTGCAGTGTGTATGTAGCACACCCCTGAACCCAGCAATCTGTATTTATATTACCCTTGAACTCTGCACTCTGTGCATAACACACCCCTAAACCCTGCACTTTGTATATAGCTTACTTCTCAACCCTGCTATCTGTACACAGCACACCCCTGAGCTCTGTACTCTGTATGTAGCACACCTCTGAACTCTGCACACTGTACATAGCGCACTCCTGAACTCTGCACTTTGTACGTAGCACAAGTACACTCCTGAACACTGAACATTTTGTATCCTTTGTATTTTATTTTAGCGTTGCCCTAAACTGTGCACTCTGTACATGGTGCACCCCTAAACCTTGCACTCTGTACACAGCGCACCTCTGAACTCTGTATGTAGCACACCTCTGAACCCTGCACTCTGTATATAGGGCACTCCTGAACTCTGCACTTTGTACGTAGCACACCCCTAAATCCTGTATATAGCATACCCTTGAACTCTGCACTCTGTGCAAAACACACCCCTGAACAATGCATTTTGTACATAGCATACTCCTGAACCCTGCAATATGTACATAGCATACCCCTGAACCCTGCACTCTGTACATAGCACACTCCTGAACCCTGCATTTTGTACATAGTGCACCCCTCAACCCTGCACTCTGTACAAAGAGCACCCCTAGACCCTGCACCCTGTACATAGCACTATTCTTACTCTGTACATGGCACACCCCTGAACTCTGCACTCTGTACACAGCGGACTGATGACCTCTACACTCTGTGCATAACACGTCCCTGAACTCTGCATTCTGTACATATTGTACCCCTGAACTCCTTATGTAGGGCACCTCACCCTGTACAAAGTGTACGCCTGAACTCTGCACTCTGTGTGTAGCGCACCCCTGAACGATGAACTCTGCATGTAGCATACCTACTGAACTCTGTATGTAGCACTCCCCTGAACTCTGCACTTTGTGCATAACACACCCCTGAACTCTGCATTCTGTATATAGTGTACCCCTGAACAATGTGCGTAGCGCACCTCCAAACCCTGTACTCTGTACATAGCATACCCCTGAACCCTGTACTCTGTGTTCAGTGCACCCTTGAATCCTGCACGCTATGCAAAGTGCACCCCTGAACTCCCCACTCTGTACTTAGCACACTCTTGAACCCTGCACTTTATACGAGGACACCCTCAAACTCTGCACTCTGTGCATAGCGCCCCTCTGAAACGTGCACTCTGTACATAGCGCACCCCTAAACCCTACACTCTGTACATAGCACACTCCTCAATCTTTCACTTTATATACAGTGCACCTCTGAGCTCTGCACCCTTCATGTAGCATACCTCTGAACTCTGCACTCTGTACATAGTGCACTTCTGAGCTCTGTATGTAGCATACCCCTAAACTCTGCACTCTGTACACAGTGTACTCCTGGACCCTGCATTCTGTATGTAGTGCACCCCTGAACAATGCACTCTGTACATAGCACACCCCTAAACCCTGTACTCTATACACAGTGCACTCCTGAACTCTGCATTTTGTGCGTAGCACACCCCTGAACTCTGCACTCTGTGGGGTTCATTTGTTAAAACTGGAGAGCAAAAGTTATAGCGTCTACAAAATAGGGGATAGATTTAGGGACTTTACATTTTTTTTAATTGTATTTACTGGTAATGGCGGCAATCTGCGATTTTTAGCAGGACTGCGACATTGCGGCTGACAAATCTGACCTGAAGTGACACTTTTTGGGGTCTAGTGACACCAATACTGTGATCAGTGCTAAAAAAATGCACCGATCAATGTATAAATTACACTGGCAGGGAAGGGGTTAACACTAGGGGCGATCAAAGGGTTAACTGTGTTCCCTGGGTGTGTTCTAACTGTGTGGGGGATGGGCTCACTGGGACAACACAGAGATCGCTGTTCCTGATTACTTGGAACGGCCGGTCTCAGTGTTGTCCCCTGTCAAAACGGGGATCCACCTTGTTTACATAGGCAGATCCCTGTTGGCCCTCTGTGGAGCGATCGTGGGTTGCCCGATGTGAAGCTGGCGCATGCCCACAGTATCATATGCACGGAACGACATACAGGTACGTCGTTTCGCGCAGCCAGGCCGCCTTGCCACAGTATATGTGCAATGGGCGTTCCGGAAGTGGTTAAAGATGCCTTATTAGACAATGTAAACACCAACCCATAAGATGGCAAACAACTGAATTGTAGTAATGCTAAACCCAATTATAACTGGTGCAAACAAGGTTAAAAGTATCGGCATCAACTAACCCAAAAATAAAGGAGTATGTGGAGATGTCTAGAGAATGCAAGATATATATACACAGGGTTGTTAGAAACCATGGGGCCCCATACAGCCTATTTCACAGGGTTCCCCCCACCCCCTGGCTGAAAGTGACTGAGGGCATAGATTTTTTTAGTCTTTCTCTGCAGCAGCAGCTGCACAGATGAATGAACAGGGAGCACTCTACAGCTTCCTGCTCATTCACAAACGGAAGCATAGTAAACACAGTTTACTATGCTTCAGTGTTGAATGGACACAGGAGTAATTGGTACCGATTGTTCACTGTGGTTATTCAGGAAAGGAAGGGGCCAGTAAATTACATATTTACCAGCCCCTTCTCCCACGCTCTGTCCTGAAACAACATCCCCTTATGTGTCCGTAGCAGCTTCCGGGGAGAAGAAAGGAGGGAAGCCGGAAGTGCTGTGGGGGAAAGGGGCACAGGGGTCCGGACAACAGATGGAAGAGGCACATGTGCTAGGGCCAATTTCCGTGCAGTTCAGCCCAAGGGAAAAGCTGGCAGCACTGCAGGGGCAGGCCCTCCTGCCCAGCCCCCCCCCCTTTTGAACTGATGGGGCCGGGCCCAGTACAGGAGGGCTGACTGTAGTGCCTTATCAGCAGCCCTGTATATACACTTTAAAAAAGGTCAAGGTATCATTGGCAGCCCAAGTACATGATATCTTTTTAGGAATACACCTGCTGGAGATACTATAAGCGTTTTTGAACTTCTTTGAGAAAAGAGGTCATATATTTCCAGTCATTCACTCTTGGAACATGATTTGCACCAAGCTCTTTTATCTGGACAGTTTTTTTATGAAATTTAACACACAAATGTTTATTCTTGAGATCTATTTGTTTTGTATGAGCGTGTGTAGTCTTCAATATGTTCTGAGGACAACTCTAGATTTTGAAGATTGATGACGCGCAGCTGCTTTTGTTTTAGGTTTGTTTTTCTAATTCCGTGTACACACGAGCGGAATGTCCCACAGAAAAAGACGGGAGCTTTTCATCGTATATTCCGATCATGTGTATGCCCCATCGGACTTTTTTCGTCTCAAATTCTGATGGACCTAGAAAGTGAACATGTTCTAAATTTTTCCGACAGACCAATTCCTATCGGGAAAACCGCTCGTCTCTATGCTGTTCCGACGTACCAAAAATTGCGCATGGTCTGAAGCAAGTACGAGACGGAAGCTATTGGCTACTGGCTATTGAACTTCTGTTTTCTAGTCCCGTCGTAGGTGTTGTATGTCACCGCGTTCTGGACGGTTGGAATTTGGTGTGACTGTGTGTATGCAAGATAGCTTGAGCGGAATTCCGTCGGAACTCCGTCGGAAAAACCTTCAGAAAACCGGTCGAGTGTACAGGGCAATACCGTTTATTCATTTAGTAGCTTGCACCTTTAATATATATTTTTTTGCATGGGTGTTTAATCCTATTCATTTTAAGGGGCAGTCTCTAGACATGTGCAATTCGTTTCGTAACAAATCGAAATTCGGCCATATTTTGCATCTTTCGGACATTCGGATGCATCCGAATGTCCGAATACAAAATAACGAATTTCAACTAATACGAAAGAAATTATAGCAAATATAACAAATGAATTCAACATGACTCAGTAATTCGTTAAAGATCTAATTAAACAAAAGGTCAGCCCAAAGTAAATCTTATAGTCCAATCAGCTGATTAATTTTGTGCTGGAGGTTGGATTACTGGCAAAGTGCATTCCTGAGAACTGAGTGAGAAGGGGGTTGTATTGTATTTGAGCAGAGGAGAAGAGATATTGTCATTGTGTGTGTTAATAGATTCAATAAACAAACGACTTTCCAAACTACGAATCATTATCACGAATATATATGCATACATAAATATCGAATTTCAACTAATACGAAAGGAATTATAGCGAATATAACAAATGAATTCGACATGATTCGAGATTCAGTATAACGAATATCGACACTCTATGAATAATAACGAATTATCCGAAAACAAATTAACGTAACATAACGAATATAACAGAACGAAATGATGTATTTTACGAATGACAACGAACCGAAACTAAATTAAATTTCCAGTTGTGCACAAGTCTAGCAGTCTCTATTGCGTTAATTGTGTAGACGATTCAGCTCACCACTTCGGCTATGCAACAGGTTGGGTCCCATACACTTGGCGGTTTGCTGACATAGAAATCTCCAGTCCTCACGATCAGATCCTCATGAGACTCAGTCTCTCACTGGTGTAAGCAACAGGTATTTCCAGCTCTGGTCCCAGCTCAGTGAAAGACCATTCTGTGGCTCAGTCCCCAGGTTCTTTCTCAGGTTTAGCCTCTCTGAATGCGGGCACAAACAGGTAGGAGCAGCAGGTCTGTACCCCACAGTCTGCAGCACAAGAGGCTCCCAGTGGCGCAGTCCTTGGCACCTATTCCACACCCCAGCCTTCCTGGCTTCCTGCACTGTTCTCCCCAGATCCCTGCAGAATTGCACAGGGAAAAACTCACTCTCTCCTCTTCTTTGTCCAGGGATCTTTGGATGTTGTAGTTTTCAACTGTGTTCCCCTCAACAGACTTTCTGAACAACATGTCCCATGATCAGGGCTGCTGTCAGAAATCACGGAGCCCCATACAGCCTATCTGACAGTGCCCTCTTCGGCCGAAAGTGACTGAGGACATAGATTTATTAGTCCCTTTCTCTGCAACCTCACCTGCACAGATGAATGAATAGGAAGTGCTCTGAGGCCTTCTGTTCATTCACAAATTGAAACATAGTAAATACAGTTTACTGTGCTTCAGTGATGAATGGACACAGCTGCAATCGCTACCAATCGCTTACTGTAATCATTCAGGAAAGAAAGGGGCCTCCACTCTCTATCCTGAAACCTCCCCGTCTGCCTGCAGCAGCTTCCGGCAGGAGAGGAGGGAAGCCCGTAGTGCTATGGGGTGGGGGGAGGAAGGGGCACACAGGGGCACAGAAGAAAGCGGCGCATGTGCTAATGCCAATTCCCCTGCAGTGCAGCCGGAGAGAGAAAGATAAGTAGACGCTGGCAGCGCTGCAGGAGGAGTCAGAAGTGGATCAATGTTTGCAAAAAGACAGTACAATCGGCCCTCCAGCTCAGCAGGTGCCCGGGCCCACCTTTTGAACTAAAAAGGGGCCTGACCCAATACAGGAGGGCTGGTTGTACTGCCTTATCAGCAGCCCTGCCCATGATCCTCCTCCTTCGCTTTACTGATTGCTGCTACTCAGTGGGGGAGGGGAAGCAGGAGTGAGCAAGGGATTCACGCAGCTCGCTCTATTTACAGACAGCAGCGCAGCAGTGGGGAGAGAAACACAGCTGTCCTGTTTTTTTTTTTGTTTTGTTTTTTTTCAGCTGGCACAAGTAAAGTGGATGGAAAAATTCCCCTCTGCCACCCCCCCCCCCCCCCCCCCCGCCAAAATCAGAATACATTGATCAGTGGCTGCAGATGCTGATAATTTCCTGCAGAAGTCCATCCAACAAGCAACTTCTGATGAGTGTGGACAGCCACACAGTCATTGAAATTTGACAGACTCACGCTTAACTGGACAATTTTTATTAGTGTATGGCCAAGTTAACTGTCAGTCAAAGGAAAAAAGAAAACCCGCTGCTCCAGGTGAGATAAGGAAGCCTAATGATCCAGCAGGTGCTCGTCTCGGTTTGCCTCCGCACACAATGACTGGGCGCACGTGAAGTGTGCGAAACGCGTCTATCCAGCATTCTGATGCCTGTAATTTTTGGGATGTCCAAATAAAGAGGATTTTGATCTACAGTGGTATGCGGCCATTTCTTCTAATTTAACTGTCAGTCAAGCTATCACAGCACTGAAAAATGAAAAATTACCTGCTAATGAAGGGTATTACGGACTGGTAAACAGGTAGTTAAAGTGCATGTATTGCAGAGATTTACTTTATTGGATACAGTAGGTAGGATTTTTGTTAGGGTTTGGGTTTTAGAATGGTGTGAATGTATTGTGGGCAGGGCTAAGGTGCCCGAGTGGGGACAAGTGGAACTGCACTAGCTAATTCCTGAACTTCAGACTGGGAGCTGCAGTCATGTGACAATCAACATTAAAGCAAGTCTCCTAGAAATAGAAGTGAGCTGCAATGACACTATTAACTCCTTTCTCCCTGTGCTGACTCTATTACACTGATGACACTGAAGTACTCCTTTGCATAAAGGACACCACTCCCAGGTTTTCAGTGTAGCAAGGTCCCAGGCCTCCTTCAGTCTAATCAGAACATTCAGAGCCATGAGCTGCTGACATCCTTCCATGTCGATTGGGTTGTAAGGCATAGTGGGTGTAGTGTAAAGTAGAATCATGAGCGCCAGACACTTCTTGAATGAAAAGAGATTTTATTTCTCTTAAACCGAACTTTGGGAGAGAGGGTTAGGCCCAGGACACCCTTAGGCAGTTGCAATGTTAATTTGGCAGACTCCGAGACTTCTATAGGAGGACAGCCATGCAGGGAAAGCATCCAGCAAGATGCCATATCTGCATGTGTAGGAATGCTGTCTCCTATGGCAACAGTCTTTAACAGTTTCTAACACAAAGTGTAACAGTTCCTTCACTTCCACTACAATCACTTCTTGTAGTTCTTCAACCCACTGAGCTCCCAGTCTCTCTCACTAGATTAGATGATTCACTGCCACTGAGCCGCAAGTGGAGGTGCCAAGCACTTAACCCCCTCCACTACCAGAGGAAACATCACCCTTGCTAGTCGTCATCCCCTGGCTGATTAGCTGCCTTGCATGTGATACAAACACTGTAGTCCTTAGCAACAGCACATTAACTTTCACAGGACAGCTCTCTATGTGTTAGATCCAAGTATTGCATCTTCCTCTAGCTCAGTCCCCTGGTTGTTTTTCAAGCCCTGTTCTTTTGATTTGTTGTGTCTGCACCCCTTTAAGAGACTTCAGGCCATGCAAAACAAGTAAAGAAACAATATCCTTTACTGAAGTAGTTGCTGATAATAGTGCAGTTCTCAAAAGCAGTTCAACACAAATCCCAACAGAGCTCTTCTAACATCCACAGAGTTTGTATACCTTATGCCATGGTTGACCAACCTTCGGCCATCCAGCTGTTGCAGAACGACAGGACCAATGAGGCAATGCAAGGAAAGTCCCATGAGGCATTGCAAGGCTGACAGTTGCAAGCATGACTCCCAAGGGCAGAGGCATGATGGGACTGCAACAGCTGGAAGACACCCATGCCTTATGCAGAAGGCAAGTCCTGAAAACAATACTTTTTAAGGCAAAAGTCCCTTAAAGCGGGAGTCCGGCGACCAATCCTTTTTTTTTTTTTTTTAGGTCATTGAGACACTTTGCTAATCCCAAAATAATACTCACAGTTTGGGTGTAATATTTCCGCCTCTGTCTGTTTTCGTACTGAAGAATAACTTTAAAAATGTGATGCTGGCTGTTTCCATCTTGCTTGTGGGCATGTGAAGCCCACAAGCATTGATTTCAGGGATGCCGTGAATGCTGTTCATTCACAGCTTGTTCACTGAATCTTGGGAAGCCTGACACTAAGCTCCCAGGAGACAGTGCGGCGCCGGGGAAAGGCAATAAACACACCTACTCCCATGGGAGGAGAGACAGGAAGTGCCACAATAAAGTACAATATAAAGGTAATTACAGTGATAAAAAAAATGCTGCCCTCCTCAGATGGGGTAATCCAAAAATAAAACAAAAAGGAAGGCGCACGCACCTAGTGCATTACCAAAAAACATTTATTGAATAATAACTATCAATGAGACATAAAACCACACAATGTTGAGCAGTGGGGACACATGTCCTAGCTTAGCTCTGAGGAAGGGGGTGCACCTCCGAAACGCATCAGCTTTTACCCCTTGATGTGTTATGGCACATGTGTCTGCACTGCTCAGCATTGTGTGGTTTTATGTCTTATTGATGGTTGCTACTTTGTGAGTACCCACTTTTTACTGGTTTTATTATTCAATAAATGTTTTTTGGTGCGCCTTCCTTTTTGTTTTGTATTTGTAACTCTCAGGTCAACCTGAGGGCACAGGAAAGCATACAAGATTGTAACATTTGGCATCTGACTGGCTCAACTAACATGAAACAATTAGCACAGCCAGGGCAAATAAGTACTTACACAGGCAAAGACATTAACCCCATGGTAAGCACCTGCCTACAGGGTAGCATGCAGGAAAAGCTACTGCAGACAGTGCAGGGAGAGCTGCCAGAGAATTTACTGTGGACAGTTGGGGGAAGCCTGCTAAAGAAGATCCTACAGAAAGAAGAAAGAAAGAGGATATTTCAGGTGCTAGTACATAGCTCCAAAATTGCAATGAAGAGGCAGAGGCTCCTTCCTTGGGCACTATGGTGTTGGGGGGGCATTCTCTGTCACATTGCTCTGTGCATCTTAGGTGTGCTAAAGTATACTGCAGGTTATAACTCAACCCTTGACAATACTGTATTTTTATTTATAAAAAGGCTAGAACCTCTGACAGTTATTTTGCTTTCTGTGTAACCACTGTGGAAGATTTTGCCTTACTTCCTGTTCCAGTGACAGGGGTTGAGGGACAGAAAGTAATCAAGCATCACAGGAGCTCCAACCCTTCGATGTTCTATCAAAAAAATATATATATATATAACTTGAATACCAAGGGTAGTCGAATAACCTGAAATTTATCTACAACAGAGAGTTCATGTTTTGAGACGGAAGCAGCCATTGTTTTTTGTTCTTTTTTTTTATCTTACATCTTCTTAGAACACTGACCTGATGCTGGCAGGTATAATTGTCATCTAATACTGGCTACTGTGAATATTCTATAACCAACAGCTGCTTGGCAACCAGCTACTTGTTTTTCATTTTTCCACTAGAATTAATACCATGGTAAGCGAAGGACATATTCTGACCTATTTTCTACATGGTTTCTCTGGATCACATGCCTGTACCAAGACAGAGTGCGTGCTCTACATAAATCCACTCTGATGAGCCGATCACAGCTGCTTTATAAGCAGAGAATCTCTAAAATGGATGGGTAGTCTGATAAACAAGAACTACTGGGAAACTGCTTAATACATGTACTGCTTAATACATTTATAGATATATATATATATATATATATATATCTATAAATAGATATATAGATATATTTAAAAAAATATCTTCTAAAGGTTTGAAGGCCAATTTTGAGATCCAGACAGCAGATCACTTTGCAAAATCGGCTGTGGTTAAAAAAATATAGAGTGGTCTAGGCCCTGCCTCAGCCTTTGACAGAGCAATGGAGACCCAACAGTACACTGATGACATCACTCTGTTTTCTCTTTCTCTCAGGAGGTTTGCAGTGTTACCGCCGTGTCCCCAGGGCCATGCCTCTCATTAAGATGGTTATTACTCTCATGGAGGCACGGTGGGGGCAGCACTGAGGATGGAGTGTCCATTCTGGACTCTCCATCCTTTGTGCATTTCAGTAACGCTGAGCCTGGTAGAAACACTGTTATTGCAACAGTGTTATTGAGTTCCCTGCCTAGCTGGTAGACAGTGGTACACAGTGGCCAAGCTTCTTCATTGATGCAGAGGCTGATAATAGTGCAGATTCAGTGTCACCGAGCACAGTACTGCTAGCTAGCGACTCACCTGTGTGGCTGGCTGCTGGCTTTTTAAGGCTAGACCTTTTATGTTGTGAGGTTATATTTTTTTTTTATACCTTTGAATTGCCCCTTTGAATAAACACTTTGGCTGTTATAGCCCACTAAACTTATTTTGAGTTTATTTCTCTTTATTGATGTTTTATTTAATATATTGCTCCTTTGTACTGTCCCATAAAAAAGGAAACTTAATTCCTATTTGATAAACACATCATAATTTGATTTATAAAAAATAAGGTTCTCTATACAGTATTTTGCTGATAGAGCTTATAGAATCTGGCACAGACTTTTCTGCATAAAGTACTTGGATATCTTGGCAGCTATACAGTCTATAGTGCAATCTCTGGGGAAAAAAAGATCTACTCAAAACATTTACACCAAAAGAAAGTCATGAATAAAGGTGCAGACGAAGCATTTTAAAAGTCCAACTGGACTTTCAGTTTTTATCAGCTAAATGCATTCCAGGTGCATCAAAATCAAATATGTACAAAGTCTTACAGTTCATTCCCTTTAGAAAGCAGCTACAGCCCAAGTAGAAAAGCCTGTCCCCTGCCAATATACTGCATAGAAGGACCTTTCCTTTGTGTGGAGGCAGTGGTCTCTCTACAGGGGTCTAACACATCCCCTTCAGAGCTAGTTTTCCAATCAGCAGAGAGCATGGTTTTAGCTGACTGTTCAATTGCATCAAAAGTAAACACATACATCTTGAAATTTGGCATTTTCAAGTATATGGATTAACGTACAATGTTATTTGTTTTATTTATTGTTTATTAAAATTCATTATTTATTGAATTGATTGCTTAATTAATTTTAATTATTTATTGTTTTATTGTAATGTAATTTTTTTACTCATTTTTAATGTAGCAGTTTTTGCATTTCTTTTCTAAACTTTGATTTGATTTGAAAGAAACTAAAAATAAAATAAATGAACTGTGTATCCATAGAATACTTTACTTTATACAGGTTTTTTTATTGTTACCCATCAAGCAAGAGAGCACCATTACCTTGATTTTGTGTGGAGAAAGTTTCGGAACTGAATACATTTTTAGCTTGGGGTCTCCATGGATCGGGCTTGTTTTTCCAGCACATCCCAAAGATGTTCCATTGGATTGAGATCTGGGGAATGTTTAGGCCAAGTCAACACCTGGAACGTATGGTTGTGGTCCTTAACCACTTCAGCTGCAGAAGGATTTACCCCCTTCCTGACCAGAGCACTTTTTACAATTTGGCACTGCGCTGTTTTAACTGGTAATTGCGCGGTTATGCAATGCTGTACCCAAACAAAATTTGCATCCATTTTTTCCCCACAATTGGAGCTTTCTTTTGGTGATATTTGATCACCTCTGCAGTTTTTATTTTTTTTTTTAAATATAATAAACTAAATTATAGTCTCAAAAAATTTACTAAGCGTATATTTATTGGTTTGCGCAAAAGTTATAACGTCTACAAACTAGGGTACATTTTCTGGAATTTACGTAGCTTTTAGTTTATGACTGTCTATCTCATTTCTTGGGGTGCTAAAATGGCAGGGCAGTACAACCCCCCCCAAATGACTCCATTTTGGAAAGTAGGCACCCCAAGGAATTTGCTGAGAGGCTTGTTGAGCACATTGAATATTATATTTTTTTGTCACAAGTGATTGAAAAATGACAAAAAAAATACTTAAACAAAGTTGTCACTAAAATGATATATTGCTCAAACATGCCATTGGCATATGTGAAATTATACCCCAAAATACTGAGTAAGGGGATATCACATGTGTAGGACTTTGGCAGTCTAGTCGCGTACAGGACCCCGAAAACCAATCACCGCCTTCAGGATTTCTAAGGGTGTAAACTTTTGATTTCACTCCTCACTACCTTTAATAGTTTTGGAGGCAGTGAAATGCCCAGATAGCACAAAGCCCCCCCCCCCAAATGACCCGATTTTGGAAAGTAGACACCACAAACTATTTGCTGAGAGGCATGTTGAGTCCATGGAATATTTTATATTTTGCCACAAGTTTCGGAAAAATTACAATATTTTTTTTTTTTCAGAAAGTAGTCAAATGATATATTGCTCAAACATGCCATGGGCATATGTGAAATTACACCCCAAAAAATAGATTCCGCTGCTTCTCCTGAGGGGATACCACATGAGTGGGACTTTTTGGCAGTCTAGCTTTCTAAGGGCGTAAATTCTTGATTTCACTCCTCACTACCTATCACTGTTTCGGAGACCCTGAAATGTCAAGATAGCACAACCCCCCCCCCCCCCCAAATGACCCCATTTTGGAAAGTAGACACCACAAGCTATTTGCTGAGAGGCATGTTTAGTATTTTGCAGATCTTGCTTTTTTGTCAAAGTTTTGAAAGTTGAAAAAAAAAAAAAAATGCATTTTCCTTATCTTTCTTCATTTTCCAAACAAATGAGAGCTGCAAAATACTCACCATGCCTCTTAGCAAATAGGGTGTCTAAGTTCCAAAATGGGGTAATTTGGGGTGGTTTTGTGCTATCTTGACATTTCAGGGTCTCCGAAACTGTGATAGGTAGTGAGGAGTGAAATCACCATTTTACGCCATTAGAAAGCCTGAAGGCAGTGCTTGGTTTTCGGGGTCCTGTACGGGGCTAGGCTCCCAAAAAGTCATACACATGTGGTATCCCCATTCTTTAGGAGAAGCAGCAGAATGTATTTTGGGGTGTAATTTCACATATGCCCATGGCATGTTTGAGCAATATATCAGTTCAGTGACAACTTTGTTTAAAATTTATTTATTTAATTTATTTTATTTTTGTAATTTTTCAGTCATTTGTGACAAAAAATAAAATATTCAATGTGCTCAACAAGCCTCTCAGCAAATTCCTTGGGGTGTCTACTTTCCAAAATCCAATAAATAATAATAAAGTTAAATAAACAGTAAATAAAACAAATAACATTGTACATTAATCCATATACTTGAAAATATGGTATCCCCGTTCTTTAGGAGAAGCAGCAGAATGTATTTTGGGGTGTAATTTCACATATTCCCATGGCATGTTTGAGCAATATATCATTTAGTGACAACTTTGTGAAAAAAAAATAAAAATAAAATTGTCACTTTCCCAAAACTTGTGGCAAAATATAAAATATTCCATGGACTCAACATGCCTCTCAGCAAATAGCTTGGGGTGTCTACTTTCCAAAATGGGGTCATTTTGGGGGGGTGTGCTATCTGGGCATTTCATGGCCTTTGAAGCTGGGATAGGTAGTGAGGAGTGAAATCAAAAATTTATGCCCTTAGAAAGGCTGAAGGCGGTGCTTGGATTTTGGGGTCCTGTACGCGGCTAATCTGGTAAAAAGTCCCACACATGTGGTATCACCGTACTCAGGAGAAGCAGCAGAATGTATTTTGGGGTGTAATTTCACAAATGCCCATGGCATGTTTGAGCAATATATCATTTAGTGACAACTAAAACAAAAAAAACCCCCAAAAAATTATTTTTTTTTTGTCATTTTCCTGAAACTTGTGGCAAAATATAAAATATTCTATGGACTCAACATGCCTATCAGCAAATAGCATGGGGTGTCTACTTTCCAAAAAGGGGTAATTTGGGGGGGGGGGTGACCTGTCCTGGTATTTTATGCACAACATTGTAAGCTTATGCCACACATCACCCACTCTTCTAACCAGTTAAACCTTTCTGACACTTTTTGTTTACATGGAAAAATATATTTTTTTTGCTATAAAAAGCAAAGGCCCTACAGATTAAAATGGTGGGTGTTGAATTTTTTTTTTTCACACAGTTTTTGTGCAGCAATTTTTCAAATGCAATTTTTTTGGAAAAAAAAACACTTTTTTTTGAATTCTAATGCACTAAAACACATTATATTGCCCAAAGGTTTGATAAAATATAAAAGATGATCTTATGCCAAGTACATATATACCAAACACGACATGCTTTAAAATTGCGTACAACCATGCAGCGGCGACAAACTGCATACATTTTTAAAAGCCTTTAACAGCATTTACAGGTTACCACTTTAGATTTACAGAAGAGGTCTACTGCTAAAATTACTGCCCTCGATCTGACGTTCGCAGTGATACCTCACATGCATGGTTTGCTTTTTTATTTTATTTTTACACTGTTCTTTTCATTTTTTTTAATCATTTTTATTGTTATCACATAGAATGTAAATATCCCCTATGATAGCAACTTGCAATAGGTAGTGACAGGTACTCTTTTTTTTTTTTTTTTAAATTGGATCTATTAGACTCTAGATCTCTCCTCTGCCCTCAAAGCATCTGATCACACCAAGATCGGTGTGATCAGATGCTTTCCAATTTCCCAATGGTGCTGTTTGTATCCGGCGAAACCGAAGTCATGAAATGCTCGTAGCTTCCGGCTTCTTAGGCCAGAGAGATGATTGGAGCTGTTCTGATCTTTGATCAGCTCTATGGTCAGCTGGCGGAGCCACTGGCTGCATTATCAGGTTCCCCGATGGGACAGGAGAGCCAGAGAGAACCAAGGAAGATGACGGGAGGAGGGGGGGGTGTTCCCTCTCCCACTGCTTGTAAAAGCACTCTAGTGGCTAATTAGCCGCTAGGATTGTTTTTAGATGAAAGCCCACCGCTGGCTGATAAGAACGATACCAAGTTGATACTTAAACCTGCAGGTATCATTCTGGTATAACCACTCAAAGTCCAGCAACATACCAGTACGTTGCTGGTCCTTGTTTGGCATATATTGTAATTTTCCTTTTTTTAATGCAGCCTGTGGGCTGAACAAAAAAAAGATATTGATTGGTGGGTATGCCCACCTTTAGAATACCGGCCTGCATCCACCCACTTCTAATGATGGGCATACATACACCATTTTTTTTTTAACTTTGGTGGTGAAATCACTTCCTACAGCGCTGGAGTATCATGAGAGCAAATACTGTTGCTGTCAGGATAAATAAATCAGTGCTGCAGATGAATGGTGTACCTGAAAAGCAAACAATGGTAACAATAAAACATTAACTCAATAAAACCACAACAATCTGTGCCAAAAAAAAAGAGTAAAAAATATATGTCGAAGCATTGTCTGCAATCCGCCCCTAATGTTAGGGGCAAATCGCCCCTCCACCCCTGCCCCCATGCTTCGCCATATATGCTCTTTTTTTTTTTTTTTTAAGTGCGATGGTGAAATCACCTCCTACAGCACTGGAGTCGCTGATTTACGTATCTTGAGAGCAAACGCTATTGCTGTCAAGATGGATAAATCAGTGCTGCAGCTGAATGGCGTACCTGAAATGAAAATAATGGTTAACAATAAAACACAGTAAACAGTAAAGTATAAAAGAATTACATACCTGAAAAGCAAACATGTTAAAACATAGTAAAAAGACCAGAACAATAAAGAGAGAAATATAGAGAGAGAATAAAGAGAGAGCAATAAAACAACAACTATTTTTGGCTTTTTTATTTTATAATTTTTTTGGGGTTTTTTTGAACACTTTTTTTTTTACACTTTTATTGGTAACTGTAATGCCCCGTACACACAGTTGGATTTTCCGATGGAAAATGTCCGATCGGAGCGTGTTATCGGAAATTCCGACCGTGTGTGGGCTCCATTGGACATTTTCCATCGGATTTTCCAACACACAAAGTTTGAGAGCAGGATATAAAATTTTCCGACAACAAAATCCGTTGTCGGAAATTCCGATCGTGTGTACACAAATCCGACGGACAAAGTGCCACGCATGCTCAGAATAAATAAAGAGATGAAAGCTATTGGCCACTGCCCCGTTTATAGTCCCGACGTACGTGTTTTACGTCACCGCGTTTAGAACGATCGGATTTTCCGACAACTTTATGTGACCGTGTGTATGCAAGACAAGTTTGAGCCAACATCCGTCGGAAAAAATCCTAGGATTTTGTTGTCGGAATGTCCGAAAAAAGTCTGACCGTGTGCACGGGGCATTACGGTTCCAGGTTCGGGTCTCTCAAAATGTGATGGCATCTTTGGAGACCCTGTAAAAGTGTACCCTAGACTGTTGCGTGCTGTACCCTACGCTAATACTCCACTAGTGTGTGGTAGCATTCGTAATATTCACCAATGCAAAGACCAAGATGGTCAGGACAGGAGGGACAATAATAGCGGATGTCACGCCTATATGCATGCTTGCTACAGACATGACATCTTCTTTGGGGTGATCGCTGGGTAGGGGTACCAGGGAGGACATACGGAAAATGCCTCGCATGCAGCCGGCTTACTGCATTTGCGTTGGGAAGTTGGGGCACAGCACCGTCTGGAAACAGAAGGGCTGTGACGATCTTTTCCTGGAATTTAAGGAAGGATCCAGTTCGTCCTGAAGCTTTGTTTAGCACATAAGCGTTCAGAAGAGCCAATTGGAAAAAGTATACAGACACTTTTTTATACCAGCGTCTGGCCTTACGGGCAATTAAGTACGGCGCCATCAACTGGTCGTTGTGGTCCACCCCTTCCATATTAAGGTTGTATTCGTGGACAGAGGGGTTTTTCCACAACACCAGTTGTGGACAGAAGGACATTTGCATGCAAATTATTGCTTCTCAAGCAGGCTCTCTGACCCAGCCTAAGACGGGAATCTACAAGCCGCTGGGGTAAGCCCCGGCGATTAGATCGCACAGTGCCACATGCACCAATTCCATGATCAAACAAGTGACTAAAAAGTGTCACGCTTGTGTAATAATTGTCCACGTACAAGTGGTACCCCTTTCTGAATAAGGGTGACACCAAGTCCCACACAATTTTACCAGCGCTCCCTATGTAGTTTGGGAAGTTCTTTGGCTCCGCGTGACTATCTTTTCCCTCGTAAACCATAAAACTACATGTATAGCCTGTTGCCCCGTCACAGAGCTTATACATCTTGACCCCATATCTGGGACACTTGCTGGGAAGATACCGTTCGAATGACAAGCAGCCAGAAAACGTAATCAGGGACTCATCAACGCAGACAACTTGATCGGGAGAAAACAAGGCTGCAAACTGTTGATTGAAATGTTTTACAAAGGGGCCGAATTTTGTGAAGCCGATCGTATTCAGGATCACCCCGAGGACGACAGAGTTCATTGTCGTTGAAGTGTATAAATCGCAAGATCTGCTTGTATCTAGCCTTGGTCATGGAGGCAGAGAACACGGGCATATGGTGAATTGGGTCAGTGGACCAATGTGACTGCAACTCCCTTTTTTTTAGTTATGCCCATGAGGAGGGATAGGACCAGAAAGGTCTTAAATTCACGATGAACTGACCAGCATACAAATTGCTTTGGTCCACAAAAGATCTATAGAGATCTTCCGTGAAAAACAGCAAATAAAAATCAAGTGACGTAAAATGACGCCCTTCATGTGTGATTAGCACCTGTTCTGACCTCCTATGTGTGACGACCTTCTGAGCTGACCCTTCATGTGTGATGACATCCTGAACTGACCATTTACATGTGATTAGCACCTGAGCTGACTTTTCATGTGTGATTATTTCCTGAGCAGATCCTTGATATGTGATAAGCTCCTAAATCAACCCTTCATATGTGATGAGATTCTGAGTTGACCCTTCATGTGTGGTGCCCTATTGAGCTGTCATTTCAGGTTTAATTCTCTCCTAAACAGATCGTTCATGTATAAAGACCTCCTTAGCTGATCCTTCATGTGTGATGAGCCCCAGAGCTGATCCTTCATGTGTGATGAGCTCCTGAGCTGACTCTTCATGTGTGATGGCCTCCTGAGCTGACCCTTCTTATGTGATGACCTCCTGAGATGGTTCTTTATGTGTGTGTGACCTGCTGAGCTTGACCCTTCGTGTGTGATACCCTCCTGAGCTGATCCTTCATGTGTGAAAACCTCCTGAGCTGATCCTTCATGTGTGAAAACCTCCTGAGCTGATCCTTCATGTGTGAAAACCTCCTGAGCTGATCTTTTATGTGTGATAACCGCCTGAGCTGACCCTTCATGTGTGATGACCTCCTGAGCTGGCTCTTTATGTAGGTGACCTGCTGAGCTGACCCTTCATGTGTGATGACCTCCTGAGCTGACCCTTCATATGTGATGACCTCCTGAGCTGACCCTTCATGTGTGATGACCTCCTGTGCTGATACTTTATGTGTGATGACCTCCTGAGCTGGCTTTTTATGTAGGTGACCTGCTGAGCTACTCTTTATGTGTGATGACCTCTTGAGATGATCCTTCATGTGTAATAACCTCCTGAGCCGACCCTTCATGTGTGATAACCTCCTGAGCTGATCCTTCATGTGTAATAACCGCCTGAGTTGACACTTCATGTATGATGCCCTCCTAAGCGGACCCTTCAAGTGTGATGACCTCCTGAACTAACCCTTCATGTATGATGACCTCCTGAGCCGACTGTTCATGTGTGATGACCTCCTGAGGTAACCCTTCATGTGTAATGGCCTCCTTAGCTGACCCTTCTTGTGTGATGACCTCTTGAGCTGACTTTTTATGTGTGTGACCTATTAAGCTGACCCTTCTCTTGTGATGACCTCCTGAGTCGATCCTTCATGTGTAATGACCTCCTAAGCTGACACTTCATATGCAAAGATGTCCTGAATGTATCCATTATGGGTGATGAGCTCATGAGTTGACCCTTCATGTGTGATGTGCTCCTGAACTGATCCTTCATGTGTGATGACCTCCTGAGCTGACCCTTTATGTGTGGTGACCTCCTGAGCTGATCCTTTATGTGTGATGACCTCCTGAGCTGACCCTTCATGTGAGATTCCATCCTGGGTTGACCCTTCATATATAATAAATTGAGAAAAACCCAAGCTTTGCGTAACAACTCAAAAACCTTAACCTAAACCTTGGACTGCTGCTGCAACAAAGGTTAGTTTATCAACTAAAAGACCATTATTTTTCACAGTGCTGTCCTTTTGTGAGTGCACATAATCACGAATAAACTATAATTCTGTGGGTAAATTCATATATAAAGTGCTAAGTGTTCAAAATAATCCCTGCGGATCTACTGTTTCCGCTTTACACCTACTTCATTATTATTATGCCGTTTGCCAATAAATTAAGTAAACTAAACCATTTTTTTAAACAGAAGTGCACCAAATTCTTATAAAATTTGCTGCTATATTAAATAAACTAAAAACCTGTGCAAATTCATGTATATATACATTTTTTTGTGCTCAATGTAGTGTTCTCTACATTGAGCAAGGTGAAGTCCACTGCTTCCACCTTGCATTTACCTCAATGAGCGTATTCTACTCAAAAGAGTCCACAAATCAATGAAACGTTTATAACATATGTGAAAGTGCTCTGTTCTCAAAACTGTCCCAGCTGTAGTGTCACTGCTTTATTCAACCTGTTGCACACGTGATGGTGATGGAATCCCTTTAGCAGTGCTTCCTCACTCACCAGATCAATATAACTTCCAGCTTTTCAGCTACCAGAGTCAAAAACAGCCTTCACACTCTCCTCATCTCCAATGGCAAAGGAACTGGATCCTCCTTGGTCACTCCTGCAACTTTGCTGAGGTTTTTGTCAGTCTCCCTCCTACACATGGCTTCCTCCTCCAACCGCTGTTCTAGCAGGGGCTTAGCCTCTTAATATACATTCAGGCAAGAGAGAGAAAGGGAAAGCCAACATGGTATAAAACCTTTAATTAAAAGTAGATACTAAAAACTGCACTCACTTAAGAACAGATGTGACACCATGCTTGATAACCAAGACTTGGAAGCTCTGTGTGTTCCACAGGCAGGAAGTGATGTCACCGGAACAGGAAGTTGTGTTCTACATGTTTCGCCCCATATAGGGCATCCTTGGGAACTTTCATATGTAATGACCTCCCGAGCTGACCTTTCATATGTACTGAGCTCCTGAGCTGAGCCTTCATGTATGAGATCCTGAACTGACCCTTCATGTGTGATGACCTCCTGAGCTGACCCTTCATATGCAATGAGCTCCTGAGCTAAACCTTCATGTGTGATGAGATCCTGAGCTAAGCCTTCATGTGTGATGAGATCCTGAGCTGACTTGTCATATGTAATCAAAGTATAAAACCAAACGTGTAGCGCTAAAAGGAAGAATAGGGCACCTTCAAAATGGTAAGGTAAAGAACATGTGCCCTGCATAGAGTTTAACTGAAGCACAATTGAATGTCTCACATTAAAAAATAAAGATACAATTACAATTTGAAAAAAGTCTGTGAGTAAGAAACTGAATAGGTCACCGCTTATGAGTGATGTGTGAACCACCTTCACCGGTGTAGGCCGTAAAGTCTAAGAAAATAATGATGAACAGCTGGTTATTTAAAAAACACACATGTCCAAGATGGATAATATATGGATGGATCAGCTCTAAAACATCACACCATAGTTTCTTCACAAACGTGCAAATCACTCAAACGGTAAAGATGGAGGCTTACCGAAGGGTTTGAACCCAAGACAGTATATACTGTAAGGGTCAAACCAGCTTTTATTGCACACTGGCAATGGTGGGAAGACCTTGACAGCCAGAAGGGATCACGGGGGGTTCATGAAGATGTATCTTCTCCAGACGTAACAAAGGATCTCCCCATATATGGCTCATAAAGGATACAAAAGAGGCCACATAGTGTGATACCGTAGAAACAATGTTTTATTAAAAAAGGAAATACACTTACATGATTGGATGATAAAAAGCGCTTGTACATAAAAGAAGGCGGCAGTGGAGTCCTCCCGACGCGTTTCGTCTGAATAGACTTCGTCCTGGGGTACCCTCCACTGCAGCCTGACTCCCTAATATAGGTACTGTAATCCTCTTGAAGTGACTCCAGCCCATTCAATTCAATACATTAGCACTTCCGGGTTGCCCAAGATGGCGGACCCGCGTGCGTTCCAAGCCTCCCTTTGGTAGGTATACTGTGCGTACCACCCCCCAGTATAAAGGCCTAGTGATCCCCATATGTGTAACTATAAACAGTTTCCATTTGTAAGACATAATAAAAACAATATTGGTACGGGAAACACCTAGTATTGTTATTTATGAAGCCTTAGACCGTTTCACGATGTGTACGGAGACACATCCCGGCAGATCTCGCGATACGACGCCACACCGTCATGACGCGAGAGCGGAAGTACACTCATGTGAGTCCCGGAGTTTGCGTTCCAACGGTGGTTGGCCGGAAACTCTTGATGCAACAAGTCTCGGCAGATCTCGCGACATGACGCTGTGACTCCATGACGCGAGACCGGAAATATACTTCTGTGGATCTCAAAGTTTGCGTTCCAAGGTCTCAGAGCTAGCGTACCAATAATAGTTGGCCGGAAATTGTCAGTAAAAATCAAAGTAGTCCCAATGTGAGACGGCATACGCTCAGGTATCAATGTGGCAAACTAGAAACAAGCGTTCCACACGTGTCATACGGACAGTGAAAACAACTTAGCGTATGCAGGCATATACCAACATAGTTATTCATAAGGGAAACAACTATTTATGTAACAGTTGATTACTCATGGGCCCAAACTCTGTAGTTGTAACAATTTTGTTTTAAAAAAGTGCATGTAAGGTCGAGGCCAATACTCAATCCAGATGGTTATGAAAATTGATACTCAACCCAAATGCGTCTCGATGTGTGTAAATATATGATTTGTACATCACATAAAGAAGGATTTATATAGACAGCATAATCAAACCTAGCCGTGTGTAAAATCTATGAAAGCAAAAAGATGCATATGTGTAAAACCCCTACATCGAAATTGGTGAAGGGAATTGAATGAACTGGATTCACATGCGTCTACATACTACACGTCTGTAACATCTATAATTACCCTCCAAAGAAGAACACAACCTAAAATCAGTTTACATAGATACACCACTGAACCATAAAATTCACTCCCATAAACTGTTACCCTTATGATTCGTCTAAAAAGGTATTAACATCTACCTCTACATTGAGCCCTAGAGGGGAAAAAGTTTGTAACTCGTATGCCCAAAACATTTCCAGGCGGGATACTCCCCTTGTTTTTGCACCCCCTCTCCAAGGTGGTGTGTATTTGTCAATAATGACAAACTGTGATCCATCTGGATTTCCGCAATGAAATTCTTTGTAATGTCTCGGGACCGTGTGTTTGGGGTCTCTACTTTTAATTAGGGCGATGTGTTCACCCACCCTAATAGAGAATGTCCTGGTGGTACGGCCTATATATTGTTTCCGGCAGGGGCAGGTAATGAGATACACTACAAATCTCGTACTGCAAGTGCAGAATGGTTTTATAGTGTATCTCCTTCCTGTAGTCGTGGAAGTAAACTCTGTCACTTTACGTGTTCTAACAGAATTATGTTGACATACTACACATTTTCTGCAAGGGAAAAAGCCGGTCCAATCATGAAAGAAAGAGGGGCGGGTGGGGGGGTTTATAATGTTAGGGGCTATACGACCTTTTAATGATGGTGCGCCTCTAAAGATAACATTGGCTTCTTCTGGGATAAGAGGTCCCAGAATGTTGTCTTGTTTGAGGACGCCCAATGCTTTCTCATAATGTTTTTAATTTGTCTATGTTGTGTTGAAAAGGCCGTCAGCATGGCCCACCTAAATTTCCCGTCAGGTTCTCTCACAGGTTTAACTTCCAATAGACATTTCCTATCTATGTTGATAGTTCTTTGAATTTCTTGGTCAAGGCCATCAGTATCATACCCCTTATCTATGAATCTGGATTTTAAAATCTTGGCTTGCTCAAGAAATACCTCAATATCCGTACAATTCCGTCGGAGTCTCAAAAACTGACTCCGAGGGACCGCGTTGAGCCATGAGGCATGATGACAGCTGTCATATGTAATGAGCTCCTGGGTTGAGCCTTCATGAGTGATAAGATACTGAGCTGACCCATTATGTGTGATGACCTCCTCAACAAACCGTTCATTCATGTGAGATGCCATCCTGAACAGACCCTTCACATGTGGTTAGCACCTTAAGCTGACTTTTCATGTGTCCTGAGCAGACCGTTGATATGTGATAAGTACTGTACTTGCATCTGATGGGATGCAGTTGTTCTGCCAAAAAAATTCCTGCTAGTCCAGCTGATTTTTAAATTGACTTGAGCTGAGTGATGTTTGTAGGACCACCCATGATTCGAACTTCTGCAGGAATCAATGGAAATCCAAGCCTTTTATGGGGACAATAAATCCTATATCCCGGGAGAGCCTTCCTCTCAGCTGCCCCCCCACTCTGCAGGGCTTCGGTACATTTTTATGTCTAGGATACCAGAAAAAGCAGTTTTACTTACCCTGATTTCTGGAAGATGGCGCTCTCCTTCTCCCTAAGGCTTCATTCACACCTGAGCGTAGCGCAACCACAGCTGCTGCAGCGTGTTTTATTTTTAGTGGAAGGTTTTTGGAGCGCCACCATTCATTTAAATGGGCCTCCATCTGCTCCAAAGAAGTCCTTGTACCAAATCTTGGCACTGAGCCAGGAGCATTTGCGATTGCAATTTTTGCTGTGATTGTAGCACGTTTTGTCGTTCTACAATTGTGGCAAAATCTGCCCACGATTCAAATCACTTAGGTGTCAATGGAGCCTTAGGGTACAGCAGCAGGCTGTCCCTCGGCATCCTCGCCTCTAATGCAGGGCTATGAGTCCTACATTGTACTTGATGGTGTCAGAGGGTATACAACTGCTGGAGTGTAAGGGAGAAGAGGCTGTGTGGCCACCAGTCTAACAGCCTGGAGTGAGCCTGTTGGAGCAGAGAATCTGATAAGAAAAAAATGCTTTTTTTGGTACATTAGGCATAAATGAGCATTAAACCCTTGCAGTGCAGGGGCAGTCCCACTGCAATAGAGGATTTTTGTTTTGCCTGGACTTCAGCTTTAAGGATCTAGCCTATACAGGGGGTAGGCTAGATCTTGTGCCATGAAAGGTCTGCGTGCTTTAAGACAATGGTCTTCAAACTGCAGCCTGGGGGCCTCTTGCGGCCTCTTGCTTGTATTTGTCTGGCCCTTGCGGAACGATTCCTTCCACTGCACCAATGCTGGGACACGATTCCTCCCACTGACACCAACGTTAGGGCACGTTTCCTCCCACTGACGCCAACATCGGGGCACGATTCCGCCCTCTGACACCAGGTTTGAGGCACGATTCCTCCCACTAACGCCAACATTGGGGCACGATTCCTCCCACTGACGCCAATGTTGGGGCACAATTCCTCCCACTGACGCCAACGCTGGGTCAGGGTTCCTCCCACTGATACCAACGTTGGGGCACAATTCCTCCCACTGACACCAACATTGGGGCATAATTCCTCCTACTGACACCAACATTGGGGCATGATTCCTTCCACAGACGCCAACATTGTGGCACGATTACTCCCACTGACACCAATGTTGGGGCACAATTCCTCCCACTGACACTAACATTGGGGCAAAATTCCTCCCACTGACACTAACATTGGGACATGATTCCTCCCACTGACACTAACGTTGGGACACGATTCCTGCCAGTGACACCAACGTTGGGTCACGATTCCTCCCACTGACACCAACTTTGGGTCACGATTCCTCCACTGACGCTAACGTTGGGGCAAGATTCCTCCCACTAACACCAGGTATGGGGCACGATTTCTCCCACTGACGCCAACGTTGTGGCACGATTGCTCCCACTGACACTAACATTGGGGCACAATTCTTCCCACTGACACTAATGTTAGGACACGATTCCTCCTACTGACGCCAACACTGAGTCACGTTTTCTCCCACTGACGCCAACGTTGGGGCATGATTCCTCCCACTAACGCCGTTGGGGCACGATTTCTCTCACTGACACCAACGTTGGGACACAATTCCTCCCACTGACACCAACGTTGGGGTACGATTCCTCCCACTGATGCCAACGTTGGGGCACGATTACTCCCACTGACACCAATGTTGGGGCACAATTCCGCCCACTGACACTAACATTGGGACACAATTCCTCCCACTGACACTAATGATGGGACACGATTCCTCCCACTGACACCAACGTTAGGGCGCGTTTCCTCCCACTGACGCCAACATTGGGGCACGATTCCGCCCTCTGACACCAGGTTTGAGGCACGATTCCTCCCACTAACGCCAACGTTGGGGCACGATTCCTCCCACTGACGCCAATGTTGGGGCACAATTCCTCCCACTGACGCCAACGCTGGGTCAGGGTTCCTCCCGCTGACACCAACGTTGGGGCACAATTCCTCCCACTGACACCAACATTGGGGCATAATTCCTCCCACTGACACCAACATTGGGGCACGATTCCTCCCACAGATGCCAACGTTGTGGCACGATTACTCCCACTAACACCAGGTATGGGGCACGATTCCTCCCACTGACGCCAACGTTGTGGCACGATTGCTCCCACTGACACTAACATTGGGGCACAATTCTTCCCACTGACACTAATGTTAGGACACGATTCCTCCTACTGACGCCAACATTGGGTCACGTTTTCTCCCACTGATGCCAACGTTGGGGCATGATTCATCCCACTAACGCTGTTGGGGCACGATTCCTCCCACTAACACCAATGTTGGGGCACGATTTCTCCCACTGACACCAACTTGGGACACAATTCCTCCCACTGACACCAACGTTGGGGTACGATTCCTCCCACTGATGCCAACGTTGGGGCACGATTACTCCCACTGACACCAATGTTGGGGCACAATTCCTCCCACTGACACTAACATTGGGACACAATTCCTCCCACTGACACTAATGATGGGACACGATTCCTCCCACTAACACCAACGTTGGGTCACGATTCCTCCCACTGACACCAATGTTGGGTCACGATTCCTCCCACTGACGCCAACGTTGGGGCAAGATTCCTCCCACTAACATCAGGTTTGGGGCACGATTCCTCCCACTGATGCCAACAGTGGGATTCCTCCCACTGACACCAATGTTGGGCCACAATTCCTCCCACTGACACTAACGTTGGGGCACGATTCCTCCCACTGACACTAACGTTGGGGCACAATTCCTCCCACTGACACTAACGTTGGGACATGATTCCTCCCACTGACGCCAACGTTGGGAAACGATTCTTTCCAATGACACTAACGTTGGGGCGCGATTCCTCCCACTGACGCCAACGTTGGGGCACGATTCCTCCCACTGACACTAACGTTGGGATACGATTCCTCCCACTGACGACAACGTTTGGGCAAAATTCCTCCCACTGATGCCAACGTTTGGGCACGATTCCTCCCACTGACGCCAACGTTTGGGCACGATTCCTCCCACTGATGTCAACGTTTGGGCACGATTCCTCCCACTGACGCCAATGTTGGGGCACAATTCCTCCCACTGACGCCAATGTTGGGGCATGATTCCTCCCACTGACGCCAACGTTGGGGCACGATTCCTCCCACTGACACCGTTGGGTCATGATCCCTCCCACTGACACCAACGTTGGGACACGATCCTCCCACTGACATCAACGTTGGGGCAGGATTCCTCCCACTGATGCCAATGTTGTGGCAGGATTATTCCCACTGACACCAATGTTGGGGCACAATTCCTCCCACTGATACTAACATTGGGACACGATTCCTCCCACTGACACTAACGCTGGGGCACGATTCCTCCCACTGATACTAACATTGGGGCACAATTCCTCCCACTGACACTAACGTTGGGACACGATTCCTCCCACTGACGCCAACGTTGGGACACGATTCCTCCCACTGACGCCAACATTGGGGCACGATTCCTCCCACTGACACCAACGTTGGGGCACGATTCCTCTCACTGACACCAATCTTGGGGCACGATTCCTCCCACTAACACCGTTGGGGCACGATTCCTCCCACTGACGCCAACCTTGGGGCACAATTCCTCCCACTAACATCAAGTTGGGGCACGATTCCTCCCACTGACGCCAATGTTGGGGCACGATTCCTCCCACTGACGCCAATGTTGGGGCACGATTCCTCCCACTGACGCCAATGTTGGGGCACGATTCCTCCCACTGACGCCAATGTTGGGGCACGATTCATCCCACTGACGCCAATGTTGGGGCACGATTTCTCCCACTGACGCCAATGTTGGGGCACGATTCCTCCCACTGACGCCAATGTTGGGGCACGATTTCTCCCACTGACGCCAATGTTGGGGCACGATTCCTCCCACTGACGCCAATGTTGGGGCACGATTCCTCCCACTGACGCCAATGTTGGGGCACGATTCCTCCCACTGACGCCAATGTTGGGGCACGATTCCTCCCACTGACGCCAATGTTGGGGCACGATTCCTCCCACTGACGCCAATGTTGGGGCACGATTCCTCCCACTGACGCCAATGTTGGGGCACGATTCCTCCCACTGACGCCAATGTTGGGGCACGATTCCTCCCACTGACGCCAATGTTGGGGCACGATTTCTCCCACTGACGCCAATGTTGGGGCACGATTCCTCCCACTGACGCCAATGTTGGGGCATGATTCCTCCCACTGACGCCATGGTGTTTTCTACTCCCACTGGCCACAATCTCCCCCCCCCCCCCAAAAAAAAAGTCTGAAGCACACTAAACTTTGTTTATAAAGTTTGGAGACCCCTGCTTTAAGGAAACCTGTTATGCCAGAAACCTTGGAGCTGCCATTGTTCATTTTAGTTTGGAAATGCCAGTTGCTTTGCTGTCATATGACCAAATGACAACCATACTTAGAATGACTGAGCTACAGCAAATAGAGTCAGAAATCGGATGGTCTATGCTAGTATAGCAACATTTGATATGCATGGTAGCCAGGAAATGAGCATTTACGAGAAGACAGCACTCGGTGCGGGTGTCCTTGTGTCCTGATGACAGCCCAGAGCTGACAAGGTCACCACAGAGTGCTGGGTAGGGGGATGTCAGAGTGCTGCCAGTCTCCTCCCCGGGCTCCTCTCTCACCTAGCTGGCATCGCCATCCCTGGCCAGGTGAGCTCCTAGGCTGCCTCCATGTAACCCCTGCTCTGCCGGCTCCATTTCCTCCCTACAGACAGGAGACGGAATGGAAGTGCTGGAATGAATGATTAGCTAGCACTTCCCTCCTCTCACACTCCCTCCCTCCCCTATAGAAGGCGCATGCTTCCCCCAGGCTGAGGCTGCATATTCCTTTAACGCTGCTGCAGGTTGGCACCCTGACGTCACCTGGCAGTAAGGAGAGGAGGGGAGAGCAGCATCTGCTGAGCAGAGATGGCAGAGCACAGGGACCGAGGGAGGGCACACAGGGCGCACGATGGATCTGCACAGGTAAGCTGGCACCCCTCCCTGATCACCTGGCCATCAGCCTAATGGCAGTCCTCCTCTCTACACTCACAGCCTGGGCATGGTTACTGGGAGAAGCGGGCAGGAGCAGGTCTACTTGGTGTGATGTCTGCCTATAGAGCAGCGCTACCCAGCTTGGATTCCGTCTATAGAGCCAGCATCGGGCACAACATCTGGAGGCAGCAAAAGTCACAGTCATACTGGAAGGCTAACCTTGGGGTGTTACATGTGTGTATTCCAACATTGGAAGGCTAGTCTTGGGGTGTTACATGTGTATATTCTAGAATTGGAAGGCTAGTCTTGGGGTGTTACATGTGTGTATTCCAACATTGGAAGGCTAGTCTTGAGGTGTTACATGTGTATTTTCCAGAATTGGAAGGCCAGTCTTGGGGTGTTACATGTGTATATTCTAGAATTGGAAGGCTAGTTTTGGGGTGCTACATGTGTATATTCTAGAAATGGAAGGCTAGTCTTGGGGTGTTACATGTGTATATTCTAGAATTGGAAGGCTAGTCTTGGGGTATTACATGTGTATATTCTAGAATTGGAAGGCTAGTCTTGGGGTGTTACATGTGTATATTCTAGAATTGGAAGGCTAGTCTTGGGGTGTTACATGTGTATATTCTAGAATTTGAAGGCTAGTCTTGGGGTGTTACATGTCTATATTCTAGAATTGGAAGGCTAGTCTTGGGGTGTTACATGTGTGTATTCCAGCATTGGAAGGCTAGTCTTGAGGTGTTACATGTGTATATTCCAGAATTGGAAGGCCAGTCTTGGGGTGTTACATGTGTATATTCTAGAATTGGAAGGCTAGTTTTGGGGTGCTACATGTGTATATTCTAGAATTGGAAGGCTAGTCTTGGGGTGTTACATGTGTATATTCTAGAATTGGAAGGCTAGTCTTGGGGTGTTACATGTGTATATTCTAGAATTGGAAGGCTAGTCTTGGGGTGTTACATGTGTATATTCTAGAATTGTAAGGCCAGTCTTGGGGTGTTACATGTGTATATTCTAGAATTGGAAGGCTAGTCTTGGGGTGTTACATGTCTATATTCTAGAATTGGAAGGCCAGTCTTGGGGTGTTACATGTGTATATTCTAGAATTGGAAGGCTAGTCTTGGGGTATTACATGTGTATATTCTAGAATTGGAAGGCTAGTCTTGGGGTATTACATGTGTATATTCTAGAATTGGAAGGCTAGTTTTGGGATGTTACATGTGTATATTCTAGAATTAGAAGGCTAGTCTTGGGGTGTTACATGTGTATATTCTAGAATTGGAAGGCTAGTCTTGGGGTGTTACATGTCTATATTCCAGAATTGGAAGGCTAGTCTTGGGGTATTACATGTGTATATTCTAGAATTGGAAGGCTAGTTTTGGGGTATTACATGTGTATATTCTAGAATTGGAAGGCTAGTCTTGGGGTGTTACATGTGTATATTCTAGAATTGGAAGGCTAGTTTTGGGGTGTTACATGTGTATATTCTAGAATTGGAAGGCTAGTTTTGGGGTGTTACATGTGTATATTCTAGAATTGGAAGGCTAGTCTTGGGGTGTTACATGTGTATATTCTAGAATTGGAAGGCTAGTCTTGGGGTGTTACATGTGTATATTCTAGAATTGGAAGGCTAGTCTTGGGGTGTTACATGTGTATATTCTAGAATTGGAAGGCCAGTCTTGGGTTGTTACATGTGTATATTCTAGAATTGGAAGGCTAGTCTTGGGGTGTTACATGTCTATATTCCAGAATTGGAAGGCCGGTCTTGGGGTGTTACATGTGTATATTCTAGAATTGGAAGGCTAGTCTTGGGGTGTTACATGTGTATATTCTAGAATTGGAAGGCTAGTCTTGGGGTATTACATGTGTATATTCTAGAATTGGAAGGCTAGTCTTGGGTTGTTACATGTGTATATTCTAGAATTGGAAGGCTAGTTTTGGGGTGTTACATGTGTATATTCTAGAATTGGAAGGCTAGTCTTGGGGTGTTACATGTCTATATTCCAAAATTGGAAGGCCAGTCTTGGGGTGTTACATGTGTATATTCTAGAATTGGAAGGCTAGTCTTGGGGTATTACATGTGTATATTCTAGAATTGGAAGGCTAGTCTTGGGGTGTTACATGTGTATATTATAGAATTGGAAGGCTAGTTTTGGGGTGTTACATGTGTATATTCTAGAATTGGAAGGCTAGTCTTGGTCTATTACATGTGTATATTCTGCAACTGCTAGGTTAGCCCCAGGGAATAACATCTGTATGTTCTGGAATTGATATGCTAGTCTTAGTACATACCATCTGTATATTTTGAAATCAATAGGCTAGCCGTGGTGTATTACATGTGTATATTCTCCAAGTAGCAGTCTAGCCTTGGTGTATTAAATGTGTATATTCTCCAACTGGTAGGCTAGCCTTTACAAGTGTATATATTCCAACTGGTAGGCTGGCCTTCATGTATTACATGTGTATATTCTCCAACTGGTAGGCTAGCCTTGGTGTATTGCATGTGTATATTCTCCAACTGGTAGGCTAGCCTTGGTGTATTGCATGTGTATATTCTCCAACTGGTAGGCTAGCCTTGGTGTATTTCAAGTGTATATTCTCCAACTGGTAGGCTGGCCTTTACGTATTGCACGTGTATATTATCCAACTGGTAGTCTAGCCTTGATGTATTACATGTGTATATTATCCAATTGGTAGGCTAGCCTTGGTGTGATGCATGTGAATATTCTCCAACTGGTAGGCTAGCCTTGGTGTATTGCATGTGTATATTCTGGATCTGGTAGGATAGCCCTAGTGTACTATATGTATATATCTGGAACTAGTAGGCTAGCCCTAGGGCATAACCTCTGTATATTAAGGAACTGATAGGATAAACTTGGTGTATTACATTTGTAAATTCTGGATCTGGTAGAATCCTTATTGCATAACATCTGTAAATTCTGGAACTAGTAGGATAGCCTTGATGTATTACATATGTATATTCTGGAATTGATAGGGTAGCATTGGAATATTTTATATTAAACCACGATTGTCACATTAACACTATGGGGTTGATTTACTAAAGGCAGATAGACTGTGCAGTTTGCAAAGTGCAGTTTCTCCAGAGCTTAGTAAATGAGCAGGAGTTCTGCTGACTTCCATCATCCAATCATGTGCGAGCAAAAATGTAATTTTCTTTTTATTTTCCTTGCACGTGATTGGGTATTCCTTACATAGTGAAGCTTTACCTCATTTGCTAAGCTCTGGAGCCGCTGCTCTTGCAGAATGCAACTGCACTTTGGAAAGTGCACAGTTTATTTTCCTTTAGTAAATCCACCCCTTAATGGGATAAACACATTCTCATACCATAAACATGTTTCACAATCAATACCACAAAATAAACAAATTCATGTCAATATAATATCAAAGTCCCATAAAAACCTCCTTGGCGTAAAAGCTCAGGTGCTCTTTAAAACGTAGTGCTTTGTTCCTCTTGTGCATATAGTGCCCCACATAGATTGGCACTCACCAAATGAACATGACCAACTATTACCAGTGTGGACAAGTGCGCTTGTGGGGCATGTCCCCTTTAAAATCCAGTTCCTCTTGAATTAGCTCAGCTTGACTTTGTTAGCCTGATAATACTACTCAGAAGGAAATGATGACATAAAGGAAGCTCATAGTGTTAAACCGCTTGGTAAATTTATTACATAAAAGGTTTCAAATACACTCACTTTTTAAGGTGAAATCGGCACAGGTGAAACAAAGCACCAAGTTTTAAAGAGCACCTGCACTATTACACAGGGGAAGATTTTATGGGACTTTGATATTATATTGACATGAATTTGTTTATATTGTGTTATTGATTGTGAAACACATTTATGGTATGAAAATTTGTTTATCACGCTAAGTGTTAAAGTGGATGTAACCCCCCCCCCCCCTAATACCCTGTGAAGTGAACAGCCTCAGATGATACACAGGGATGAAACAAATCTCCCTATGTACGTTTTACATGGATATCTGCTGTCTTCAGCTTTATATACTGTTTAGAAAGTGCACATCATGTTAGGAGATTTTCTCTTCTTGGTTAGCATTGCAGAGAAGCCTGGGCATACAGCCAAGACAGCTGATTGGAGGAAAGGCACACACCCCCTCTCCTCATAGGTAGAGACTTTTAGAGCTGTTGGTTGAATAGTTCAGGGCTCTGCTAATATTTATAGCATCCTCCCCAACACAAAACTCAGGTTGCTTTTATCTCAGTTGATGCAGAACTTGTCAGAAGTTGTTATGCTGATAACAAAAGAACGGATCAGGAGAAAGCCACAGGACTTAGTGCTTTGAAGAGAGAAAAGAAAACACTGTAGATATATGTGCCCAGCTCAAATTTCATGAATTGTGTTTACATTTAAATGTGACAAGCGTGGTTTGATATAAATTATTGGTTAAGTTGTGTAACAAACTGGTGCACATTTCAACGGTAGCTATCACTATCTAGGTTAACGATTTTGCATGAGTACAATTTAGCACATAGCCTAGGCATGAGACAACTTTTTCATTTTAGCATTGAAATACTGTATTACATGTGCATATTTTGGAACTGGTAGACTAGGTGTAGTGATTAACGTCTGTATATTCTGAAACTAGTAGGCTATTCTTGGTCTATTACATGTGTATAACCCAGAAATGGTAGACTAGCCTTAGTGTATTACATATATATATATCCTGGAATTGGTAGGCTGGCCATGGCCTCTTAAATGCGTATAACCTGGACTGGCAGGCTAGCCTTGGTCTATTTTATGTGTATATCATGGAACTGGTAGGCTAGCCTTGGTCTATTAAATGTGTAAATTCCAGATCTGGTAGACTAATATTGCAGGTGTATATCATAGAACAGGTAGGCTAGCCTTGCTGTATTATACGTGTATATCCTTGAACTAGTTGGCAGCCTTGTTCTATTAAATGTGTGTATTCTTTGACTGGTAGGCTAGCTTTGGCTTATTACATTTTTTTTTGGAACTGGTATGCTAGCCTTGTTGTATTACATGTCTATAACCTGGACATTGCAGACTAGCCTTGGTCTATTACATGTGTATGTATATCCTGGGACTGGTAGGCTGGCTTTGGTCTATTACATGTATATACAGTACTTGGAACTAAAAGGCTAGCCTTGGTGTATTGAATTTGTAGATTCTAGTTCTGATAGGCTAGCTATGGTGTACATGCTGGAATATATGGATCTACACTATTTTACCAAAAGTATTGGGATGTCTGCCTTCACACACACATGAACTTTAATGGCATCCCAGTTTTAGTCCGTAGAGTTCAATATTGAGTCGGCCCACCCTTTGCAGCTATAACAGCTTCAACTCTTCTGGGAAGGCTGTCCACCAGGTTTAGGAGTGTGTCTATGGGAATGTTTGACCATTCTTCCAGAAGCGCATTTGTGAGGTCAGTTGCTGATGTGGGTGAGAAACCCTGGCTTACAGTCTCTGCTCTAATTCATCTCAAAGGTGTTCTGTCGGGTTGAGGTCAGTCAAGTTCCCCCAACCCAAACTCACTCATCCATGTCTTTATGGATCTTGCTTTGTGCACTGTTCATCATTTGGTGGAGGGAGATTATGGTGTGGGGTTTTTTTTTCAGGGGTTGGGCTTGGCCCCTTAGTTCCAGTTAAGGGAACTCTTAGACCCCTTTCACTCTGTAGTGCCGCTAAAACAACACTAAAGCACCAGCCGTTTTTGTGGTGTTTTAGCAGTGCTTTTCGGGGCTCTAGTGGCCCGTTTTTTTTTAGGTCTCGTGACAACGGGACCTTAAAAAACCTGAAGAAATACCCGTTTTGTGGCACTTTCAAAGCGCTTTGGAAGTGCTGCCTATTCATTTCAATAGGCAGGGCCGTTTTGGGAGCATTATTTATAGTGCCCCCAAGCCGCCCCAAAGATGCTGCTTGCAGGACTTTTTCTAATGCCCTGAAAGCGCACCGCCTGAAAACTGCCTTAGTGTGAATGTAGCCTTAAGGTATCAGGATATCAAGACATTTTGGACAATTTTATGCTCCCAACTTTGTGGGAACAGTTTGGGGATGGCCCTTTCCAACATGACTGCGCACCAGTGCACAAAGCAATTTCCATAAAGACATGGATGAGCAAGTTTGGGGTGGAGGAACTTGACTGGCCTGCACAGAGTCCTGACCTCAACCCGACAGAACACCTTTGAGAAGAATTAGAGCGGAGACTGCGAGCCAGACCTTCTTATTCACATCAGTGCCTGACCTCACACACGCACTTAAACCTTGTGGACAGCCTTCCCAGAAGAGTTGAAGCTGTTATAGCTGTGAAGGGTGGGCCAACTCAATATTGAACCCTACAGACTAAGACTGGGGTGCCATTAAAGTTAAAAGAGAAGTATGAGTTTGGGGGGCTTTCCTCCATCATACTAAGGTGTATGCTGCATCTGTCCCCCGCCGCCTCTGCACTGAGAACTGAGTGATCGAACATCGCCGATGGTTCGGTTCTCACAGCTCCCGGAGCATGGAGCTGCAGACTGTCAATCTGCTTCTCCACGCTCACTGGAGCACTGAGCTGTGGAGGGGCGGGGAGCAACCGTCTCAGGCTCTCTGCGGCTCGCTAAGAGGCTGAGACGGGCATCAGTCCAGGCACCTGCCGGATCCAGACTCCCACTGTCGTGATGGCACAGTGCCTAGATTGATCTGTGTGATGACAGCAGAGAGTGGACTTCAGACCACTCTCTGCTGAAAACGGGTCACAGGAGTGCAAAACGAATTGCACTGCCGTGACCCATAAGAGAAGTTCAGCCAAACAAGCTCAGGTTGGACTTCTCTTTTAATGTGAGTGTAAAGATAGGCGTCCCAATACTTTTGGTAATATAGTGTATGTCCTTGAAAAGGATAATGTAAGTCTAAAAGAATAATGTGTTTCTTTTAAAGCAGAGCAAATCAGTGGAAGGAGAGAACAGAAAGAAGTATGACAATATGGTTTGTTCTATTGGTTGGAGATCTGAATGTTCTTGCGTGCTCACCAGTACTATAGGGAATTGTGATACAAATGGGTGAAATGAAAATCGTAAGGACACAATTGTAGCAGTTTGTTCAGAGAGATCCTTAGCCTATCTCCAAGGTCAGCGCCTGATGTGTTGTATCAAGTGTGTATACATATGTATACATTTTCTCTCCCCGTGGCCAATAGCTGTATCTGTATATATCTGCCATGCACTGCTCTCCTCCTTATGTGGTGTGGCCAGCTCATACCAGTGTGATAAATGAAGAGAAAGTTTAGGTTTATTTTTAGAAGGCTTTTTTCTTGAGGACAAATGGGATTTAGATAAGGACTAGTGTCCTATGCTGTGTGCCCTCTGCTGTATGATGGGTACATGGCAAAGCAGATTGCAATGCTGGCTCCAGAGATAAAGCAGTTTTTTTCTTTGAAGTTTGAGCGCTGTTAGTCTGATTATACAAACACACCTCTTCTCCAGTGGATACATGTCAAATATTCACCCTTGATGCTGAGCACCCTATAGATGTTTTCTAGTCTACAAAAAAAAATATCAGTTTACAATGTTTGTTCAGGAAAAAAACACTCTCACTGCATATATAGTTATTTGCAAAGGAAGTCGACATAGATTGTGCTATTGCGGACCTTGCTTAAAAATAACAACTGTCTATTTATCATATGATCTACTACTTTAATTCTGACTTCACTCGCAGCAGTGGTGTCACCTGGCGCAGTAAAACATGGTGTCACCTACCCCAACCCCCCCTCCCCCGGCACTAAGCAGGCTAGTGCGTCGGTGTGGCTCTCCCCCTTAACCTTCCACAATGGATGTAGCCGGGATGGGATTGGGGGGGATGGATGGACCTGGGATGGGATTGGGGTGGTGGATAGAGCTGGAATAGGATCAACGAATGGATGGAGCCAGAATGGGATCGGGGGTGGCTGGAGCTGGAATAGGTTCAGGGGATGGATGGAGCCAGGATGAGATGTGGGGGATGGATGGAGCCAGTATGGGATCGGGGGAATTGATGGAGCCAGGATGGGAGCGGGGGAGTAGATGGAGCCGGGATCGAGTGGTGGATGGAGCCAGGGAGGGATTAGGGTGGTGGATGGAGCTGGGATGGAATCAGGGTGGTGGATGGAGCCGGGATGGGATCAGGGTGGTGGATGGAGCTGGGATGGGATCGGGGGGTGGATGGAGCCGAGATGGGATCGGGGGGGTGGATGGAGCCGAGATGGGATCGGGGGGGTGGATGGAGCCAGCATGGGATCGGGGGAATGGATGGAGCCAGGATAGGATCAGGAGAATGGATGGAGCCAGGATGGGATCGGGGGAGTGGATTGAGCCGGGATGGAGTGGTGGATGGAGCCAAGATGGGATCAGGGTGGTGGATGGATCCAGGTGGTGGCTGGAGCCGGGATGGGATCAGGGGGATGGATGGAGCTGGGATGGGATCTTTGATTTGGAGGGTGAGGTTAGAGGATATAAGCTAGGGGGTGCTTTGGGAGGGGAGAGGAATTGTGCTGGGGGGGGATCAAACTTTAAATCTGCCTCCCTCCTTCTACTTCTATCACAAGTCCTTTCTAACTGAAAACAAAGCACCTCCTAGCATATATCCTCTAACTGAAATCACTTCTGGCAGCGTAGATGTTACTTGCCAAATACCAATGTTACCCATCACCATGTCCCCCTCCTCTGCAATACTCCTGTTATTACATACCTCGGCCCCGGGCAGGTGCTGTGGCTTGGTGTCTCTCTTCCTCCTCCTTGGCTCTTCCTCCTGGCTGGTGTATGTCAGAGCCGAGGAAGAGGTGGCTGTAGTCCGGTCTGCAGTGAGTGCAGCCTGTGGGGAGGGAGATATTGCGGTGTATGGGACGGTTGGACCCTGGGCACCCTGTCTGTCTGCCTCACTCCCTCCTTGCCCACTCTTCCGCACATCGTGTGAAGCTGAGGTGATCCCAGAAGGGAAGGAGGGAGCCGGGCGCCGATGCCAGTCTGAGCCTGGTGTCACTCTCTGGCAGGTGTCACCTGGGTGTGGGCCACACTCACATAGCGACGCCCCTGACTGGCAGCATGCTTGTTTTAGGTCAAAGACTCACAGTATTACAATCACATGATTACCATAACAGCCAGGAATCCAGAATGAAAAGGAGGGCAGCAATAGGAACCTGCATACTTGTATGTGACTTATTAAAGTGTCTGTTATCCCAACATTTCATATTCCTGATATGTGCCTGCTGCACCATGTACTTGTATGAGAAAGTATCTTGTTCTCTTTGTATTGCTTCCTTTGTGTGAAATCCCTGGTGTTCCTGCCAGTCCCTCTGCCCCTCCTATTAAAAATGCACCACACTAGGCACGAGAGCACAGTGTGGTTAGTTTTCAAGCTGTGCTGAGAACTCCGCCTGCTGTCCTCCAATGATCAGACTTCAGCTGACACCCCCCCCCCTGCTGCACAGCCATTCTTTAGGAAGACCAATGTTCTGCTGTTTCTCCTACCCCACCTCTCTGAGCTCCTTATGCAGCTGAGAACAGAGGGTATGTGATCACTTATAAACAGGGAAAATGGTATTTATAAATATTTTGCCTTTCATTTCTATTTTAAATGGAATGGGTTGTTTTACAAGGTGAGGGCTTATATGTACTTTAAGTTTACTAAAACAACCCATATTGGAAGAAATGCAGATATCAAATATTATTACATATTAATACTATTGCAGTACAGATTGCTGTGTTTATTTTTCTTCATATTAGCTCTTTTTATTTGCAGTGTTTTGTTCTTTTAATTCAAAATCAACTATTGGTCCCTTTTACCCAGGCTATACAGTACAATCAGGTCCACCTGTCAGTTTTTCAAGCAGACCCAATCAAAGGTTCCATGCAAGTCTATGGGTAGACAAATGTAAACAAACTGGCCTACATTTACATCCAACTTTCCTCGAGTCTGTCCTGGTCTGGAAAAAAATTGAAAAGATCTGCCTCAGTTTTAATTTTGTAGACCTAAATGTGACAGCTGTGTGATGTAAACAGTCATATTTAATCCAGCCGCCCATGGATCAAACATAATTTTGAAATTACAGAGAAAAACATAATGGACACGGATGTCACAGTGGCATCTGTCCCGTTCTGCTCCAGGTATTTCTTCACAGATACTCTGCTGATCAAAATGTGTGAAAGAGGACATAAGCATTTAGAAACTAGAAGCTCATAAAATCAACTAGTTTCAATCAGTTAGTTTTTCTATGCAATCATGTGAAGCCCTGGCACTCCAGCTTATTCCTCTGTCTCTCTGTCTGGTGAGAAGGAACTCTTTTCTGGGCCGACAACATCTCCACAACCCTGAGAGCTATGGACACCAGAGGGATGACATCTCAGCTATAGGGGATTCAGCACTGGTGTGGGACTCTCCACAGTATAGAAATTTGATAAAGTTTTTCAGCCACATCACTGTATAGAAAAACTAAAAAAAAAAATCAAAAACAGTATTTAGTAAGGGATTTTTTAGAAAATGTACATAGACAGGATCAAAGCAATAGGAAGTAACATTTAACTGGTGAGTTAGGACCTGTTCACATGGGCGTACTACAGCATTCACCTTTGTGAGGGCCCTGTTTGCCTGTATGGCGATACGCAGGGGTTCATGCTTTCCTATTTATGTCAATTGGGACACAATAGGTGCATGGACTGCTAATCCCAAATTGCTTGATGTCTGTGAGGGTGTGGGTGCAAGACCGGAAATACACACTGTCTGTGTTTGGGGCTGTGCACCCACATGGCTGTCAAATTGGGAGCAATGTCTATGTCCATGCAGCCGTTGTGTCCCAATTGACATGAATAGGACTGCCTGCACGGGGATGCATGAATCACCTGAGCATCCCTGTGCGAACAAACACGGCCCTCGCATGAGTGTAGGCTGTAGTATGCTCTGTGTCAGCAAGGCCTAATTATCATGAATTTTTGTCTACATTACAGCTGGGTTCACAGTCCTGTGCGTCTTTTGGTCCGTTTCAGGTCCGAATTCAGTCCAAAATTCGGGCTGAAATCGGACCTAATACGGTGAATGGAGACACCCCGGACTCCTACTGTGAGCCCCTGCATTCTATAGTGTGAACCCAGCCTAAAGGGTAACTCCACTTGCGTGAGAAAAAAATTAGTAAATAAAGAAAAAATAATATAGTGTATACAATTGTGTCACAAGTCATATTGTAATTGAATGTTATTAAAAATTACCTTTCCTTTTCAATCTTCAGCTCTGTAATTTTCTGTAAAATGCGATGCAATATGGCTACCTGGAGGTGTTCTGTACACATAATATGTACACAATGCCCCCCCAGAAACATAATTTCCTGCTTGTGTGATTGGCTCACTGATTTTCCCAGAAGTCTGCCCTAACATAGAAGTCAGATTTCAGGCATCCCATGCAACAAAAATGTGATTTTTGGTGACATATTTCCAACAGGAAATCACGTCTAAAGGGATGCAGGCCCAGCAGCTTTCCTCAGTAGAGCCCTGCAGGTGCAGTAGCTGATTAATAATTATGAAACTACTCCCATTAGACTAACTTTCCCATATGGATACAAACAAACACACAGGGATTTCTTCAGAACAACAACAGGTAGGAATCTGCAATAAAGTTTGTTAAAATCCTTGTAATTTACATAGATTAACCAGAGGGGAATGTTTTTTTTTCTCAACAAAAGTGGAGTTACACTTTAACCACTTCCCGCCTGCCATATAGCAGAATGATGGCTGGAAAATGGTTGTATTATCCTGACTGGGCGTCATATGATGTCCACCAGGATAAGCCGCTTGCATGTGCCCGCAGGGGCATGCTGCGTGGTGATCGGTGGTGTGTAGCTCTGACACACCGCATCTCCGATCTAGGTAAAAAGCCTATGACTAAAACAAATGGAGGACCTGATTCATACGACACAACATAGGGAAGAGGCATTTTCTAGGACTTGGCAATTATGGACGATGTTTATATACTCGTCGGCGGGTCAATCTTTGAGAGGAGCAGACGCCTCCCGGTGAGTGTACAGACACATGAGTAGTGCCACCAGCACTCTATGAGCAACACCGTAGTTGGTTGGGATCTGGATATTGTAGGGGCCCACATGTTCGCGGGAACCGAACCGATCCTACCTCCCTAACCCTCCCCCCCCCCCCTTTTTTCCCCTTTATAGTCCCCCGCCTCCCTAACCCCCCCCCCCACCCCATACCTTTCCTCACTTTTCACTTTCCTCCCTCCCCCCTCCTCTATCTCTCTACCCTCAATTTATCTCTTTCTCAATTTCTATTCTTAATAATAATATAGAAAATAGAGGACCGGCGCAGTGGGATCCTGCAGTGACTGTTGTCATACGCACACTACAACCCTAAGATTCAACTTACTATAATTATACAAATTGATGTTTGGTCTTAGACTGTCAAGATGAAGACCGATATAGTGAATAAGAACCGTGTAAGAATTTATATCTTGTCACTATACTATGTATATGATCAAACAATGTATATGTATGTTTCTGTGGGCTCATTTGGGCCGTGTTCTTGTCTTAAATAAATAATTAAAAAAAAAAAAAAAAAAAGCCTATGACGTCACATGGTAACAAGGAAGTGCCATTTATCGACTTTTCCTCTACTACTCGCGCTGACAAGGCTTGAGTAGAGGAGAACCGATCAGAGGCTCTCCTTACAGTGGGAGTCTGCGCTGATAATCAGCGCATTGATTATCAGTGCAGACCAGATGCCCACCAGGTATGCCCACTAGAGCCCACCAGGGATGCCAAACAGTGCCCATTAGGGATGCCAATCTGTGCCCATCAGTGATGCCTGTCAGTGCATCCTAATCAGTGCCACCTATAAGTGCCCACCAGTACCACTTATCAGTGCCCACCAGTGCCACCTATGAGTGCGCATCAGTGCTGCATATCATTGCAATCAGTGCTGCCTATCAGTGCCCATCAGTGCTGCATATAAGTGCGTCATCATCAGTGCTCATCATGTTTACAATGTTTTATAACAGAAACAAAGAAAAAATTTTTTTATTTGTAGCACAAAAAATAAAAAAAAAACAGTGGTGATTAAATACCACCAAAAGAAAGCTCTTTGTGGGAAAAAATGATAAAAATTTAGTTTGGGTACAGGGTTGCATGGCTGTGCAATTTTCAGTTAAAATGCGACAACGCTGAAAGCTGAAAATTGGCCTGGGCAGGAAGGGGGTGAATGTGCCCTGTATTGAAGTGGTTAATGCTTGTTTTAAAGCTTTTTTACTGCTTGTTGAACATGTGTACACACTTTAGTTTCCATAGTCTTTACACAGACTGGGTTCAGACTGGAGCACGGAGCGCCTCACAACAGGGGTCCGTTGCGTCTCCATTCACCGGTTCAGGTGCGATTTCAGACCGAATTTTTGGCTGAATTCAGACCTGCAGCGGACCGAAAGACGCACAGGGCTCCTGTGCAATTTGCTCCAGAGATGTGTGAACCGGCTCCATAGAGAGCCGGACACAATCTGCTGCTACGTGAATTGGATGTGGTAAACCACATCCAATTCTCAATAGTGTGAACCCAGTCTTAATAGAGTCAATGAGGGTTATTTACTAAAACTGGAACGTGCAAAATCTGGTGCAGCTCTGCATAGAATCCAATCAGCTTCCAGGTTTTATTGCCAAAGCTTAATTGAACAAGCTGAAGTTAGAAGCTGATTTGCTACCATGCACTGCTGCACCAGGTTCTGCATGCACCAACTTTAGTAAATCTCTCCCAGTGCTTCTAAAATTTATATTTCAGTTAAAGATGTAAACTATACAGCAAAGTCTGGTGTATCGAGACATATTCTGTTTTTTTATATGTCTTAGAGCCCTTTCACACTGGGGCGGGGGGTGGCGTCGGCGGTAAAACGCCGCTATTATTAGTGGCCTTTTACCGCCGGTTTGCGGCCGCTAGCGGGGCGGTTTTACCCCCCGCTAGCGGCCGAGAAAGGGTTAAATACTACCGCAAAGCGCCTCTGCAGAGGCGCTTTGCCGGCGGTATAGCCGCGCCATCCCATTGATTTCAATGGGCAGGAGCAGTAAAGGAGCAGTATACACACCGCTCCTTCACCGCTCCGAAGATGCTGCTGGCAGGACTTTTTTTTACCGTCCTGCCAGCGCATCGCTCCAGTGTGAAAGCCCTCGGGGCTTTCACACTGGATACACAGCAGCGGCACTTTCGGGTCGGTTTGCAGGCGCTATTATTAGCGCAATAGCGCCTGCAAACCGCCCCAGTGTGAAAGGGCTCTTAGGAATATTCCCTGTCTTAGGTCATCAGACAAGTGACATTTTCTTGGCATTTTTCTTTCCATCTGCTGAAATAGTCCTTCTCTTACATTCTCTATAATAAAAATGAATTCAGACTCAATGAATAACTGCCACAGCAGGTGTGCAGATCCAAGAAGTCAGGTGCAGGATCTCATCTGAGTACATGGGAGACAAAATTAGGTGACTCAACTTTCCACAATACACCAAACAGCAGAATATAACTGTAAAGAAGAGATATTATTATCATTTTATTTTCAAGTTCTGTCCCCATGTAGTCCTTTGTCCCATGTCTCCTAAGTGCTTTCGAGAATCAGCATAATCACTTCTGCCTAATTAGGAGTAAAGTGATCCAATAAGTTGTACAGCTAAACCAGCAGATAGTAGTGTGATCTTCCTGGCTGTGCTGTGTGGTAGAGGTATGCTAATCACAAGATTAGCTGTAGACAGATACAATTTTGTTGTCCGTTAAAACAGTACAAATAGTTATTTCAACTGTGGGTTTGATTTACTAAAGGCAAATAGACTGTGCACTTGCAGTTGCCCTCTGCAAGTATAGTTGCTCCAGAGCTTAGTAAATGAGGTAAAGCTTCACTTTGCAATGAGTACCCAATCACGCGTACAAAAAATTAAAAAAAACAGCATTTTTGCTTGCACATGATTGGATGATGGAAGTCAGCAGAGTTCATTTACTAAGCTCTGGAGCAACTGCTCTTGCAGAATGGCCCGTAGACGTGGTGTATCTGGATTTTGCAAAAGCATTTGACACAGTTCCCCATAAACATTTACTGTACAATATAAGGTCCGTTGGCATGGACCATAGGGTGAGTACATGGATTGAAAACTGGCTACAAGGGTAAGTTCAGAGGGTGGTGATAAATGGGGTGTACTAGGAATGGTCAGGGGTGGGTAGTGGGGTCCCCCAGGGTTCTGTGCCTGGACCAATCCTATTTAATTTATTTATAAACGACCTGGAGGATGGGATAAACAGTTCAATCTCTGTATTTGCGAATGATACTAAGCTAAGCAGGGCAATAACTTCTCCGCAGGATGTGGAAATCTTTCAAAAAGATCTGAACAAATTAATGGGGTGGGCAACTACATGGCAAATGAGGTTTAATGTGGAAAAATGTAAAATAATGCATTTGGGTGGCAAAATTATGAATGCAATCTATACACTGGGGGGAGAACCTCTGGGGGAATCTAGGATGGAAAAGGACCTGGGGGTCCTAGTAGATGATAGGCTCAGCAATGGCATGCAATGCCAAGCTGCTGCTAACAAAGCAAACAGAATATTGACATGCATTAAAAAGGGGATTAACTCCAGAGGTAAAACGATAATTCTCCCACTCTACAAGACTCTGGTCCGGCTGCACCTGGAGTATGCTGTCCAGTTCTGGGCACCAGTCCTCAGGAAGGATATACTGAAAATGGAGCGAGTACAAAGAAGGGCAACAAAACTGAAGGATATTAGTTATGAAGAAAGGTTACGAGCACTGAACTTATTCTCTCTGGAGAAGAGATGCTTGCGAGGGGATATGATTTAAGTTTACAAATACCATACTAGTGACCCCACAATAGGGATAACATTTTTCTGCCAAAGGGAGTTTAATAAGACACGTGGCCACTCATTAAAATTAGTAGAAAAAAGGTTTAACCTTAAACTGCATAGAGGGTTCTTTACTGTAAGAACGGCAAGGATGTGGAATTCTCTTCCACAGGAGGTGGTTTCAGCGGGGAGCATCAATGGTTTCAAAAAACTATTAGATAAGCACCTGAACGACCGCAACATACAGGGATATACAAGGTAATACTGACTTATAATCACACACATAGGTTGGACTTGATGGGCTTGTGTCTTTTTTCAACCTCACCTACTATGTAATGCAACTGCACCTTGCAAAGTGCACAGTCTATTTGCCTTTAGAAATTCAAACCCTGTTTATCCGGAGTTCCATCTTGGCTTCCAATGGCAAATTAATAGATGGATAGATGGATATAAGCACATGAATATTTTTTAAAAAACGGGGGGAAAAAATTGTTGTAGATATGGCAGTCCATAAAATGTATTTTATTAGATTTGTTTTAAATTAAAAATGAAGGGACTTGCAAGTCCGGCAGGCATGGCTGGATACTCCTGGGCTATCCCCACCACAATTGATTATACACAGTTTATTGCAGGTGTGAGTACTTAGTATCTTTGTGAGGCTCGGTTCACACTACCGCGACTTGGGATCCGACTTGTAAGCCCTCAAGTCGCCCCAAGTCGCCCCAGAAAGAGATTCACATTACAGTGCATGGGAGCGTCTTAATAGACACTACTGAAGTCGCTCCGACTTCAGAGCGTACTCCCTGTACTACTTGGATCCGACTTTGATCCGACTTCAGCCTATTGACTATCATTGAAGTCGGATCGCCGTCTCGCATGATCCGACTTCGGCATGCGACTTGTGCTCAAATGATCTTGAGGGGAACTCCGTGCCAAATTTTAAATAAAAATCCGGCATGGGTTCCCCCTCCAGGGGCATACCAGGCCCTTGGGTCTGGTATGGACCTTGAGGAGAACCCCCTACGCCGAAAAAACGGCGTGGGGGGTCCCCCCCAATCCATACCAGACCCTTATCCGAGCACGCAGCCCGGCCGGACAGGAATGGGGGTGGGGACGAGCGAGCGCCCCCCCCCCCTCCTGAACCGTACCAGGCCGCATGCCCTCAACATGGGGGGTTTGGTGCCTTGGGGGAGGGGGGCGCGCTGCGGCCCCCCCACCCCAAAGCACCTTGTCCCCATGTTGATGAGGACAAGGGCCTCTTCCCGACAACCCTGGCCGTTGGTTGTCGGGGTCTGCGGGCGGGGGGCTTATCGGAATCTGGGAGCCCCCTTTAATAAGGGGGCCCCCAGATCCCGGCCCCCCACCCTATGTGAATAGGTATGGGGTACATGGTACCCCTACCCATTCACCTAGGGAAAAAAAGCGTCAATAAAAAACACAGTACACAGGTATTTAAAATAATTTATTAGGCAGCTCCGGGATCTTCTTCCGACTCCGGGGGTCTCTCCGGCGTCTTCTCCCAGTGTCCGCATCTTCTGCCGGCTCCACCGCTATCTTCTGGCGCTCTTTTGCCAGCGGTGGTCCGGACCTCTGGATCATCTTCTTCCCTCTTCTCTTCCAGAGATGTTGACACGACGCTCTCCCCAGCCAGAATGGTTTCTGTGCGCTCTGCAAGGGACTTATATAGGCCGTGACCCCGCCCCCTTATGCCGTCACAGTCCCTGGGCATGCTGGGTCTGTGACGTTTTAGGAGGCGTGGTCACCGGGTGATGACCACGCCCCCTTATGACGGCACAGCCCCAGCATGCCCTGGGACAGTGACCTCATAAGGGGGCGGGGTCACCGCCTATATAAGTCCGTTGCGGAGCGTTCAGAGACCATTCCAGCTGGAGAGAGCGTCGTGTCAACATCTTTGGAAGAAAAGAAGAAGGCAGAAGTCCGGACCACCGCTAGCAATTGAGCTGCAGAAGATAGCGGAGGAGCCGGCAGAAGATGCGGACACCGGGAGGAGACGGCGGAGAGACCCCCGAAGTCGGAAGAGGACCCCCGAAGTCGGAAGAAGATCCCGGAGCTGCCTAATAAATTATTTTAAAAAACCTGTGTACTGTTTGTTTTATTGACGCTTTTTTCCCCTAGGTGAATGGGTAGGGGTACCATGTACCCCATACTCATTCACATAGGGTGGGGGGCCGGGATCTGGGGGCCCCCTTATTAAAGGGGGCTCCCAGATTCCGATAAGCCCCCCGCCCGCAGACCCCGACAACCAACGGCCAGGGTTGTCGGGAAGAGGCCCTTGTCCTCATCAACATGGGGACAAGGTGCTTTGGGGTGGGGGGGCCGCAGCGCGCCCCCCTCCCCCAAGGCACCAACCCCCCCATGTTGAGGGCATGCGGCCTGGTACGGTTCAGGAGGGGGGGGGGGCGCTCGCTCGTCCCCACCCCCATTCCTGTCCGGCCGGGCTGCGTGCTCGGATAAGGGTCTGGTATGGATTGGGGGGACCCCCCACGCCGTCCTTTCGGCGTAGGGGGGTTCCCCTCAAGATCCATACCGGACCCAAGGGCCTGGTATGCCCCTGGGGGGGGAACCCATGCCGGATTTTTATTTAAAATTTGGCGCGGAGTTCCCCCTAAAGATTCATACCAAACACAGTGGCGGGGATCCAAGTCGGATCCCCGTTCATTGAAAGTCGGATCCACAAGTCGTGTTGAAGTCGGGTTGAAGTCGCGTTGCAAAGTCGCATTGAAGTCGTGTTGCCCCTGTGTGAATCGAGCCTGACCATTACACTTAAGTGGCCTTTGGAAAATTGTCCATATAAGCACACCTCTAGTGAGATGAACTGAGAGTCACATCTTCTTTTCTCTTACCTGAAGGCTGCTCTTGTTATTTTTTTCCTGAGATGGCAAAACTCTATTTGGTATACGGCCCCGTTGGCTGTTAGTTTTACCCATAGGAAGAGGTGAAACACATATTCCTGGTTCAATTGTTTTGTTTTGAATTGTGTTTTTTGTTTTTGCCTTAAACTACTATGCCTTGATACTCTTTTCATACTGTATGTCTACAATACCTCCCACTTACCAAACTGTCCTGGGGTAATACGTTACCTGGTGGGTTATATTGTTGGTTCATGTCTGGCCAAATATGTAGAATTCTGTGATGTTCATCCTGGGTTGTTTTTACCCGTATTGTTCATTTTACTCTATGTCTGTTGACTTTTGGCACAATAAACATTTCTTAGATTAAAAAAAGGGACTTAGAATAGTACATCTTCTATTTGGAACTTTATAATGTAATATTAATTTAAAGGAGAAGAAGGGCCAAAGCTACTTCTCCTATGGATCACAGGAGTGTACTTCGCTCTGCACTCCTGTGACCCATATTCAGCCGACAGTGGGCTAAAGTCCACTGTCGGCTGACATCACTCAGCTGCTCCAGACGCTAGAGCAATACTGACTTTAATATGGAGATCTGCTCAGATATTCCTGACTGGAAACTGTCTCAGCCTCTCAGCACACTGCTGAGAGCCTGAACCAGCCACTCCCAACCTCTCCGCAGCCCGATGCTCCAATGAGCACTGGAGGGGCAGAGCATAGAGCCAGTGATTGACCGTCACCGATTTCTGCTCACTGAAGACTGAGAACTTAGGAATTGTGTTTTTTGTTTTTGCCTTAAACTACTATGCCTTGATACTCTTTTCATACTGTATGTCTACAATACCTCCCACTTACCAAACTGTCCTGGGGTAATACGTTACCTGGTGGGTTATATTGTTGGTTCATGTCTGGCCAAATATGTAGAATTCTGTGATGTTCATCCTGGGTTGTTTTTACCCGTATTGTTCATTTTACTCTATGTCTGTTGACTTTTGGCACAATAAACATTTCTTAGATTAAAAAAAGGGACTTAGAATAGTACATCTTCTATTTGGAACTTTATAATGTAATATTAATTTAAAGGAGAAGAAGGGCCAAAGCTACTTTTCCTATGGATCACAGGAGCGTACTTCGCTCTGCACTCCTGTGACCCATATTCAGCCGACAGTGGGCTAAAGTCCACTGTCGGCTGACATCACTCAGCTGCTCCAGACGCTAGAGCAATACTGACTTTAATATGGAGATCTGCTCAGATATTCCTGACTGGAAACTGTCTCAGCCTCTCAGCACACTGCTGAGAGCCTGAACCAGCCACTCCCAACCTCTCCGCAGCCCGATGCTCCAATGAGCACTGGAGGGGCAGAGCATAGAGCCAGTGATTGACCGTCACCGATTTCTGCTCACTGAAGACTGAGAACTTAGGGATCAACGGTGTTTTATCGCTCAGTTCTCGGGCTTCGAGTTGGCAGGGGAAAGATGCAGCATCATACCTAGGCGAATATGTGTTTAATTTTTCTAACTCCATACTTCTTTTTTTAATAAGGAAGGATGCATTGTGCAATTATAGTAACCTACCTTAACTAGGAAGCATCTTTTATTTGTTCTGGAGGGTTTCAGCAGAAAGCTTGACTAGTTTGCACATCAGTATTGCTCCTCGCACATTAAATAATTCCATCACACCACTAGAACTTTGTAAGAGAGAAATATATTAATTTCATTAGAAAGGTTTTTCCATGGTTTATATACTCTTTCCAATGTACAGGTTACTTAAAAGATATCTATGGTCACAGCATACACTTTCATAATATAACATTAGCATTGTAATAACAATACAGACAAAGTTATTATTGAAAGTTAATAGTTATTATCTCTTTTTACAACTTCCTGGAATCTGCTTTGCAGCTTCTCCTCTACTGTTTTCTTTTTAATTTATAAGGACTACATATCCCATGGTACCTTTACTGACTCTGCCTCCTGAAGCTTCTCCTCTCAGCACCTCTGTAGTTCAGAAGGCAGGCTTTGTGAATATTGTGACACTGCAGAGCCTACTCACAGGCATAGTAAACACGTGTCACAGAATTAATTGAAATAAACGTGGGGATCTTCACAGTTTACAAACTTCAAGATCATTCAGAATAATATCAGTAGGCTAGAAATAATTGACATACAATGTGGAAATGAATATTTGATTTGACATTTTGACCATAGATACACTTTATTTAGTGTCTTAGAAAAAATAACCACAACTTGGATAATCAATTTGCACATTACCCTCTTACTTTGACATTTTCCTCACTGATTGCACAGGTAAATAATGGCCCAATTAGTGAAATCAGCATATGCATGCATGGTAATTAAAGTGTTCTGTGTTTTTTTTTCTAAAGATGGATACTCAGCGTATTTTTGTGGCTCCACCCTCACCAGTGTCATCTCCCAGGCCTCTTGCTCCGACCTCTCCTCGTCTGAGTCCAGCAGGGTCTGGTAGGTCCCAGCCTGAAGGATCTAGTGGATCACAGACTCCAACTTCTAGCACACAACACTCTGTTCGTCCCTTAGCACCCGTTGGTGCTGCTGCTCCTGACCGGTCTCAACCCGAAGGATCTTTGAGACTCCACCCTGTGGGTTCTCTGTTCAGCTCTAAAGATGAGTCTGGCAGATCGCAACCAGAGGGATCATGTCCAGGCCTTCTGTCTCCAACAAGCCAGTACAGACCCTTACCTCATGCAACATCTTCACCCCGCCACTCTCCAGCCCCCAGCCCCAGAGGATCGCCACAGACCAGCAGATCGCACCCTCCTAAGCGTCCAGACAGACTTCAGGAACCAATTATACGGCCTAATAGTATTCATCCACCCCAAGATGAAACCGACAAATCGCCATTCAATGAGGCCATTTGGTGGAATGAACAGAACAAAGCAGGAGATGATTTCAGGTAAAAATGTGTTCATCCAAATCTATTAAAACATAACCTATACCAGTACAACTCCCAGGATTGCCCTATCACGGAATGGTATGCTAACACTTTGCATGCTTTAATGTCAAACCAATCATAGTCTAAATATCAATCCAAAGATCACCTTCCTTGAGTTATATTCAACTGTATTTATAGAACCGCAGTAGTCCTACTGTGAGATAACATTTCAAAATGCCAGGACAATGTTGCTTGTACAGAATGTGTGAAAAGCATTGGATATTCACTTTTAGCCAATAATAGAAAAAAAATATTGCAAGTCAATGATGTATTTCACAGACATTAGTGTAGATAAGTGAGGTCGCGGTTTAGACTAATTATACCAAGACAAGAAAATAGCTGAAATACTATAAAGCTGACTATTGGACAACAAGTATTGTGCTTTATTGAGCAAACAAAGTCATTTCACATGCAAAGTGTTTCCTAATGAATGCTGAATTCTGGACAGATACAACAAATGAACCTACTATTCTTCTTCAAGTCCGGAATCTGCCGGTAAAGTTCCAAATAAGCTAGGACAGGGATACTGGTTTCTCAAACTTCAATGGACTATCTTTAATGAAAAAATATATTAACATACTATTGGAGAACTGCATCTGTCCTAAATACCCATACAAAAACTGTAAGAACAGTGGACAAAAAACTCTATTAAAAAACTTTGTCCATCCCACATTCCCTGTGTGTCCCCGGTCTGCTGTAACATATAACAGTACATCCAAAGTTTACAAAAAAGATGGCTTCTTATTGAAAGGACTGGTGTTCTGGTAACACCATATTGTTTGATGTTGAATTAGGATTAAAATACTGGTAAATGCAAAAAAGTCCTTAAAGTGTTACTAAACTCAGGACCACTATATCTGGTCTCCCACAGTACACAGAACACGGAAATGCAAACATTTTAGTAAATATAAACTGCTAAATACCCATTCTCATTAGTAGTATATAGCAGTCTTGTGAGTTCTATCTTGCTGAGCACTGGTATCTAGTTGTTAAAATTCAGCACGTCATCACAGTATAGCTGTGCAAAGAGCAGATAAACACCCCAAACATCAAAGATGTCAAATAGTGATAAATCTGTGAATACTATCTACTCTCATCTGTGAATACTACGGTATATACTTTTACATTTTTCATCCTTGCACAAAAGGGCACCTGGCTCGCTGAGGTAAAAGGACCTCCAGATGAAAGATCCACCTAGGGTCTGCTTAACACTTAGCCCCATGGAAAAGGACTTTATAATCTCCCTTTATTAGCAAAGTGTCACTTTAAAAGAGGTTGTAAACCTTGAAAAAAAAACAAACCCTGCAAGACAAAGGGATAATGAGCTAGTATGCATCGCATACTAGCTTATTATGAAATACTTACCTTAGAATGATGCCCTGGATTGGTGTTGGCCCTCCAAGTACAGCGCAGACATATTCCACCGGAGTTACTTGCGGGTTCGCGGCTCCGGTGCTGTGATTGGCCGGAGCCGCAATGACGTCACTCCTGCGCGTTGGCGCATGTGGCTATAGTGAATATAACTGCAAGTTTAGGAGATATTCATGGTACCTACAGGTAAGCCTTATTATAGGCTTACCTGTAGGTAAAAGTGGTAGTAAAGGGTTTAATGTGCTTTAACTAGAGCTGGGCGATTTTCTCAAAAAAAAAAAAAAATCTGTGATTTTTAAAAAAAAACTTGATTCACAATTCAAATCAAGTTTTTTTTTTTTTTTTTTTTGATGGACACCGCGCTGGTCCTGAGGAGCTGTGGGCAGGAGTTTTTAGGCGAGGCCGCGGCCTCGGCCTAGTCAGCAGCATCCAGCCTCGTGGAATAGGCCGAAGCCGCGGTTTCAGCACCGGTCCTGGTGAAAAAAAAAAATCTAAAAAATCGATTTGCTGGAAATTTGAATCGATTTGACCTCTCAACTTGATTCAAGATTCAAATCGAAGTTTTCCCCAGCCCTAGCTTTAACATAGATATCAAGTGTTTACTCAGAATAGTTCTAGGAACCAAAAACTGTACCAAAGCTAAATCTTCCGAGAAGTTGTGCTAGTCTTGTGTGTCAGGAAAACCGACATTAGAAATGGCATCTGGGTTAAAGTAGAGCAAATTGAGTGAGCGGCTTACTACATTTTTGAGATGTTGCTTAAAAACGTGCTTTTCAGTTAGATGGAATGTACTTTACATTTTAATAATAAGCCCTCCCTTGGTACAACCTTACATTGTTGCATTCAGCTGGGTTCTAATACATGAGATAGGGACCTTTGCAGGGAGATCTTGGGGATTTAAATTACCATTACTGGTTCACTGAGGAGAGATTAATTTAGACTGAGATTAGTGACAGATGTACGAAGGATATGAAATAATTGATCAAATGAGATTCAGTGGAATTGTCTGAGTTCAGCACTTATGAGAGATATCCATCCTTCCCTAAATGACTAAATGCCATGCACTATAAATAGTGTAGAGCAGGGGTGTGCAACCTTTTGACCTTCCTGGGTCACATTGGAAGAAGAGGAATTGTCTTGGGCCGCACATAAAATACACTAAACAATAATGATAGCTGATGAGTAAAAATAAGGGTGGGCAGATCACAAGTTCATGATCACTGATTATAGATAATGTAACTATCTGAGTAGTAGAACTTCCTTTTTTTGTACTCTTTATTATAAAAGCAAAAGAGGGCAACATAAAGCTAATGCAATATTTGACATTTTTTTTTATAAACATCAATATCTGGTGCGATGGATGTGATAGCAATTTTCAATGAATTCTCGAGCTGCTCATCAGATATTTAGATTTTAATTTTGCCCTTTGTGTGCTTCATTCTTGAAAATAGTCGCTCACAAATATAGGTGCTGCTGAAAACCGATGACATGAATAAGGCATGATTGTGAAGAGTGGGAGATTTCTTTGGGAAGATAAAATGTATAAAAGTCCAGTAAAGAGCCACTTTCAAATTTTTCTTTGGCCGCATGTGTTTGCTAAGTGTAAAAGCATTTTTTACAAAAAATTCCCCCCCAAAATCAACATTTTTTAAGTAATTGTTATGATTTTATGTTGGGCTGCATTCATAGCTGTCTTGGACCGCAGGTTGAACACCCCTGGTGTAGAGTGTAGTGTCCAGATAACCTCAAGACATCAGTAAATTGATCGGTCCTGTAGAAATTACACTCCAGTCACACTTGACAATTTTGTATTTAAAGTGGAGTTCCACCCAAAAAAAAAATTACATTAATGTCCATGAAGTAAATAAAAAAAAAAAACAACATTTGGAGAAATTTTTTTTTTTACTTACCTTTTTATGCTTGTTGCTATGTGGTCCCTTGATATCTGCCTCCTTCAGCGCCTGGGCTCCTGACGTCACTTCCCTCGGCGCCTCCGCTCCCTACTGCTCCTGGGAGATGTGTGTCATCATTTCCCAGGGGTCAGTGGGCTGCGCGGAGGGCTAGGTTGCCATAACAACAGGGCAGGCACTACCGACGCCACCGCCCGCTGTTATGGCAACCTGTATACTTTACAGCGCCGCTACGGCGCATTCCTGCGCATGCGCGAGAACGGGGCAGTGCATGCTGGTAGCTCAGCAGCACCATGTCCCGGAACTGTATGCTTGTGGGCTTCCCATACCCACAAGCAAGATGAAAACAGTCAGGAACAAATTTTATAACTTCATTATTTATATGAAACCGAACATCGGGGGATGAATTTAACAAAAGAAGTGAGTGTTACATTGCAATGTTATAAACTTATGAACAGGAGACACATAATAGGAGACACATAATACAACTTGCCTACATTTCTTAAAGCGGACCTTCAGTCATTTTTCATCTTTCCATCTATTAAATCTTCTGCCCTTGTTGTTTTAACTTTGGATAGTAATTTTTTTTTCTGCCAGTAAATACCTTATACAACCCACTTATTGTTTCTTGTCTGGTCATTAGCCTAAGCTTATGACATCATGCACAGCTCCCTCTCTCACTCTCGTGAGAGTTTGCCAGGAAGGGAGGGGTAATGATTCATAAGAGGGCCAATGAGAGCTGCAGAGCTGGAGGTGTGTTTCTGTGTAAATCCAGGAAGTGAACAGGCAGCAGCTTCAGTTGCCCACAGTTAAAATGGATGCAGCCAGACTTAGTGGAGGAATATTTCTGCAGCATATTTGGCAAGTACAGAATCACAGTATATATAAAATGATCTGCAAAGGGGTTGGAGGGAAGCTTCAGAATGGCAAAGATGTTTTTATTACAAATTATGTGAGCAGACTGCAGTTCTACTTTATTTACCTAGCTGCCTGCTAACTAAGGCTCGCCATACACTGATAGATTTTTTTTTCCATCTATATAGCTCAGATGGACAAATTCCCTGCTTGGCTATTGGATGTAGCCACTGTTTGGCTGACAGTATTCTGCCCATTGATTTTTCAATCGAAGAATGCCAGGCAGTTGGGGGTCAGCAGGGCCACCCAGGAAGCACATTTCGATTGGCTTGTCACCAACTGGTTGAAATTTGCACAGTGTATGGCCAGGTTTAATCCCAATAGTCATAGTATCCTTACAATGTGAGTGGCATTTACTCGGCAGGAATATAGGCCAATGTGTTCACTGCTTAAAGGCAATACCATCTCTATTGAGCAGAGAGGATGATCCTCTGCTTTCCTCTCTTTAGATAGAGAAGTGTTCAGCTGTATAGCAGTGTGCAGATAATGCTATCTATGTCCAGTCATAGACAGACTATGATAACAAACCTGCCCCCCATGACTTGCATTATTTTTACTTAAGTGAAACCACTGCTTCTCTTTCTTTTGACATTGTAATGTTCTTAACAGTAGTGAGGACAGGAACAATCAAAACTTAGCACCACATCCCATAAATTTATATGAACAGAAGAAGGGAAAATGGGGTTAAAAAACCCCAGGACTTTTAAGGTGCTTATATTCTAGGGTAGATAGCATAGATAAACATATACAATTTATCCATAAAAAGATTTTTTATTACAATTGGTACAAATTACACAACATGGTTAAAAAAATGTATCTCAGTATAGGGCTGGGGAAAAAATCGATTTAAATCTTGAATCGAGTTGAGAGGTCGTTTTTTTTTTTTTCACCGTGCCGGTCCCGAGGAGCTGTGGGATCTCAGTATGCACATCCAATATTAGGCAGATAGTGGAAGAAATACCACTTGATATATACCACTCAACATGTTTCGCTCATTTGGAGCCTCCTCAGGAGTTTTGGTATAGATTATGGTATACTAGAAATGAGAAACACAGATAAGATATCGTATTACATCATAAAATCTACAATCTAGAATATATAGGTGTATATATGGATAGCATGTCATATAATACTATGAACAGCTGAAAAAATAAAAAAAAAATCAAACGACAATCAAAAAAATCAATCCATCAAAATGAATAATCTTACCAGGCTGCCAGAAATTAAATACGAATTAGGATGGTAAAGGAGTATTACCGATGAATAACATCAGAGACACAAGACATCAAGTAGGTCTCTCAAACAAAAGTTCCCATCCATTAGGGCCACAGAAGGACAAAGAATTAGTATATCCTTAATGGGGAAAATAAGAGGGATGAAGTAAGGTATCGAACAGATGATGATACCTTGAGAAAGCTCCAAATGAACGAAACATGTTGAGTGGTATCTATTAAGTGGTATTTCTTCCACTGTCTGCCTAATATTGGATGTGGATACTGAGATACATACTTTTTAACCATGTTGTGTAATTTGTACCAATTGTAATAAAAATCTTTTTTATGGATAAGTTCTATATGTTTATCTATGCTATCTACCCTAGAATATAAGCACCTTAAAAGTCACAGGGTTTTTTAACCCCATTTTACCTTCTTCTGTTCATTGTAATGTTCTTAGTTACCTGTAGTGATTTTCTTACCTGAATTTTAGAGTGATTTGTGTATCTCTTCCAGATCTGTACAGTAATCCAGTATGAAACTTTGCCTATGTGCATTATCTTCCTGTAATAAAGACCAGTCACTGCCGCTCTCTCTCCTTGTACCAGGGTGACTGGTTTTGTATCTGCCCTCTCTTATATTTCTATGCAGGCAGCCTGTAGTAGGTGGAGCCTGCTGAGCCCCTCCCACAGCTCTGCTCACTTCCCATAGATATGTATAGTGCCGTGATGATGTCACTGTGAAGTGCAACAAATGTGGTCTCCCACTTTAGCAGCCAATTCTAATGTGGTGTTTGAGTAGTGAACCGGTCCTGACTGTCTACATTGTGTGGGGGATAAATGGTAGTTTGTGAATTACTTAGACATGCAATTGTAACTGCTGAGCAACTGAATTTTTCTTTCTGCTCAAAAGATACCTGAGTGAATAGCAATCAGACAGGACTATTAGTGGATGCCACAAACTTAGCAGATATTGGTAGAGAAGGTCTTCAAAATATGCTTGTTTATCTACCTCTAGTGTTTGTCTGGTCTTAAGCCGACCATAGACAGATTGAAATTTGGCCTGGTTCAGCAGAAACCGTCCGAATTTCAATCCATGTATGGGCCAGCTGGTTGTACTGAAGTCGATCCATTGATGGACTTCAGTACAACCAGCCTGTTGGATTTTTGTCATGTGATCACTGCTAGGCTGCTATAGCTGCCGGCAGTGATCATTGTAGTCTGACGACTTGGAAACCTCCCGCTGTGAGAATACAAAAACTCCATGGGAGGGGTTGAGGGGAGAATCGAGCAAATTTCTTTCCTTTAACCCATAGTTGAAGGAAAGAAAATTGGTTAATGTATGGTCTCCTTTAGTAGTATGTAGTTCTTTGTCCAGTCTGGTGATCATCTTATCTGCTGTCTCCTTTCCTAGGGTATATGTTATTACATGGAATGTTGGATGTTCTGTGCCACCTACGGACCTCACCTCCTTGCTCTGCCTTAATGCTGGAGATGGCAAGACCGATATGTTTGTTATAGGGTGAGATGAATATTTGTGTTCCTCTATTCAGCGGATAAATAAAATGTAACTGGTGCCATATATAACTCTCCCTTTATTGTCTTTCCATAGGTTACAGGAGGTCAACTCCATGATCAATAAGCGTCTGAAAGATGCGCTCTTTTCAGATCAGTGGAGCGAGGTGTTTATGGATGTTCTGAGTCCATTCAGCTATGTGCTGGTGAGCATCAGGCCAAACTCGTGTGTGCTGCAATCAGTCAGCTTTCTATTTACATGTCTCTGACATCTTGCTTACTGTGTATTCAGGTCACCCTCTGTGTATATGGATGTGCTTTACCACAAATTGATTTGTTGGCTTCCATATAGATTTTTCTCTTCTCCCGCTGAAGATTGTTTCACACTCTTAATAATTGCTCTTGATATATCCTTGTCCACCGTCGTTACCCATGCTTGATACATACAGTATGTATGTCTACATACATACTACATATGGTAAATACAGTATTATATCACTGTAGCTTCAGATGATTAGCAGATCATGTGAAATTTAAATTATTACCCCTTATCTTATTTCTATCTAAACTTAATATGCAGCCTCTTTAAAGAACTGTGGACAAATATGAAGGATGTTATGGCTGCTTTCCCGGCCTTCATGCTCATCCATTGGCTTAGTTATTTTCTGAGGCACAGAACTGAATTTGAAAGCTGAAATGCATATCTGTTCTGATTTTTTATTATGTTTGCTAAATTCGAATCAACGGCTCGAAAAATGTCAGAGACAGCCATGCATCTAGCACTTTGCAATCGAGCATCTAGCACTTAGCAATGGCAGTCACCCTATTTCTTTAAATCTAGTCATTGGGAGGCCAACTCTTGAGTGGCCGCCCCCACACATAAAGAATGTGCCAGTTTTGATTGTTTTGACACTGATGGGTTACGTAATGTACAAGAAACAATTAACTGGGAATTACAGATAGCAGAATGGCTTTATGGTTTTGTAGACATCTTGCAACTGTAGGGGATTTAACCTCTCTATAGTAATTTAAAGAAGATTCAAGTGCATATAATTTAATGTTAACATGGTTCTACTGCCCTATCTTGCAACTGTGTGGGATTTAACCCCCTGGCCCAAATCTAAAACAGAAAAATCGCGTTTAGGTGGAATTGACATTTAATGAGAGTTTGCATAGAATGGTATATTGTATGCAAGTTATGTTTTTATATGGGATAGATGAGATTAACAGAAGTTACAGAAGTACTTCAGATATACAGTAATTTAAAGAAGATTCCACTGAATATTATTGGCTGTTAACATGGCTTTAATGCCCCTTACTTCATGTGTAAATTAGTAAATTGTCCCCATCCACCACCCACTCCATTATGTCATGGCTGAACTCCAAGCAAGCAATTAGGTACAAAACTGAATTATACTATCTAATCTGCCAGAATATTTGTAACGCTGTGCAGTCAGTCTTGTGATTCAGACATCCCTTCCAGACAGCATTTGTAAAATTAAAGAATATGTCAACCCAAAATTTCATATTCCTGTTGTGTGCCTGCTGTACCAAGTACTTGCATAAAAAACAATCTTATTCTCTTTGTATTGCTTCCTTTGTGTGAAAGCCCTGGTGTCCTGCCAGTCCCTTTGCATTCTTATTAAACACTGACCACACTAGGCATGAGCACAGCATGGTCAGTTTTCTAGCTGTGCTGAGAATTTAGTCTGCTCTCCTGCAATTATCAGAATTGTGCTGACAGCCCCCCTGCACAGCCATTCACTAGGGAGATCAGTGTACTGCTATTTCTCCTCCACCAGCTATCTAAGATCATTATGCAGCTGAGAACAGAGGGTATGTGATCACTTGTAAAAAGGGGGAAAAATGAATTTATAATGTTTAAAATGATTTTATATATATATATATATATATATATATATCTAAAAAAGAGAGCGGCACTCACGGGTCTTGAAAGCACAACGCACAATGGCAGTCCAATTCGACATTTTGACCAGGCACAACCTATCTTCCTCAGGAAGCTTGTGCCTCGTCTAAATGTCGAATTAAACCGCCATCGTGCGTTCACCATTCAAGACCCGTGAGTGCTGATCTCTTTTATCCCTGATTTGTGTGCAGTGCCAATATATAAAAAGGCTAGTATGGTGGCCTGAATTTATAGGAGTCGTCCGAGTGGTATTTAAGCAGACCACTCACCTGTGGTCCTTGTCGGTTCCGGTGCAAGATTTGTTACGTCACTAGACCGACTCTTCCCAACTCACTTTGTGTTCATGAGTTGTGTGTCCGAATACCAGTGTGTTGCGTCTTCACCGTTTGTGGTTTTTCATCAATCGAGTCTTGCTCGCTGTTGCGGGTAGACAGGGCTTTTTTTCTCAGAGAATAGGTGCAGGAACTCCCCCCCCTTCTAAGTCACCCCTTGTCTCCGCCCCCTACCCACCTCCGAGCACCGTCCCTTGGTTCCACCCACCTCCCAGTACCACCCCTTTTAGAGAATACAAGTGTCATTCTGTGGTGCTAAGTAATTTGTATAGAATTTGTTAGCAGCAAAATAGATCCCCTGCAGCCAGCAACAATAGATCCCCCAGCAACAATAGTTTCCTCACACAACAATGCCCCCCAGCAACAATAGACCCCCAGCAGCAACAGCAGATTTCCCAGCAGCCAGCATCAATAGACCTTCCAGCAGCCAGCAACAATAGACATCTCTCTCAACAGTAGATTCCTCTCAGCAACAATGGACCCCCCCCCCCCCCCAGGAATATAAAACCTCCTCCCAGCAACAATAGATCCTCCACCAGCAACAATAGACCCCTGTGCAAAAACAGAACCCCACCAGTGTAGTTGCTATAGACTATAGATCCCCCAGTGGCAATCATCAATAGACCCTCCAGTACATCCCCAGCACCCCTTGCCATTACATAAATTTAGTGCTGGAGGTGCCGGAACTGCGTTCCCCCACATTCCCCCCGAAAAAAAGCCCTGTGGGTAGAATTCGTAAACCATTTCTTTGTGTCAAGTATAGTTGTTTTAATCCGTTATATTCCCCATTTCAAATTTACAGCTCTTGTAGCGGAACTTACGAATCGTTCGTAGGTCTCTGAGCACAGTCCATGATACAAACCACAAAGCGAATTTCGTAAAAATAATCTCTGAGTCCCATTTTATACACTCTACAGTCCGATTCAAATCTAGCTGAATTGGCGGCAAGATTTGTATCAGATCCATTTAATATATGCCACAGTCCGATTTAAAACAAGTCGCATTGGCGGCACAATGATTCGTATCGGGTCCACTTCATACACTCTCAGTCCGATCCGAATATAGTCCTGTCTGCGGCACAACAATTCATATCGGATCCATTTCATACACGCTACAGCCCGATTTGAATCTAGTCGCGTTGGCGGCACAACGATTCGTATCGGGTCCATTTCATACACTCTCAGTCCGATTCGAATCTAGTCGCTTCAGCGGCACAACGATTCGTATCGGATCCATTTCATACACTCTCAGTCCGATTCGAATCTAGTCGCTTTGGAGGCACAACGATTCGTATCGGATCCATTTCATACACGCTACAGCCCGATTTGAATCTAGTTGCGTCGGCGGCACAACGTTTCGCATCGGATCCATTTCATACACGCTACAGCCCGATTTAAATCTAGTTGCGTCGGCGGCACAACGATTCGTATCGGGTCAATTTCATACATGCTACAGCCCGATTCGAATCTAGTCGCGTTGGGGGCACAACGATTCGTATCGGATCCATTTCATACATTCTACAGCCCAATTCCAATCTAGTTGCATCGGCGGCAAAATGATTCGTATCGGGTCCATTTCATACACTCTCAGTCACGGTTGACAATCGCTCATGATTACAGTTCATTCCCGCATATTCCAGTTTTCTGTATCCTTGTTTTCGCCTTCCTAATAAGGCTACTTTCTTGCAATCGTTGCAAGCACGTCTCCGGTGGCACACAATCCGGCCACTCATCGTCTCCAGTGGCATACAATTGAGCCACTCACAGTTTTCTGTCTGTCATTTCTCCTTTAGGTCAGTCGAGTTCAGGTTGTTCCATCCTGCACCAGGTTGGACGTTATTTCCTCAGGTGAAAAAAACAAAACACAGGGACCGCATCTTCACCAGGGGGGCAGTCTCATATCAAGGGGTGGGGCAGGTCGTTTTAACAGCTAAAAGAAAAAAAAAACTCCGTCGCCCTTACTACAGGTTCCCAGTCGAGTTCTCGACCTCAAATAGAACTTCACAACTAGGGAGCCAGTCAGGTGTGTAGTACACCGGTTCCACTCTCACTTCACATACACGATGTGGGATGTGCGTTGGGCAATAGTTACTGTCACACGTTTATTTGAATTACACTCTGTTTTCAAAGGGTGACCCTTCACCTATACAGACAAGGTCGCTAAACGATTGAGCTTTCTGACAGTGCGAGCGTTGGCAGGCCGAGCACACGTCACAAACTACAGAACGCAACATTCCTACTTAGCCAATACCAGACTTCAGATTTTCGCCCCAGTACACCCTGGGGCTCTGGTTCACAGGTTTGTGCTCAGCACAGATGGGCACCCGAGCTGTCGGTTACCTGGCCAGTCACCTCCTGGCGCACCTCGGTTGCCACACACTCTTTTCTAAATTTTCACTCAACAGCGTTCAGCGCTTCAGAACACAAACCGGCTTCTAACTGCGCCTGTCGTTCCTTTTTCTGTCCTTGTTTTCCTTCTTGTCTATTTTTCTGTATGTGACTCCTCTTCACTTTCCCACTGCTTTGACTCCTCTTAACACATGCACCCCCCTCTCCTTGTCTTGTAGCTGGAGCCATGTTGCAGGCCGGTAGTGAAGACCTCACCTCTGCCCCTCTGTCACCCTCCGCGGTTTCTGAGTGCAGCAGCGTGCAGTCCGTCAGAGGATGGACCATCCCCAAGCTCTCAGCAGAGCTGAGATGCAGGGGCGTTCCCTACCCCGCTACAGCCAGGAAAGCCGAGCTCTTCAGGCTGCTTTTCCCACCGCCAGCGGCGGCTGGGTCTAGCACCCAGCAGGTATCCCTGCAGTCAGTCTCCATGGCCATTTTCCAGCTTCACTCCATGGTGACCAGACTGTCTACAGCAGTCTCTGACGTCCAGACGAGAGTGGGCGTCCTGGAAGTGCGCCCAGCTGCGGCCCTCCCGGACTCGGTTGCTGTTCTGGTTCTGGCGCTTCCTCCTGCAGGTATGCCAGAGATGAGTTCTACCATCTTCCCCGCTCATCTTGTGCTGGCCAGCATCAGGAAGGACATCTTGGATGGAGGTCAGTCTGGCCTCCCACCTTTTATCGGCCCACGACCTGGCTGAAAATAAATCATACACCTGGGGGGATGTCTTAGTGGTACATAAGTCAAAAGACCCCAGGCTCAACTGCAAGCTAACAGTCACAGAATTTGTATTGGCCTTCAAGATTTAGAGACATTCTTTGCTCGGCCAGCCCCAGCAGGGGGGAAGAGCTGGACTTATACCTACGCAGTGGTGGACCTAGACTATAAATAGGATGGGTTTTCCTTTTACAACTACTACCGTTCCTTTTTGGCCAAAGCAGCAGACAGGCTCACGCAGTTTCAAGCTACTATGAACTGGAGTGTCATCGACACGGAGCTCTTTTGCCGCCACTTTGCCAGTCTACGCTCCCCGCTCTGCGCTATCTGCCAGTCCTCCACTCATACGCCAAACTGGTGCTCTAATGCAGCCACTATACACCCCCCCTTAACTTTCCCTCTGCCTCCGGTATCAGTCAGAGCTTGCCGGCCCCCTGCACAACCAGGTGAACAAGTTGGGGTGGCCTATCTCATCGGTCGGGGGAGCTTCGATCTGCAATAATTTTAATTATGGCTCATGCAACTTTAGCCAATGCCGGCTGCTTAACATTTGTGCGACGTGCCACAGGGCACATCCGAAAATTACGTGCCATCTGAAGCAGCACAACACCTGCTAACTAGGCCGAGTAGATGTCCGGTGGCTGGGGTTTTATCTCTCCATACACCCGACTCCCTCACTGGCCGCTTTCCTGATACACGGATTCACATCGGGATTACACACCGGCCTCATCACGTTACCGCACTCCACTTACGAGTGCAGGAATCTCCTGTCAGCAGCCACTAATGAACAAGCTATAGACAGTCTATTGCAGGCCGAACTGGACCGAGGGTTCATCATCGACCCCTTTGCGCAGTCACCTTTTAGTACCTGGAGCGTTAGCTCTATTGGGCTTGTCATGGGCTCGAATAAAACTCATTCTTCCCACATCCCAAATCTAAATTTCCTAATTCCTTCTGAGGAGTTCTCCCTGAAATTTGCATCGGTTAACCTGGCTATTCAGGCCATTATTGACATAGGTACCATTCTTCCCACATCCCAAATCTAAATTCCCTAATTCCTTCTGAGGAGTTCTCCCTGAAATTTGCATCGGTTAACCTGGCTATTCAGGCCATTATTGACATAGGTACAGGCGCATGGCTGTCCAAAGCAGACATTTTAGACGTGTTTAAGCTACTGCCCATTGAGCCATTCCTCTGGCGATGGCATGGCATGGCATCAAGTGAAAAGATTCATATTACTTCACCACCAAGTTGACCTTCGGCTCTAAAAGCAGCCCGTGGCTGTTTGATACCTTCGCCCAGTCACTTACCTGGATTCTGTTGCACCAGGCCCAGTGCCAGATGGTTATTCATTATCTTGATGACTTTCTGCTCATCGAACGGCCTGGCGTGCCCCCGGTAGACTTGGACAGGCTAAGAGTGGTATTTGGCAATCTCGACGTGCCCATAGCTGAACATAAAGTGGAAGGCCTGACACACGCCATCACCTTCCTAGGCATCACTTTTAAAACCCGCTCCATGCAGGCTAGCCTGCCTCCCGACAAATTGGCCCAAATCAGGCCGGTCATTCACAACTTTACCCTTTCACAAGGGTGTACTAAGGAAGAGCTACAATCCTTGTTAGGATGCTTAATTTTCCCATGAGGTCCTGGTTTTCCTCTCTCGGGTACAAGACCAGGACCCTGATCAAATTCTCAGGCTGGACCCAGCAGCGATAGCAGATTTGACAATGTGGGATGAGTTCCTTACCAATTGGAACAGCATATCTATGTTCATCCCGTCAGCATCAGCTTCATCACCTTACGTAGTCACGGATGCCACAGTCTGAACAGGTTTTGCTGCAATTTTTGACCATCACTGGTTCACAGGGCCATGGCCTCCAGAAAGCCTTCTAATCCCCGATTTTAGTCAGTCCTCCTCACTTTTTGAGCTATATCCTATTGTGGCAGCTGATCAGGTCTGGGGCCATACCTGGACAAGACAAACGGTGATCTTCACCACAGACAACCAAGTTACAACCGAAATTATAAGCAAGGGCAGGTCCAAGTCGCTCCCCATTATGTCCTTCCTATGCATGCTGGTGCAGTTGTCCCTGCAGCATCAATTTAATGTTCACTGCTCGTATATTCCGGGAAAGTGCAACGTCGCAGCAGACGCACTGTCCCACTTTAACTTGTTTTCGTTCTTTCAGCAGAAACCCAGAGCTGACCCAACTACTACTCCTATCCCACCCTGGTTACAGCTAAGGACGGGTTAAAACCACACCTTCACAACGCGACCCAGCTCATTAATCAGTCATTGTCCCACAACACACTCAAGGCCTATCACACCGCTTGGAACACCTACTGCAGGTTTCTAGCCTCATGCCCCGGAGCAGCGGCAGGAGACATTAGGCACGTCCTGGCCTTCATATCGTATTGCCACACGCAGCTGGCCCTATCTCATAACACTATCCGGCTATACTTAGCAGGCATCCAGCATTTCTTTTCCTTACAGGACCCCGGAAAGCCATCCTTGTTCGCAGCCCATACAATCAAATCCATCCTACGTGGCATCCAGAAGCATCAGCCCATAGCCAACTGCAAGCGCTTACTCATCACAAGTGTCATCTTCAGGGACATGTGAACGATCCTCTCACGTTTGGGTTTCTACCCAGTCTGGTCATCCAAGCGGCCATCTACCTGGCCTTCTACGGCTTTCTGCGGCCTAGCAAGTTTACCTTTAGTGGCCTTGGCGGCCAGATACTGTGTAGACACCACCTGACTCGTTTTCAAGATCACTTCTTCTTCACCTCATAGTCTCCAAAACCCAACAAAATGGCCCCGGGTCGACATCCAGCTGTTCCAGACCAACAACCTCTACTGCCCAGTAGCGATACTCGACCGATTACTGTCTCACGTACCCAGCCAGTCAAACTCCAGCCCGTTGCTACCTTTTCCAACCAGCCCCTTAGTCGGACACGTTAGGATTCTCCTGGTTAGGCCTTGACCACGTCCGGTACTCAAGACACTTCTTTCGGATCGGAGCAGCCTCGGCCATATCTCAGCACGGGGCGCCAGACCATGTCATCAAGAAGTTGGGCAGTTGGAAATCCGCCTGCTTCGCTCGGTACATTCCAAACCCCCAGGCAGAATTGTCACAAGCCTTTACCAAGCTTGCTCAATAAATGTCACAGGACCAATAAAGAGGTACTTGCCTATCTGAGTAGTTTTGGTCCTTTTTTGGCATACCGGCCAGCTGACCAGGGCACACCTCAGGTCTATGTTATGTTATAAGTCTTGTGGTGTGTTTATGTGGTTTATATCTGTCTTGGTTGAAGGGCTTCGACCATAAATAAGAAGACCAGTATGGTGGCCTGAATTTATGTGAGGAGTCTGGGGGGTATTTAAGCAAACCACTCACCTGTGGTCCTTGTCAGTTCCGGTGCGCGATACTTTCCCATTGCTCTTTTCAGGGCACTTCTCAGCACACTTCTCTCTACAATCATCCATTACTTATCTTGGGTATGCCCCCTTTTTTGCCATACCGACCAGCTGACCAGGGCACACCTCAGGTCTATGTTATGTTGTAAGTCCTGGGGCGTGTTTATGTGGTTCATATCTGTCTCGGTTGAAGGGTTGAAGGACTTCGACTATATATATATATCTATATATATATCTATATATATATATAGATATATATATCTATATATATATATATATATATATATATATATAGATATATATATATATATATAGATCTATATATATATATATATTGTATATATGTATACACACAAATATTTTGCCTATTTTAAATTGTAAAAAAACCTTCTGACTTTAGAATCAATTTAAGTCTAGAGGTGGAGGAATACGCTTTAATACCTACCTAATAATTTGCTCCAGCAGGCTTAGGTTACATTTGCACAAGTGTCCAGCAGCGATCACCACAGGCCACGAATAGCTGCAGCTCCAACAACCTGTCATTAAAGTGTATTGCCGCGTACACACGATCGGACATTCCGACAACAAAATCCTGGATTTATTTCCGACGGATGTTGGCTCAAACTTGTCTTGCATACACACGGTCGCACAAATGTTGTCGGAAATTCCGAACGTCAAGAACGTGGTGACATACAACACATACGACGAGCCGAGAAAAATGAAGTTCAATAGCCAGTGCGGCTCTTCTGCTTGATTCCGAGCATGCATGGAATTTTGTGGGTTGGAATTTTTGTTGTCCGAAATTCCGACAACAAATGTCTGATGGAGCCTACACACGGTCGGAATTTCCAACAACAAGCTCGCATCGAACATTTGTTGTCAGAAATTCCGACCATGTGTACAGGGCATATGGACAAGGTGACCACAGCTAGCTGCTCACAGGTGTCATGCGCAGCGGAGCATACTGCCCATGTAAATGTACCCTTATGCCTTGTACACACGATTGGATTTTCCGACAACAAAACTGTGGATTTTTTTCTGACGGATGTTGGCTCAAACTTGTCTTGGATAAACATGGTCACACAAATGTTGTCGGAAATTCCGAACGTCAAGAACGTGGTGATGTACAACACGTACGACGAGCCGAGAAAAATGAAGTTCAATAGCCAGTGTGGCTCTTCTGCTTGATTCCGAGCATGCGTGGAATTTTGTGCATCGGAATTGTGTACACACGATCGAAATTTTCAACAACGGATTTGGTTGTCGGAAAATTTGAGATCCAGATCTCAAATTTTGTTTGTCGGAAATTCCGATGGAAAATGTCCGATGGAGCCCACACATGGTCAGAATTTCCGACAACAAGCTCCCATCGAACATTTGTTGTCGGAAAATCCTATCATGTGTACAGGGCATTAGTGTACTCTCCTCTTCTCTGCGACACTCTGGGTTTTGGGCGGGCCCTCGCTGTCCTCAGCGTGAGGACATTAGACTCCAACCTCAGCTGCTCCTTTACCTCTGGACTTAACATGCACATGGAGGGGAAACTGCAAAAATACTTTTTTTTTAAAAATATCCTAAAGTTCAGCTTTAAGTAATACAGCTTAGTCAAACCTGGCACAGCATGCGATTGGACAATGAAGGAGCAGCAGCACGTTGATGAAGCCGCCCTCTGCTCTCCCTTCCTATACACATATTAACATTGTTTAGCGTGCTCTTTACAGTGATAGAATCCTAATCAGCTCAGAGGGCTGCTTTACAATGGATCCCCAGGAGGTGAATTTCAATTTTTATTTGTGTACACTAGTCCTATGTAAAAATACGTGAATAAAAAAATTGGACTAGATTCGATTTTGTTATATCTTCCTTGTCTACAGCTTTTTTTTTTACAAGAATATAGCCTTGTCTACAGCTTTAAGAAATGTATTTTACTTACTTTTCCTTAGAAAAGATATGCCACCTTGTCATTAGTCTTGTAATTTCTATCAATAGTCTTATGTTTCTTAGGTCAGCTCGGTTAGGATGCAAGGTTGCCTATTGTTGGTGTTTGCCAAGTATTTTCACTTGCCCTTTCTGCGTGATGTCCAGACTGACTGCACTAGAACTGGCCTTGGAGGTTATTGGGTAAGCACAACAACTATAGTAATAGACATTACTTTTGTATAAGAATGTACTAACATTACATCACTTAATATTTGCATTCATTAGCTTTGATTTAAAGATTAACCACTTCAGCCCCGGAAGGTTTTACCCACTTCCTGACCAGGCCATTTTTTGCGATACAGCACTGTGTGGCTTTAACTGACAATTGCGCAATCGTGCGACGCTGTACCCAAATAAAATTGATGCCCTTTATTTCCCCCACAAATAGAGCTTTCTTTTGGTGGTATTTGATCACCTCTGCGTTTTTTATTTTTTGCATTATAAAGAAAAAATACCCACAATTTTGAAAAAAAAAACACAATATTTTTTACTTTCTGCTATAATACATATCCAGAAAAAAATATGTAAAAAAAAAATAATTTCTTCATCCGTTTAGGCCGATATGTATTCTTCTACATATTTTTGGTAAAAAAAATCCCAATAAGTGTATATTGATTGGTTTGCGCAAAAGTTATAACTTCTACAAAACAGGGGATAGATTTATGGCATTTTTATTATTAATCTTAGTAATGATCTTAGTAATGGCGGTGATTTTAGCAGGACTGCGACATTGCGGCGGATAGATCGGACACTTTTGATACTTTTTTGGGACCAGTGACATTTATATAGCGATCAGTGCTATAAAAATGCACTGATTACTGCACTGATTACTGTATAAATGGCACTGGCAAGGGGGTTAACACTAGGGGGCGATCAAGAGGTAAATGTGTTCCCTAGGAGGTGTTTCTAACTGTAGGGGGGTTACACTGGAGGAAAAAAGAGATCGTGATTCAGCTTAGCTGAAACACAATCTCTCACTTTTCCTCCCTGACAGATGAGCAGTGTGCTTTGTTTACATCGGCACACCGCTGATCCGTCTCTCTTGTGGGTCGTGGCGGCCACGATGGCTCCCGCTGTGTCCAAGCACAGTGGGGGTGGCGCCCCCTAAACCACGTGCACAAAATCACGTACAGGTAGGTGATTTTGCACACTCGGGCCGCCCTGCCGCAGTAAATGTACATGGGGTGGTTCCGGAAGCGGTTAAGCAGACCTTTCAGGAACGTTACAAGTCTTCATGAATCAATTCCTGACATGTCACAATATACAGCACCAGTGTAATCTATCAAAAAATCCCCACCCTTTATCATTAAAAAACATCCTTGTGTTCCAGTGCAGTGACTTTGTCTAGGCTGAGATGATGTCATCAGCAGGCAGGCAGGAGGAAGCATTTCCCCAGTCTCTTCTCCCTTACTGATCAAGATGTTTATGCAAGCTAAACCTGCTAAGAGTTTGTGGTTAAAGAAACTCTGCACTAATGGTAAACACACTCTATTCCAAGTTTATACCTTCTTATCCTGTAGTGAATACAAATGTCATTACCCATTTGCCCAAAGGGATGGGGGAGAGGTTTTGCATACACATACTGTGTGCTCAGTGCTATTGTTGTAAGCTGTACAAGGCATTCTAAGCTGTTATCCAAGTTACACATTAACACAAATGGTCTAGTAAAGGTTTCAGTTTCCTAAGGCTAACAGGATCCGCTTTAGCAGATAAAGAAAACCAACCTGGGCAATTTAAACTGGGCATAAAAGAATACATAAGGCGAAGTTGGCCCCACATTCTTCTACATCCCAGCCTTCTCATTAGTCTTTTTTTTATTTGATTGGCGTCCTCAATGACTAATACCAGGGTAGATTTTTATAGGAAAACTCTAGTGATGCATATAACTCGTTGCTTGTGTCACTTGATCTAACTGGCGGTTTTTCATAAAAAAACAATCTTTTGCTTATGCATTTTTTTCATCATATGCTTAGTTTAAAATGTCCCAAGTTTGAGATTTGTTGGGTTTATTTTAAAGCAGTACTAAACCCTAAACCAAAAATGTAATATATTGCAGCTTACCAATCATTAGATGTGGTGGCTGCTTTAGTTTTCTTTTTTTTTTAGGCTCCCCCCCTCTGTTTTCACCTTATGATCTAGTCAGTAACACACCTCTTGTCGTAGATTGCCCCCACTCTGAATGAAAGAGCATAGGGGCACCTATGGACAACAGCATTGTCAGTCTTGGGGGGGGGGGAGTGTACTAGCAGATTTAAATACACTAACAAATTGAAGCTGAACTCCAGCTAACACTTTATAAGCAGTTACAGCAAATATAATCAGACATAAATAAAAGTTGATTATTGTAAGCACCCCTGTTAGTGTTAAATAGTTTGTCTCATCTCTGTAACTGACACATTTTGTTGGAGAGCTTGTTCTTTTGAAAAAAAAAATGGACTTACTGGCTGGATCACCAGATGAATATAGAAGAAAGAAAGCCTAAAAAAAGAAAATAAATGCAGCAATTACATCTATGGAATGGTAAACTGCAATATACTGTTTGCTTCTGGGTCTAATACAACTTTAACCTCACACACACTTAATCAGATTGGTTTATCTTTGTGCAAGCTTCATGAGATTTTGAAGTTGATTTAATTAAGTCAAATAGATTATTCGCGTTGCTAGGACAGTATCTCTTTGCTTAGTAAATAAGGTGAAACAATGCTTCAATTATTCAGTCATTTTCAAGGATTATTTCTTTTATTTTCCTTGCATGTGACTGGGTATTCTTTTCAAAGTAAATTTCCACTGCATTTACTAAGCTAAGGAAAACTTCTCTTGTAAAGTGAAAATGTTCTTGTAAAGCGAACAGCTTTGCTTTTAGTAAATCATCCTCTAAATCTCAAGGAGCTTGCACAAAGGAGCAACCCCTTAATGTAAGTGCCTGCCCATACAATACATTAAATCTTTACCCAGTCAAGTAGGCTATCGCACTAACTGAATCTTGGTAAACCTAAAGAGTCGTACACACGGGCCGAATATCAGGCAGTATCTATTGAATCGGCCGGCATTAAGCCCGTGTGTACTGCAGCCGGCCTGACAAAAGCTGGCCAAACGTTCGGCTTCTGTCGAAGGAGCAGGACCGAAAAAGGCGATGGGTTGAACGAAAAAAAAAAAAACGGTAGTGTGTACTAGGCTGTAAGGAGATTGTACAAACATGTTGTAATAGGGATATACCGATATCGGAATGGTGCCGATACCAAGCATTTGGGCGAGTATCGGTACTCGCCCAAATGCTTCCGATACTGAAACCGATACTTTGCAGTCCGATTTGCATTGGTAAAAAGTGAATGGGCGCAAATCGCACTGCAAAGAATCACATGCAATTTGAACAGGAATGCAGTGCCATGCAATTTCCTCACTGCTCCTCTGTGTGTGTGTGTATAGAAAGGGATTAAAGCGCCATCTAGTGGTCTGTTTAAAAAATATTGGAACTCACAGTACATAAAGCCTGCATGCACAGGCCGTTGGAGGTGCTCACAGGGCCGGGGGAGATGTAGAGGCGGTTAACCCCCAAGCTGACATAACTTCCGCCCTATACCCACGGGGTCCCGGAATCGGCAGACCGGTATACCTATATAGATTATTTTGCATGTGGCCATATGTACTGTGAGTTCTAACATTTTTTAACCACTTCAGCCCCGGAAGGATTTACCCCCTTCTTGACCAGAGCATTTTTTGCGATACAGCACTGCAACGCTTTAACTGACAACTTGCACCAAAACAAAATTGATGTACTTTTTTTCCCCACAAATAGAGCTTTCTTTTGGTGGTATTTGATCACCTCTGGGGTTTTTATTTTTTGCGCTATAAACAAAAAAAAGCGACAATTTTGAAAAAAAAGCTATATTTTTAACTTTTTGCTATAATAAATATCCCCAAAAAAATATATATATAAAAAAAAAATTTCTTTCTCAGTTTAGGCCGATATGTATTCTTTTACATATTTTTGGTAAAAATAATCACAATAAGCATTTATTGATTGGTTTGCGCAAAAGTTATAGTGTCTACAAAATAGGGGATAGATTAATGGCATTTGTATTATTCTTTTCTTTTTTTTTAGTAATGGCGGTGATCTGCGATTTTTATCCAGACTGCGACATTATGGTGGACACATCGGACACTTTTGACACTATTTTGGGACCATTGTCATTTATACAGCGATCAGTGCTATAAAAATGCACTGATTACTGTGTAAATGACACTGGCAGGGAAGGGGTTACACTAGGGGACGATCAAGGGGTTAAGTGTGTCCTAGGGAGTGATTCTAACTGTGGGGGGGATTGTCTCAGTAGAACATGACAGAGATCACTGCTCCCGATGACAAGGAGCAGTAGATACATAGTCATCTCCCCGTTCTGCCGCTCCGTGACACGATCGCGGGCCCCTGGCGGACATAGAGTCCGTGGGCACGCTCACGGAGCACGCGGCTGGCACGCGCGTTCCCACAATGCCTTAATTTAAAGGGGACGTACCTGTACGCTCATTTGCTCAGCCATGCCATTGTGCTGCCGTATATCGTCGTGCGCTGGTCGGCATGTGGTTAAACTGCCCACTAGATGGCGCTTTTGCCGTTTTGTACACACACAGGAGCAGTGGGGGAAATCGCATCTGGAATCACACTGCATTCCAGTTCAAATTGCATGCAGTACTTTGCAGTGCAAATTTGCGGCAATTTTTTTGTATTGCCGCAAATCGTAGCACAAAGTATCGGTACTCAGTATCGGCAAATACTTGACCGACAGTATCGGTACTTTTCCTCGCCGATAAAAGAAACGCGATCGGTGCAACCCTATGTTGCTTTAGTTCATTTAAGAAGGTGTGAAACCTTGAAATCTATTACCAACTAATGATGGAGATGGTGCATTTTATCTAGCAGACTGTGTGTAATTTGAGTTTTTACTGCGGTACCTGAGAGAGGAAATGACCCAGCTGGCAGTTGCAGAATATTATAGATGGTTGCATTTTAAATGGCAAAAGTAACTTTGCTAGCATCATATTTCAGAATGAATTGCATAGCCGTTATAGAAGCTAAATACATTTCTGTAAAAACGAGTTACGCTGTGAGGTTGATTGACTAAAGGCAAATATGCTGTTCAGTTTGCAGGAGAAGTTGTACTTTGCAAGAAAAAGAAAAATACATTTTCTTGCATATGATTGGATGATAGAAGTCAGTGCAGCTTCCCTACATTTGCCAAGCTCACTTGCCTTTAGTAAATCAACCAATTTGATGAATAAATAATCATAGTTTGTGAATACTTTGGACCCAGTGCTGTTATTTATAGCCAGATTCTTCTTTGTTTCCTTTTTAGGGTAACAAAGGTGGAGTTAGCATTCGATTGTCCTTGTTTGGTCACATGGTGTGTTTCCTGAACTGCCATTTGCCAGCCCACATGGAGAATTCAGACCAGCGTGTGGATAATTTTGAGAGCATCCTTCAGCTTCAGCAGTTCCAGGGGCCCCTGGCTAATGGTGTGCTGGACCATGAGTATGTTCCTTCCCTGAGAGACACAGATCAATACATCACATTCACTCTTCTAGATAATCATTTCACATTTTGACATTGTTCAGTAAGATATATAAAAAGTGGAAACTAGATAGAGATCTAGAATTTCACCATACAAAATGAACAGAACTAGGTGCTGCGATCCGTCATGCAGTGATAATTAGGTGAGGTAAAAAAAAAACGAAAAAAAGTCCATCAAGTCCAACCTATGTGTGTGATTATATGTCAGTATTACATTGTATATCCCTGTATGTTGTGGTCAGTCAGGTGATTATCTAATAGTTTTTTGAAACTATCGATGCCCCCCGCTGAGACCACCGCTTGTGGAAGGGAATTCCACATCCTTGCCACTCTTACAGTAAAGAACCCTCTACGTAGTTTAAGGTTAAACCTCTTTTCTTCTAATTTTAGTGAGTGGCCACGAGTCTTATTAAACTCCCTTTGGCAGAAAAAGTTTTATCCCTATTGTGGGGTCACCAGTATGGTATTGGTATATAGAAATCATATCCCCTCTCAAGCGTCTCTTCTCCAGAGAGAATAAAGTTCAGTGCTCACAACCTTTCCTCATAACTAAGATCCTCCAGACCCTTTATTAGCTTTGTTGCCCTTCTTTGTACTCGCTCCATTTCCAGTACATCCTTCCTGAGGACTAGTGCCCAGATAGAAATGATATCTTTGAACAACGATTTAACCTTTTCTCTCCCCTTTTGGCTATTTTTGCAGTCCTTTTGGGACAGTTCTGGAATCACCAAGTGCCTGATCAGTTCTGTTTTCCTCCTGTACAGTATTTCCTTAAAGTCATCTGCAGATACAGGGCTCTATGCACACAAAGCTGTATAAATGAATTCACGATCAGCATCCCTTTAAATCTATTTACCAATCTATTAGCCTTCTAATGAGGAGATCAGTTGCCATCTAGATAAAGGAAGGCCCGTAGATGTGGTGTATCTGGATTTTGCAAAAGCATTTGACACAGTTCCCCATAAACGTTTACTGTACAAAGTAAGGTCCGTTGGCATGGAGCATAGGGTGAGTATATGGATTGAAACCTGGCTACAAGGGTGAGTTCAGAGGGTGGTGATAAATGGGGAGTACTCAGAATGGACAATGTGCTGGAACCAATCCTATTTAATTTGTTCATAAACGATCTGGAGGATGGGATAAACAGTTCAATCTCTGTATTTGAGGACGATACTAAGCTAAGCAGGGCAATCACTTCTCCGCAGGATGTGGAAACCTTGCAAGAAAATCTGAACAAATTAATGGGGTGGGCGACTACATGGCAAATGAGGTTCAATGTAGAAAAATGTAAAATAATGTATTTGGGTGGCAAAAATATGAATGCAATCTATACACTGGGGGGAGAATCTCTGCGGGAATCTAGGATGAATAAGGACCTGGGGGTCCTAGTAGATGATAGGCTCAGCAATGGCATGCAGTGCCAAGCTGCTGCTAACAAAGCAAACAGAATATTGGCATGCATTACAAAGGGGATCAACTCCAGGTATAAAATGATAATTCTTCCACTCTACAAGACTCTGGTCCGGCCGCACCTGGAATATGCTGTCCAGTTCTGGGCACCAGTCCTCAGGAAGGATGTACTGGAAATGGAGCGAGTACAAAGAAGGGCAACAAAGCTAATAAAGGGTCTGGAGGACATTAGTTATGAAGAAAGGTTGCAAGCACTGAACTTATTCTCTCTGGAGAAGAGACGCTTGAGAGGGGATATGATTTCAATTTACAAATACTGTACTGGTGACCCCACAATAGGGATAAAACTTTTTGCAAAAGGGAGTTTAATAAGACATGTGGCCACGCTTTAAAATTGGAAGAAAAGAGGTTTAAACTTAAACTACTAGAGGGTTCTTTACTGTTATGCCCCGTACACACGGTCGGATTTTCTGACGGAAAATGTGTGATAGGACCTTGTCGGAAATTCCGACCGTGTGTAGGCTCCATCACACATTTTCCATCGGATTTTCCGACACACAAAGTTTGAGAGTAGGCTATAAAATTTTCCGACAACAAAATCCGTTGTCGGAATTTCCAATGGTGTGTACACAAATCCGACGCACAAAGTGCCACGCATGCTCAGAATAAATAAAGAGATGAAAGCTATTGGCTACTGCCCCGTTTATAGTCCCGACGTACGTGTTTTACGTCACCGCGTTCAGAATGATCAGATTTTCCGACAACTTTGTGTGACCGTGTGTATGCAAGACAAGTTTGAGCCAACATCCGTCGGAAAAAATCCTAGGATTTTGTTGTCGGAATGTCCGATCAATGTCCGACCGTGTGTGTGTACGGGGCATAAGAGCGGTAAGGATGTGGAATTCCCTTCCGCAGTCGGTGGTCTCAGCGGGGAGCATCGATGGTTTCAAGAAACTATTAGATAAGCACCTGAACAACCACAACATACAGGGATATACAATGTAATACTGACATATAATCACACACATAGGTTGGACTTGATGGACTTGTGTCTTTTTTCAATCTCACCTACTATGTAACTATGTAAAAATGTCCCTGAGCTTGCTCAGTTTGCTGACATAAATGAGCAGGGATCAGGCATATTTAAAGGGATGTTGGAGCTTCTTTCTACCATATCACACTGGAAAACACTGTAGGATTCCCCCATCAGGGTGTGCATTTGTGTAAATTTTTTCAGGATCTTCATGTGTGTGTGTGTGATTGGAGCTGTAGTATTGCAATATGCTATATGGAAATTACTATTTTGGGGCTGCTTGCATTAAATCAGCCAGATGAGGGGAGCAACATAATGATTTATCTTCTCATTTTCATTTCTATCACGAAGGTTGAAGGTGCACTTATTTATTTTTTTGTAATCTATCCAGTTTGGTTCAGGTGTCTGATTTGCCTTTACACATTGGAACTTGTATATATAACATTATATGGGGGGGGGGGGTTATTTACTAAAGGCAAATCCACTGTGCAGTGTGTGTGAAGTGCAGTTGCTGTAGATCTAAGGGGGACATGCAAGGAAAATAAAAAACAGCATTATTGCTTGCACATGATTAAAATGATTAAATGATAGAAATCAGCAGAGCTTCCCCTCATTTTAGATCTTCCCCTCAGATCTACAGCGACTGCACTTGTAGTAAATCAACGCCAATGTCTCCTGCTCTGAACAACACTTTATCATCTTTATATATCTTTTATAAAAAGTTGTTATTATTATTATAATACAGGATTTATATAGCGCCAACAGTTTAGGCAGCGCTGTACAATGTAGAGGGGGGGGCAGTCCAATTACAGTACAGTTCAATACAGGAGGAATAGGATGGCCCTGATCATGGAGCTTGCAATCTAAAGGGAGGGAGATGTAGTACAAAAGGTAATAGCTGTGGATTATCTGATGGAGGTGACTCGGGAACAGTTCTTAGGGGGAGGTGGGATAGGCTTCCCTAAATAAGTTAGTTTTCAGGGATCACCTAAAGGCGACGATAAGGGCTGACTGGACATACTGGGGCAGGGAGTTCCAGAGGATGGGAGAGGCTCTGGAGAAGTCCTGGAGATGAACATGGGAGGAGGTGACAAAGGAGTTATAGAGCAGGAGGTCTTGGGAGGAGCGGAGGGGATGATTTGGGCGATATTTGCAGATGAGGTTGGTGTTTTAGCTGTTGTTTCTTCAGAATTAAAAGTGTTACATGACATTTCAGCATACCCATCACATAATTTGAAATGTTAGGCAGAGAAGATAGTCTTATTTTAACATGCAAATCGGCAGGGTTAGAGCAGGTTAGGGAAATGAGCTAAGTAGAGTGGAAAGAACACTGACTCTGAGATCAGTATCACAATCCTATTCAAAGGTATTCAAATATTCACATATGCCCTCTGAAAGGAGAAGTACAAACTGATCTGTTGACCTTATTGTGGAACTTGAGCCAGATACAGTGGATATAAAAAGTCTACACACCCCTGTTAAAATGTCAGGTTTCTGTGATGTAAAAAAAATAGACAAAGATAAATAATTTCAGAACTTTTTCCACCTTTATTGTGATCTATTAACTGTACAACTCAGTTGAACAACAAACTGAAATCTTTTAGGTGGAGAGGGTAGTAAAAATAAAAAATTAAAATAATGTGGTTGCATAAGTGTGCACACCCCCTCTTATAACTGGGAATGTAGCTGTGTTCAGAATTAAGTAATCACATTCAAACTCATGTTAAATAGGAGTCAGTACACACCTGCTATCATTTAAAGTATCTCCGATTAACTCCAAATAAAGTTCAGCTGTTCTAGTAGGTCTTTCCTGACATTTTCTTAGTCGCATCCTACAGCAAAAGCCATGGTCCGCAGAGAGCGTCCAAAGTAACAGAGGGATCTCATTGTTAAAAGGTAGGCTAGTTGTAGGCCAGACATATGAAGAATACGGGAAATTGTTGTCACACGTACCACACAGCCAGTACTTGCCAGATGTTCCTGCAGCTTCTTTAATGTTGCTGTAGGCCTCTTGGCAGCCTCCCTGACCAGTTTTCTTCTCGTCTTTTCATACATTTTTGGGTGATGTCCAGTTCTTGGTAATGTCACTGTTGTGCCATATTTTCTCCACTTGATGATGACTGTCTTCACTGTGTTCCATGGTATATCTAATGCCTTGTAAATTCTTTTGTACCCTTCTCCTGACTGATACCTTTTAACAGTGAGATCCCTCTGATGCTTTGGAAGCTCTCTGCAGACCATGACTTTTGTTGTAGGATGTGACTAAGAAAATGTCAGGAAAGACCTACTAAAACAGCTGAACTTTATTTGGGGTTAATAAGAGGCACTTTAAATGATGGCAGGTGTGTACTGACTCCTATTTAACATGAGTTTGAATGTGATTGCTTAATTCTGAACACAGTTACATCCCCAGTTATAAGAGGGCGTGCACACTTATGCAACCACATTATTTTAGTTTTTTATTTTTACTACCCCCCTAAAAGATTTCAGTTTGTTGTACAGTTTATAGGTCACATTCACCCTGGGTTCACACTGATGCGATGCGGGAAACAGCAATTCCAGCGCTGGTTCCTGCATCGCTCCTCTCCCGCAGAAAGTTCACACTGCCTTGTGCGAACCGCTGCGGATGTCATTAACAAAGTTAATGACACCCCCTGTTTAGTTCACAGATCGCAGTGCAAACTGTAAACTCGCACAGGAATCGTATCTCATAGGTGAGAGCACCCATTCGATACGATTCTAGTGCGGGGACAAAACAAGTCCCTGCACTATTTTCTGTGCGAATCCAATACGAGTTCAGCCATACAATTGTATGGCTGAACTTGCATTGCTCAGAGATCGCATGTGATCGGCACCTGCAGTGCGGGTGTGAATCACACGCGATCTGTGAGATCGTGCTAGTGTGAACCCAGGCTAAGCCCAGGTTCACATTGAGCTGCGGAAATGAAGCCGCGCGAGTTCAGCTGAACTCGCACGATTTCACTCCCGCATGTCAGTCCCGATTTCAGTGGCGATTTCACAGACATCTGTGCGGGTTTCTGCACAGATGTCAATGGAAATTGCAAGCTGAAATCGCAAAAAGTAGTACAGAAACTACTTTTTGAAATCGCTGTGGCGCCACAAATGCAGCGTTGCACCGATTAGGATGGTGCCATTGCCAGCAATTGCCGCCGATTTGACATGTGATTTGACAATCAAATCACACCAGTGTGAACCAGGGATAAAGGTGGAAAAAGTTCTGAAAGGATGTATCTTTGTCTCATATTTTACATCACAGAAACCTGACATTTTAACAGGGGTGTGTAGACCTTTTATATCCACTGTAGCTATATGCACAGCTGAAAGAGATTATCTGCCTAAAAAGTTTACCTACCGAACAATTTATAATTCTGTTATTATTATTATTATTATTATACAAGATTTATATAGCGCCAACAGTTTGCACAGCGCTTTACAATATAAAGGGAGACAATACAGTTAAAATACAATAAAATTCAAGAAGGTTGAAAAGGCCCTGCTCGTAAGAACTTACAATCTAATAGGGTGGGGCAAGTGGTACAAAAGGTTATAACTGTGGGGGATGAGCTGATGGAAGTGATAAAAGTTCAGTTATGCCTAGTACACATGGGCCGAATGTTGGGCGACATCGGCCGGTTCAGTAAAAAACAGCCAACATTTGGCCTTTGTGTATGGCAGTTGGTCTGAGCTGTCAGACGTGCATGCTGGAAAACCGCAGCTAACCACAGTGTCCTGGCGGGGGCGCATCCCCCTACCAGAACACAATAAAACAGCAGGGGTGATCCCTGTACTAAAATCCGGTTGTTAGTACAGCGGCTCCGACCGGAGCTGTCAGTTTTTTTTTCTTCAACCCAAAAAAAAACTAGTGGTGTGTACTAGGCTTTAGTTGGAGGAGTGATAGGCTTCTCTGAAGAGATGAGTTTTCAGGTATTGCCTAAAGGCAGCCAGAGTAGGAGATAGCCGGACAGATTGGGGTATGGAGTTCCAGAGGATGGGAGGTGCTCTGGAGAAGTCCTGGAGGTGAGCATGGGAGGAGGGGATATGGGAGCTTGAGAGTAGGAGGTCTTGGGAGGAGCAGGGAGGACGGTTTGAGTGATATTTGGAGACAAGATTGGTGATGTAGCTCAGGGCAGAGTTGTGAATGACTTTGTATGTTGTTGTTAGTATTTTGAATTTAATTTGCTGGGTAATTGGAAGCCAGTGGAGGGATTGTTCAGCTTGTATCGTATTAAGCCCCCCACATGTGTTACAATCTGATTGTACAAGCTCCTTTAGATCTACCAAAAACTATGTTTGTTTGGATACAAATTGATTGGTTAGATCAGTGTTTCTCAACTCCAGTCCTCAAGGCGCACCAACAGGTCATGTTTTCAGGATTTCCCTCAGATGAAACAGCTGTGGTAATTACTAAGGCAGTGAAACTGATCAAATCACATGTGCAAAATAGTGGAAATCCTGAAAACATGACCTGTTGGTGCGCCTTGAGGACTGGAGTTGAGAAACACTGGGTTAGATTATGAAGATGCTAATATTACATAGTTTTGGTAAATCCAGAGTTGCTTGTGCAAAGATTGTATGGCCAGATTGTAACTTGTATGTTGACCCTAAGTTCCGGCATTTACCAGTTCAGTGAAAAGAAGTGGGACTAGGCTTGATTTTGACTCATTGCCTTCCTTAGGCTGCATTCATACCTCAGGGTTTTGAATCACAGGCAGATATGTGAATGACAAATTACAGAACACACATTTGAGATGCCATTCATTTGAATGGCACCTAAAATTGCAGTGCAGTTTTGTCGCAATTGTCCCGTGAAAAATCGTGCTGCAGTCGTGGCAAACTGCATTGCATGAAGCTTGTTGCCCAAAAAAAGTTCAGGAGCTTCTTATGGGTGACATGCTTCCCGCAGTGCGGTTTGCCGCGATTGCAGCGTGATTTACCGAACCGTGACTTTAGGTGTCATTCAAATGAATGGCATCTCAAATGTGTGTTCTGGAATTTGTCATTCGCACCTGGGCATTTTAGAATCGCGGCAAATCTGCCCACGATTCAAAACGCAGAGTTGTGAATACATACTTTTATACAGTCTGTGGCTTAGAACAGTAGTCATCAACCCTGTCCTCAGGGCCCACTAACAGGCCAGGTTTGCAAAATAACTGAAATACATCACAGGTGATATCATTTGCTACTCAGTGATTGCAGTATTCTAGTCTGCATCTCCCCCAAGGTAATACAGAAAACCTGGTCTGTTACTGGGTCCTGAGGACAGGGCTGATGACCACTGGCTTAGGATACATGGCAGCTGCACAGGGACAAGGACCGCTTTGAAAATAACACATTTTGCAGGTGTCTGCATTTCAGCTCTGTTGTTACCTTAGACATTTAAAAGGTGAATAGTGCTTATAACACCAAAGTTATCATTTTGCATTGACATGTATGTAGTGCCTTATGGTTCTGCCCGTTGGATTGTTAATTCTCATATTAATGTAGATCGGTATTTCTTTTTAGTTTAGTGTTCTGGTTTGGAGACCTGAATTTTCGAATTGATGATCTGGACTTGCATTTTGTAAAGTCTGCCATTCAAGGAAACAAACTGTCTTTGCTCTGGGAAAAGGATCAGGTGAGATGGCATGTTCACACTTGAATACTGTACTAAATCTGCTGCCAAGAAAGCATTTGTAACAGATAAAGCTGAACTCTATGCAAAATACACAGATAAAATACCTATACTGTAGTACTGGTTTGCCTGCTAGAGAATTTGTCACCCTGTTCAGCCAGTCTTGTGATTCAAGCTGAACAATAGAATGTGGTCCAGGAACTACTGCAGTCCTTATTTCTGTCTTTGCCCACATTGATTAGATTTTCTGTCACTTTCCTCTCTGCTGTTGACACGAAGACAAAAATAAGTAAGTAGTAAGCAGTAAAAACCCAACAGAAATTCTGATCCTTCCCCCCTTTATCCAAAAAAAAAAAAAAATGGTTTTGCTATGAGGCTCCATCAAACATAGTTACACCTCGGACAGTACATATATATATATATATATTAGGGCTGTTACTGATTAAAATTTTCGTGTTCGATTAATCGATTTTTTTAAAATGGAATAATCCACTAATTTCGATTAATTATAACGCACATACAGATCCAACTACTTATAGCTGACGTCATGCGTAACCGCTCCCCTGTACGCGTTACGTTCAATCAGAACTTTCTCAGAATTTCCTCAGTGGGGCAGGGCTACGGCGTCACCCTACAGTCTATTTAAATAGCACCGTTGTGCATCAGGGGGACTGATGGAGAGCCAGAGACATCCATCACCTGCTGAGACAGCAAAGTGTCAGCTCTTTGGGAAAAAAGTGCCCTCATCATAAATGTTTCTTGATTGCTGGATAACCAATCAATGTCAGTTCATCGTCAAACTGACTTACAGCCAGGAAAGCCCTCAGATATGTTGATTTTCATAGCCAAGTCCAGGATTTACATAGATGTTTATCTGAATACTTTGACCAGTGAGATCAATCAAATCTCTAGGATCTGTCTTCCTCAATTTATGATTTCACGGACATCGACGTCACCGGACTCTCTTCCCTTCTCTTCATTAGCAGACGGAGGCACTTGGGGAAGGGGGGAGGAGTCCGGTGACGTCGATAATAAATTTTGATCGATCAAAAAATTAACAATTAATCGAGGAATTAATCTTTAATTTTCCCAATATATATATATATATATATATACATATATATACAGTTTAAAACCTGGATAATCTAAATGTCTTAACAATATACTAAGGTCATTAACCACTTCCCGTCCTTGTGCAGTATATATACGGCCTCATCCGTTCCACCTAGGCAGTTGAGCCAGCTGCCCACAAAGGAGATGGAGGAACATCCATTCCTTCATCTCCTCTGTGACGATTGTGTACTGGCATATAATCACACACATAGGTTGGACTTGATGGACTTGTGTCTTTTTTCAACCTCGCCTACTATGTAACTATGATTAAAGCTGGAAGGGATGAGAATTTCGTCACTCCCAGTTTTTGTGCTGTGTTTCCCTAGCCGATATGGCCAGGAAAGCAGACAATCAAAGTTTGCGTTTGTGAAACGGATGCACAGATATAATCAAAAATTGCAAAAGCCACCATTTTATTCTCTAGGGCCTCTGCTTTCAGAAAATATATACTATTTGGGGGTTCCAAGCAATTTTTCTAGCAAAAAAAAAATGCTGATTTTAAAATGTATGTAAGAAATGTCAAAATTGCTCTGGACAGCAAATGATTAAAATGTTGAAATTGCCCTGGACAGCAAATGATTAAAATGTCAAAATTGCCCTGGACGGCAAGTGAATAAAATGTCGAAATTTACCTGGACGGCAAGTGATTAAATCAGTTATTAAATGCTGTCCGTTTTCTTTACAGCTAAACATGGCTAAATGCTATGAGCCTGTGCTCTCAGGATTTATGGAGGGGCCTCTGACATTCCCTCCCACCTACAAGTATGATGTGGGGACCAATACATATGACACTAGGTAAGACGGCGGTGTTAGAACATGTTAATATGTCTTACTCATATGATTCTTTAAGAACTCTGTATTAATTTGTTGCTATGAATATTTCCTCTTCAGCTCTAAAAAGAGGAAGCCTGCGTGGACCGATCGCATCTTATGGAAAATGAAAAATCTCCACTCCCAGAATTCTTCAGGGAAGGCAGACATGAGTAGCTCAATGTCTGAAGAACTTTCCATGACGCTCCTCAGCTATGGGTGCCATATGCATTATACTGAGAGTGACCACAAGCCAGTGTCTGCTATTTTCTCTTTGAAGGTTCATTTTGTTTTACAAGACCTTCTAAATTATGGTTGGCTTCCATGTAAGAGTGTATAATATGTCTACTATGTCAAAGAAACCATTTATTCTACCTACTGGTCTATTGACCATTCTTCATTATTATAAGTAGAATATAGCCAGGTGACGTCCAGTGGAATGTCTAGAGCAAACGGTTCAGGTTCTTTAATTACCTTTTAGTTTATTTTGGATGTCTTGCCTAAAGAAATGGAAAAATTGTAGACAGCAGATCTGAAAACAGCATATACATTAACAAAACTTAAGTCAACTTAGTTAACTGTCAAACTACAATATATTGCAAATATATAAAGAGTGGGATGGTGTATGTAGAAATAGCACTGATTATTAAAGCAACTGGGTTAATCTGGAGTTTTTGGTAGAGTGGTAAAGTAAGTGGCATTGGGGTTAATTCACTAAGAGATACAGTAAATACCACATACATTTTTGAGTTAAAGTAACTCATGCACTATTTATCTCTAAACTAGTCAATTCACTAAAAATCATGCGTTATTTTCCGAATGCATTAAATGTCCACTTGCCGACCACATCATAAGGATGGACCAGTAAAGCGGTCTCCCTGCACTGGATCACCTACCTAGTTCGTGATCCACGTATTCGGGTAGGGGGTGCACACGTGCATGCTTGCCCGTCCGGTTGTGCTGTGATTTATCACAGTGCAGAGCTAGAAGTGCAACCAGAGGACTCAAAAATTGCTCATATGTATAATGAAAGTCCCCTTAAAAATAGAGAAGATGGAAAAGGACGAGTTGACAGAAGGAAGTCTCCTCTGTGGTGATCTGGGTGCTCAAAAAGTTTATACGGTGCAACGCAATCAGTGATTCCACCACCAGCTAGCCAAACCGCTCACCTCAGTCACTGGACCCCTGAGCTAACATCTGGGTCAAACAGGTATTTACCACTCTCAGTGGTCATGGATGGAAGCTTGAATGGATAGATATTCACACCACTTGGGAAGACCACACTTGGTTGTAATCAATTTTCAGCCATAATGACATGAAATATAAAAATATATATAGTGCACACTGCGTGGCTAAAACAACTTCATTTATTAAAAGTCAGGTACTCACATAAAAAGCACTAAAACCCTAGTGCTGGGATAAATGGTGAATGATAACATCATGATATAACATCAATGAGTAAGGTAGCTGCAGTGACGTCCCAGGGAACTCCCGCATGCGTATCGTCCTAATCGGGACTTCCTCAGCAGTAATAGAGTCCCGGGCGTCTGATCCATATATATAATAAAACCCTCTATCTCATTCACATGTGTAATAAACTATCCAACGGAAGCCGTCCAATCAGAACGGATCGCTCCGGGGTCAAGGAAATTACTTTCTGTCTGTAATCATAGGTAACCATAGCGACCGTGGCTCCATCGACGGCATGACACCCGGTCACATGACCTAACGTGCAGGAAGACACTACCTATTTACAATACTGAATTATTGTTGTGGCCGTGACGTCATCGATGGCATGTCGCCTGATCAGGTGACGTCGCACGCGTACTACCAGCTATTGGGCTGGAACGCATACAGAGGGAAGCAAGCTCCGCACTTAGTAACCAACCCTCCATTTAGAGCCGTTACTATGGTAATCCACCAGCACATGCCAGAGACCGCCCTCCTACGGCCTGCTCTGTGGGATGGTACACAAGCTTGTGCAAACTTATTAACTCTAAAACGGCTTAAATTAGAAGCCCCCAGCCAGTCCACTGACTGAGAGGTTAGATGAATAAACAGAACAGAGTTGGTAATAACCTTAAGGGAGAAGATTTATTATAAATATATGGATCAGACGCCCGGGACTCTATTACCGCTGAAGAAGTCCCGATTAGGACGATACGCATGCAGGGACGTCACTGCAGCCACCTTACTCATTGATGTTATATCATGATGTTATCATTCACCATTTATCCCAGCACTAGGGTTTTAGTGCTTTTTATGTGAGTACCTGACTTTTAATAAATGAAGTTGTTTTAGCCACGCAGTGTGCACTATATATATTTTTATATTTCATGTCATTACAGCTGAAAATTGATTACAACCAAGTGTGGTCTTCCCAAGTGGTGTGAATATCTATCCATTCAAGCTTCCATCCATGACCACTGAGAGTGGTAAATGCCCGTTTGACCCAGATGTTAGCTCAGGGGTCCAGTGACTGAGGTGAGCGGTTTGGCTAGCTGGTGGTGGAATCACTGATTGCGTTGCACCGTATGAACTTTTTGAGCACCCAGACCACCACAGAGAAGACTTCCTTCTGTCAACTCGTCCTTTTCCATCTTCTCTATTTTTAAGGGGACTTTCATTATATATATGAGCAATTTTTGAGTCCTCTGGTTGCACTTCTAGTGCTGCACTGCCTATTTACTTTGTACTTGATAAGCGTTTATATGTTTTACCTTCAGTGTCCAGCTGCTCTTATTTTACAGTTAGGATATTGTTTTTGCACTGACTGAATCCCCAATTTTTATAGTGATTTATCACAGCACATGCTGATCACTGGGTCCCGGCCAGTGATTGACCACCAGCACCCGGTAATCGGCTCTGAGCTTCCCCAAACATAGCTCCAGGAATGTAAACAACACAGAGCTGTGTCCAGGGAATGAAAACTAGATCCCCAGTAAAAGCAGCACACAGTACACACATAAACATTTGTTAGGCACACATGTAACCCCTTGTTCGCCCTAGATGTTAACCCCTTCCTGCCCAGTGTCATTAGTACAGTGACAGTGCATATTATTAGCGTTGATCACTGTAATGTCACTGGTGATGTCAGTGGCAGCTAGTTAGTTCCCCCCAGTGTTAGTTAATGTCAGATTTCCTGTAGCACTTTTGCAGTCCCGTTATAAGTCACTGACCGCTGCCATTACTAGCATAAAATTAATAAAAATTCCAGTATATATCCCATAGTTTGTTGATGCTTTAACTTTCACACAAATCAATCAATATACACTTGTTTTTTTTTTTTTTTACCAAAGGCATGTAGCAGAATACATTTTGACCAAAACGTATAAAGAGTTTTGATTTTTTTTTTTTTTTTTATTTATGGGATGTTTTTTAGCAGGAAGTAAAAAATATTGTTTTGTTTTTTTTTCAAAATTGACAGTCTTTTTTCATTTATATAATTAAAAATTAAAAACCCAGAGGTGATCAGATACCACCAAAAGAAAGCTATAAAGATATACATTTCGATTGGGTACTGCATTTTACGCAATTGTCAGTTAAAGGAGTGCAGTGCCGCATAGCATAAAATGGCCTGGTCACGATGGGTAAAACATTCCGGTGGATAATTTATGCTTTGCGATATTTATCACTTAAATGTAGCATTATTTTTGGTGGGGTTTTTTTTCTCTTTTTCTTACATGTTACACTGCATCAGAGGACAATCATTCTGTAAATGAAGGCACACAGAAATTTTACGAAACTGTGAAAACATTCTAGTATGCTTTCACAGAGCAATCCCCCTCTGGTGAAATGTTACAATTTGTTTTCATTCCTGAGCTTAGGGTGGAACATTTCCACTCTGATACATTGTATACTTTTAACTAAGGCAGGCCATACACGGTGCAAACTTCTTTCCTGCAACCACAAAAAAATTTGCACGATTCCCCCATCAACATACTGTATACAGTGCTGACAGGGGAATCCTTCCTGCTGAGCAATTGTCTGCTCCCGGCGGGGGCGAGCGGAGGAATCCGTCCTCGCCGGAAGAAAACAGTGATTATCACTGTTTGTACCCAAGGCAGGCTGGTTGTACCCAAGTTGATCAACTTGTTACAGTACATTCATCCTGCCCATTAACGATTCGAATCAGAACCGGCCGAGATTCAAACCCTGTATGGCCGGCCTTACTGGCCACTGCTAAGTTACCCTCATTTTTTTTTTTGTACATTGCTAAAATACTGACTGTCTATTGGCAGGTGATAAATAACGAATGTGTGTTCTTTAGTGAATTGACTTGATAATGATTGATCTATTTTTTTTTAGTGTTTACCCCACATTCGATATTTTACTTTGATGAATTGACACACTAATGCCCCGTACACACGGTCGGACATTGATCGGACATTCTGACAACAAAATCCATCGGATTTTTTCCGATTGATGTTGGCTCAAACTTGTCTTGCATACACACGGTCGCACAAAGTTGTTGGAAAATCCGATCGTTCTAAACGCAGTGACGTAAAACACGTATGTCGGGACTATAAACGGGGCAGTAGCCAATAGCTTTCATCTCTTAATTTATTCTGAGCATGCGTGGCACTTTGTGCGTTGGATTTTTGTTCACACGATCGGAATTTGTCAGAAAATTTTATAGCCTGCTCTCAAACTTTGTGTGTCGGAAATTCCAATGAAAAAAGTCCGATGGAGCCCACACACGATCGGAATTTCCGACAACACAATCCGATCGCACTTTTTCTGTCGGAAAATCAGACCATGTGTACAGGCCATTATTCTCCCATGCCATGTTTCCAAAAAATGAGTCACCGGACCTTCATATCGCATGTGGAATCCTCTAGTGAATTGACCCCTATTAAATCTTATTGAATTACTGTATATATCGATAGATCTTGTCTTGTGCCTGACAGCTGTTATTATGTTCTTTCACAAAAGACGCTAGAGAAACTGGAATCAGACATTACTTTCTAACACGTTTGTATTTATTTTCAGTTTTCTACATCCCTCGTTGCCCCACTGGTACATATTTGGGTACATGATGAATGGCTTCAGCCTGTGGATGCCCTTGTAGCTTATCGGTGGTCTCCTGTATACTTGAAGAGTTCCTGGGACTGGATTGGACTATATAAGGTCAGATATTTTGAAGGGCTTCGGTACTGTCACAAGTTCTTCATCTCCATTGCTAAACTTCATGATGTGTTATCTGCAGGTTGGATTCCGACATCATAAAGATTATGTGTCCTATATCTGGGTGAAGACTGATGATGACAGCGATGGAGGAAGACACCAGCACCAGGTTCTAAGATTATGTTTTTATATAGTTGAGCTGTGGATGAGTTTTACACCAGCACTGTACACAGAATGCATCATGTGTGGTTCAGTGTTAATTCTGTCGACTAAAACCGACTAAAACATTTTAACTTAATACCATTTTAGTCGACTAAAATAGACTAAAACTAAAACAATTGAGATGACTAAAATAACGACTAAAACGAAAATGGCACTTTAGTCAAAAGACTAAAATGGGACTAAAACTAAAATGCCATTTTAGTCAAAAGACTAAAACTAGATTGAAATTTGACGTCAAAATTAACACTGGTCTGTAGGGTATGTTCATACCTCAATAACATAAATAATAATGTATTCGATTTTTCACTCAAGCAGTATATAATGAGTTTGGAAATTGTAGAGAAATGCATAAATAATGCATTACAATTTAACTACACCCATTAGATTTTAGATGACTAAAATGAGTTTTAGTCGACTAAAATGCAGGACATCTAAAACTAAAATGCCATTTTAGTCCTAAGACTAAAACTAAATCGAAATTTGCTGCCAAAATTAACACTGGTGTGGTTAAGGTGCATATCTTTATATTTGTTATATCCTAGGTAATGTTCAGTGAAGAATCTCTTCCCAAAGGCACTGGTGAATATCTGCTTGGCTATTACAGCAACAATATGGGCATTTTAATTGGAGTTACTGAGCCCTTCCAGGTATATACCTACCTTTTCCTCTAGATGGAAAGTATAGTGCATTTTTAGTGATCACATTTTTTTAAGTTATTATTGCAATGTGAACCTTAAAGAGACCCTGTCACCTTTTCCATGCAGCACAAAGTGATGGTGTCTCTGCAGTGGGGATACCCTGACCCCCTAAGTTTTCATTTACATGTGTGGCTGTTAGTGCTGCCTCTCTGAAAAGCAATTCACGCTGGATTACTTTTCAAAGAGAATTTTGACAGGCAGCGGGAGGCAGTGGGGTTGATTTACTAAAGGCTAATAGACTGTGCACCTTGGAAAGTGCAATTGCACTCTGCAAGTGCAGTTGCTCCAGAGCTTAGTAAATGAGGTAAAGCTTCACTTTGCAAAGAATACCCAATCACATGCAAGGAAAATTAAAAAAAACTGCATTTTTGCTTGCACATGATTGGTTGATGAAAGTCAGCAGAGCCTCTGCTCATTTACTAAACTGTGGAGCAACTGCTCTTGCCATGTGCAACTGCACTTTCCAAAGTGCACAGTCTTTTTGCCTTTAGTAAATCAACCCCCATGTGTTCCCTTCTTACTGCCTGTTTTAACTCTCGAAATGCTGATATGCATGCATTGCAGTTGTGACACCATTCCGTTCACTTGAATGGGTTGTGTTAGCCAGCGGTTCCATCCACCAAATGCAGCACACTGGTTAATTGTTTATGTGGCATGTGTACATTGGGCAATCGTGGGTTTCTAAAACTGCAGCGTAACTGCCTGCTTTTGCCTTCCGTGTGAAAGAGCCCTTATACTCACCTTACCTTCCTTGTAGTTCCTTGTTCTCCCACGGCTGGTGCTGAAATCGGCTGTGTCAGCAACCTAGGGGAGCGATGTCTTCATTGCCCGTTCATGTGACAGCTCTCAGGCCTAGGCCTTGGCAGCTAGGCTCAGGCATTGTTATCAGCAAGTCACATGCTCCCCTATTCCTGGAAGTGCCAGGTATTCTCGCTGGATGTAGAGGAGCAAGGAGCTGCAAGGTAGTGCATGTAAGGTGAGTATAAGTGGTCAGGTCAGGGAATGTGCTTCACAGAAACACTGGGGTTTATCTACTAAAATTGGAGCTTGTATAACAGAGTAAATTTGCTGCCCCCTCAAAATAACTCAACACACAGCCATTCATGTCTAAACTGCTGGCAACAAAAGTGGGTATATAGTGAAAATGTCCAAATTGGGCCCAAAGTGTCAATATTTTGTGTGGCCACCATTTTTCCAGCACTGCCTTAACCCTCTTGAGCATGGAGTTCACCAGAGCTTCACAGGTTGCCACTGGAGTCCTCTTCCACTCCTCCATGACGGCATCACGGAGCTGGTTGATGTTAGAGACCTTGCACTCCTCCACCTTCCGTTTGAGGATGCCTCACAGATGCTCAATAGGGTTTAGGTCTGGAGACATGCTTGGCCAGTCCATCACCTTTATCCTCAGCTTCTTTAGCAAGGCAGTTGTCATCTTGGAGGTGTGTTTGGGGTCGTTATCATGTTGGAATACTGCCCTGCGGCCCAATCTCTGAAGGGAGGGGGATCATGCTCTGCTTCAGTATGTCACAGTACATGTTGGCATTCATGGTTCCCTCAATGAACTGTAGCTCCCCAGTGCCGACAGCACTCATGCAGCCCCAGACCATGACACTCCCACCACCATGCTTGACTGTAGGCAAGACACACTTGTCTTTTTACTTCTCACCTGGTTGCCGCCACACACGCTTGACAACACCAGAACCAAATAAGTTTATCTTTGTCTCATCAGACCACAGGACATGGTTCCAGTAATCCATGTCCTTAGTCTGCTTGTCATCAGCAAACAGTTTGCAGGCTTTCTTGTGCATCATCTTTCCTTCTGGGATGACAGCCATGCAGACCAATTTGGTGCAGTGTGTGGCGTATGGTATGAGCACTGACAGGCTACCACCCTACCGGTTCAACCTCTGCAGCAATGCTGGCAGCACTCATACCTCTATTTCCCAAAAACAACCTCTGGATATGATGCTGAGCACGTGTACTCAATTTCTTTGGTCAACCATGGCGAGACCTGTTCTGAGTGGAGCCTGTCCTGTTAAACCACTGTATGGTCTTGGCCACCATGCTGCAGCTCAGTTTTAGGATCTTGACAATCTTCTTATAGCCTAGGCCATCTTTATGTAGAGCAAAAATTATTTTTTTCAGATCCTCAGAGAGTTCTTTGCGTTGAGGTGCCATGTTGAATTTCTAGTGACCAGTATGAGAGAGTGAGAGCAATAACACCAAATTTAACACACCTGCTCCCCATTTACACCTGAGACACTAACGAGTCACATGACACCAGGGAGGGAAAATGGATAATTGGGCCCAATTTGGACATTTTCACTTAGGGGTGTACTCACGTTTGTTGCCAGCGGTTTAGACATTTATGGCTGTGTGCAAGGGCGGACTGACCATTCGGGCACGCGGGCACTGCCTGAGGGCCCCATGCCACTAAGGGGCCCCATCAGGGTGTCCAGCTTCAATAAAACCAGGGACAGTATGTACAAATCTGTGTTTTTTTTTTTAAATCCCAAGATTATAACTGCCCCGCCTCTCCAGTGCCTTTTCAGTGTGTGTATGTGTATTCTGTGTGTGTGTGTATATTGGGTGTCTGTGTGTGTATACTGTATGTGTGTGTGTATACTGTGTGGCCCCATAAGCTATTGCCTGGGGGCCCCATAATCTCCTATTGCCCGGGGGCCCCATGAGTTGTCAGTCCGCCCCTGGCTGTGTGTTGAGTTATTTTGAGGGGACGGCGAATTTACACTGTTATACAAGCTGTACATTCACTACTTTACATTGTAGCAAAGTGTAATTTCTTCAGTGTTGTCACATGAAAAGATATAATAAAATATTTACAAAAATGTGAGGGGTGTACTCACTTTTGTGAGATACTGTCCATGTGATACTCTTGCACTAGTAAAGCTCTGTGTATTTGTTTTTCTCACTCTTTTCCCAGATCTGTCTGCCAGGTTCTGAAGAAAGCTTGACCTCTGACAGCTCCGACTCCAGTTCAGAAGATGATAATAGCACTCATGTCCTACTCCGACCAAAATCCCGAAGCCCCAGCCCAGCCAGTGCTCGTTCCCCACGGAGCAGGAGTCCAGCTCTTGCACGTCTGCATGACCTTATGATTCCCAGCTCCTCCAGACAGAAGAGCCGCAGTCCGTCTCCCTGTGGAGTTAGGAGCCCCAAACAAGAGAGGCCTCAAAGGTCTAGGTCTAGGGATACCCGGGAATGCCTAGGTAATAAAATCCACAGCCCTTACATGCCCCTTTCTGCTGCTGTGCCCACTGTGAGACCAGAAGCTGTGGGACAAGTCTACAATGCACAAGGGACAATGCTAGCCTCTCCTATAGGAAATCCCAGCTGGCCAGCTTCTGCTGCTACACAGCCCAAAGACTCACAAAATCAAACTCAGAGCCAACAGAAAGCAAAGTAGAGAATTATGTACTAGGATGAAAATGTGTAATTTATCTGACCATTAGACAGCACAGCAGAAATATGTTTAGAGCATAATATAGTATATGTGGTGTCACTATGATATTAAAAATCCAAGCTGTGCTAATGTCCTAGAATTTTCAAAGTCACCACTAGGTGTCAGTATAGGTATCTAGAAATGAGATGAGTAGCATGACTGCGGGCTGAAGAAAAGAAATCTAACAGATTCCTCTATCCACACTAAACAGCATGGATGGAAAAATCTTTCCTGCCAGCTACTGCATTATGGCAGCCGTCTCCAGCAGCTGTCAGAATACCCCAACAGTGCCTTCATCTGATTGGATGCAGACACTGTTCGGCCAACAATATTCCACTCAACTCCTTTGGTTGAGTTTTGCCGACAGGGGCGCCCACTGATTCATCATAAAACTTGGAAAAATTTGAGCCATGTATGGCAGCCTTTAGGATAAACTGGGTGATTTTTTATTCTTATATTTGACACAAAAACCTGAGAAAGAGCTAAATCTTACATTTCAAGCAGGCCAGTATATAACACAGACATGGAGTTGCACTGAAAGTGGGTTTATAACTGGATAATAAATTCTATGAATTCATTTGAGACTTGTAAATGAAATATTCTATGATTAATGGTATATTGGGGCTCATTTTTTTGCCATTGTGCATCTGGATATTATGTATGACATTTCAGTATCAATTATGACATAACTTACAGTTTCACCTTAAGCAGGACCCAAATTGCACTGAAACGTCAAATAAATGTTTGGTCAAAGTATTTAACGCTCATTCATTTTCACTCTTCATTTATTAAATGATTTGCTAAATTAAACAAAATGGCATAGTGTTGGATTGTGTGAAGACGATTTATTTTATATCAGAAATGTTTTGGTGGGTGTATGCATATTACACTACCAGAATAGAAAATTGTTGTTTTGTTCTCAAATGTGTTTTGTACTAAATGTTTTGTTATATTGTGTCATGCACAAGAAATGGTTCAAATAATTTTCTTGTGTGGATATCTTGTCCCTCATTGTAATCAAACAGTAGAAAGAAATTAATTCATCAGGAAAATACTGAATTATGGCCACTAGATGGAGCTGATGATCATCGTAAATACAAAACGTATTTAGTATGATTGTTAGTGCCATCTAGTGGCCAAATTGCAATGTTTTCCTGATTCATTTTATTTTAGAATAAATAACATTCAGACCCCTTTCACACTGGAGGCGTTTCAGCGCTAAAAATAGCACCTGTAAAACATCTCTCAAGCCAGAGTGCTCTCACACAGGGGCACTGCGCTGGCAGGACGTTAAAAAAAGTCCTGCAAGCAGCATCTTTGGGGCAGTAGAGGAGCAGTGTATACACCGGCCCTCCACTGCCCCTGCGGGCACCGCTGCCGAAGCACCTGCAAAGCGATTCAGCAGTGGCGCTACACGGGCGCTAGCGGGAAGAAAAAAGCGCCCCCTAGAGGCTGAAAAAGCGCCCATAAAACGACGGTAAAACTAGCAGCGCTTTACCGCTAACGCGGCAGGCAGCTCAGTGTGAAAGGGCTCTCAACCTGGAGAGAAAATAGCCTAATACCATTTGATTTTGCCCCCATTCACACACAATTAATGTACATGCAGTTTTGTAGGATAGGTAGCTCTGCTAAATTTTAGATGCCACCTTATAGATATTTTGAAAACATTGTAAAAACAAAGTATTTGAAGAGACTCATGTACATTGGTTCATTAGATACATTTATGCTCTTTTTTTTTTTTAAATAGTGAAAGCTTTCTTGATTTAAAATGTTTCATACATTAAGATACACAGCATAAGTTGTTCACTTTTCTGCCCTACAGTATTTAGCGATACATATGGCATCAAGTCAGTATACGTGTAACTAAATATTTCCATTTATAAATATGACTATATACTTCAGTATGTATTTATTGGTAGCGCTTATATACATGTATTTATTTGTAGAGCTTCTATACAAATAGAGCCTATTATACATATTTACATACAAAAATGTTATTTTAACACTATAAGATAATGTAATGTTTTCATATATACACTTAGGGCTGTTTCACACTCCAGATCTGTTTCAAATGTGTTTCTGCATGCATGTTTTTAACGTGTTTTTGGATGCATTCCGGTGCATTTTTTATGACTTTCCGGATGCATTCCAGGTGCTTTTTTCTTCCCTTTTCCTGTTTTTTTTTCACTATACTAGGGTCCAGTGCGTTCTTGATGCGTTCCAGTGCATTTGTGCGTTTTTGATGCGTTTTACTGTGTTCCAGGAAGAATGCAGCACTTTTAATTTTTTTTTTACTGGAACTGGAAAGCCTTGTAACTGACCGCACTGGTGTGAACTATGCCATTGGAGCCCATATACTGATGCAGAACAAAAACGCACTAGACTGCATGTGGTGTGAACTGACCCCTATTTTTTTTTTTGGTTCACTAGCAACATTTTAAAGGTGACCTACCCATCTAAACATTCATGATCTATGCTTTATTGCTGAAGTTTCTTCCATCGATGTAACTATCCCAAACCAGCATCCATCTTGATAATCCTGAGAGTCTGACATACTTAAAAAACTTTTTGCTTACTGAAATCAACAGACCTAAACTTCTTCATACATTTATACATAAAAGTGAATACTGCATTCACATATTTCTATAGTTCTGTTTTCTCATTGAGATTAAACAATATTGTGATCTAAAAGTATAGAAAGAGAGCAGCGCTAGTGTAAACTAGTCCTAAGACCAGTGGCGGTGCTCAGAGTGGGGCATGTATGTGCTGCAAAGCTGTCATGAGTGTAGCACAGCCCCATTCAACTGACGGCAGAGAGACTCCCCGATCCAAAGCTGGTTGTAAACGAAGGACCCGGGGATACTGGTGATGTCATTTCCCAAATATATAAATGGCCATATATGGGAAAGGATGAGTCTCAGAGGATCAACAGTGAATGGCAGCAAGAAGATTTGAAATCTGCTATTGTACTGAATAGTGGTTATGGATTTGCCCACCGATTTTGTCTTGTCAATTAAAAGCAAGGTTGACCTGATGAGGAATTATTCTCTCATTATGCTCCACCCACTCCACTATAAAACCCCTCTGCCGGGTGCCTGTCATTGTTATGGGTGCAGTGGCCAGGGAGGGAGCACACTGTATGGACACTCTGATGTCACCATAGGTGTGCACAGCCTATTGCATTAGGGTGTGCACCTCAAAGCTCAAACACATAAGTGTGTGCATGTGTATATATGCTGACGGTGTCAGTAGAGCAGCGGCAATGTCAGTAGGGCTTGTGGATGGGGTCAGTAGTTTTTATTATCATTATTTTTTACAATTTTGTTTTTTTTACAAATTTTTTCAGAGCCCTGTTCGGAGGCTTTGGTGAAAAATCCAGGGGTTAAACAGGCGAAACCTGGCACACCCTGTGCACACGCCTACGGATGTCAGTACTAGCCTCCAAAACGTTCATGTCTCTGTTTCTGACAGGTACATGAATCTGGCACAAGCACCGACAATTCTACAGGACTAATTATGAATTTCCCACATGTGTTACGAGTAGGAGGTAGAAGGGTTTGTGTAGTATATACATATCACTTATCTCCATGTCCTGTGCCTGCATCCTCTGCATGGGTGTTTACCAACTTGTAGGGGTCCATCTCTGACACCCAGCCAATGAAGCTGCAGGGGTGGAAAGGAGCTGAGGGATATTTAGGGTTCATACCGTGCACTTGGCACTTGTCTGCCGAATTTCTGTACTGCTATGTCATCGCTATGAAACAGCAGTTACCTTAACATTATGTCTGTGCAAAGTGAGTAGAGCATGGTGTCCGTGTTGTGTCTCCGGCAGGAGTGAGGACTATGCATCCAGGCCTTCTTTTGTCTCCTACGTGTATTCACCTGATTCTCATTATTGAACCTTTTAACGCCTAACTAAATCTGTGTTTTTTAATATTGTGATCAAGTCAGGTGACCTAAAAATGTAACCTGATTTCACATGCACCCTACATGCGTCCTCCACTCAATAACACTCCAGATCCCTGAGCAGCCTTGTCGATTGGAGCACTATGCAGGAGGCATCAGACTTCTGCAGATCCATACTGTGTGAGAGCATAGTTTCAGATCTAAGAGGTGCTGCCAACACAGAGGGGTTTATCATGGTCTGCAGCTCTAGAACAGTAAAAAGAAAATGACAGGTCTGACATTTGCTTTCCATTTTAGACAGCCTGACTTGAATTGCTGTAATAAAAACATGTGGGCTCAATTGGGCTTTAAAAGAGAAAATATGTTCTAACTACTTTGCAAAGTGCACAGTCTATTTGCCTAAATCAACCCCTTAGCCCCGGGGCTTAGTGCATGTGGTGACGTGTCACTTTTCAAAGAATACCCAATTACATGCTAGGGGGAAAAAAAAACACAGCATTTTTTCTTGTGTATGATTGGATGATGGAAGTCAGCAGAGCTTCACCTCATTCTCTAAGTTCTGGAGAAAATTCCCTTGCATTGTGCAACTTCCCTTTCAAAGTAAACAGCTCATTTGCCTTTAGTAAATAAATCCCTATGCTTTTCAATCAGAAAAAACATATTATTTAGATCTCCATAGTCATTAATACATTCATCTTTCCTGGCTTGTAGTTGTTTCTTCTGTCAACGGGTTCAAATTTCTCTCACTAAATGGAATCTTTGGCACTACTGATGGTGCTATTTTGTGCCTTAGTTGTCCTTCTCTTCCTCTCTTGAGTCCATTGTCTTCTCTTTTGGAAACTATGTTTGCCAGACTGATGAGAAAAGAGTGACCTTTTTATTTTAGCTTCCTCAGAATCTCCTCTGCCATCCATTGTGGTTCCTCCATGGCCTATTACAGTTTTTTTTCTCTGTGCCCTCTCCAGTTTTTTCAGCAGTCTTTTCTTACTTTTTACAGTGTTCAATGATGATACGGAGAGTGAGGAAGCTTTAAATTTGCCTTTCTGTGAAGGAGAACTATGTGGCTCTGGAGAACCATGTGGCTGTCTAACTCTGTGAGGGAGGGGAGTAGGAGTTTGGTTGGCTTCAGCGTTACTGTAGTTGAACACTGTGGGTTTGTGAAGTTCAGCTTTTGATGATGAGCCATTTCTTTTACAGCTAGAAAATAAAATAAAGAACAGTGATATAATGTACTGTGCTGTGATATTACCCCCGAGTAGTGATGTGACGCACACTTACCCTCCCCACCAGTGCCATTCCACACACTGCTCCGTCTCTCTCAGGGTGAAGCAGGGCATCTCTAAGATGTTGAAAAACATGATGCCTACCAGGGTAGACATTGTGTCATTGACTGCATGTAGGCATTGTCTGAACCTATGAGGGGAAAGAAAGGAGATAGGAATAGATCATATAGGAAAAGCTCTTTTGTCATGACTTATGCCCATTTGAAAAACAAAGATTGTATATATATATATATAAAACACATTGAAAACATCAGTTTAAAAGCCCCATGAAACAATAAAATATAACTGACTCACTACCTAGGCCTCATGCACATGAACACCTACATTTGATGCAGGAGAAATTGATCCGTTAAGCATCATAAGTAAACAAAGTGTTACTAAACCCACAACAGTAAAATCAGTCTGTATATTCAGTAAAGCATGCTTGTTATACTCACTGTGGACCCTAAGGGGTTAATCCTTTGCATTGTGTAAAAAGGCTGTTTGATCCTGTCTTCTCTGATTCTCCTCTTCTTCCACAGTCCCCAATCTATCTGCTGATAGTACAGAGCCTTGGGGGCACTCTGCACATGCTCAGTTTGGGGTGTATTACGATAGAGTTTTTTTGGGGTTTTTGTTTTTTTGGGAGGGTGCATATGATCAGCACATGGCCAATCAGCACTATCCAGACATAAGGTCAGGGGTCCTGTATTCTCACAGGACAGTCAGAGGAGAATTAAAAATCCCCCTAGAAGCTTTAACCCGTGCTCAGCCGGACACTGTTATGCCCCATACACACAGTCGGATTTTCCGACGGAAAATGTTTGATGGGAGCTTGTTGTCGGAAATTCCGACCGTGTGTAGGCTCCATCAGACATTTTCCATCGGAATTTCTGTCACACAAAATTTGATATCTGGATCTCAAATTTTCCAACAACAAAAATACGCTGTCGTAAATTCCGATCGTGTGTACACAATTCCGACGCACAAAGTTCCACGCATGCTCGGAATCAAGCAGAAGAGCCGCACTGGCTATTGAACTTCCTTTTTCTTGGCTCGTCGTACGTGTTGTACGTCACCGCGTTCTTCATGTTCGGAATTTCCGACAAGATTTGTGTGACCGCGTGTATGCAAGATAAGTTTGAGTTTGAGTTTGACACTAAGACATGGTAGCTGGTGAATGCAAGTCTTGCTGTAAGGTAATATAGACTGTTGGAATTAATACAATGCAGTATATAAAAACAAGAAAAAAAAAGCCCACTTTCTATTTTTACGTAAGTGCTGCTATTGGAGGTCCAAGAGTTAATGGGGTTGATTTACTAAAGGCAAATGGACTGTGCAGTTTGCATGTGCAGTTTCACTAATTTTCCCCAGAAGAACACCCAATCAGGTGCAAGCAAAATAAAAAAAAAAAACAGAATATTTGCTTGCGCATGATTGGTTGATGGAAATCAGCAGAGCTTTACCGCATTCACTAAGCTCTGGGGAAAAATTAGAGCAACTGCAGTTGCAAAGTGTACAGTCTATTTGCCTTTTGTAAATCAACCCTAATGAGTCTTGCTTATGCTTATTGAGAGTCATTAGCCACAGCAGCTATGTGCAGTGCGATAACCAACTGTACTGCTTTTTACACGTTACTGTATATTAATAAATAACACTGTTTGTACTGTGTGTGCAGCAAACAATGGTTTTTATTGAGCAAAGAATACGATGTTGCACGGCATTCAGTGTTGTAAAAAATCGCTCCGGAATTGACAGGTGCCAGATAAAGAAGGCGGAGTTTATAGAGGGTATCAAAGCAGAGATGATGAGATTTTTTCATGCAGTGTGGAATTTGCCCCCCCGTGTGATCCTGGTAATGTCTGATGTAACCTGCTCTTTGCTGAGCGCCAATGCTAATAAGAAATGAGTCACTCCTCCTCACATTTAGATTATTTCATGCAAAAGATAAAAGGTTTTTCTGATGGTCACCTTACTCCTATTCCCTCACTGTGCTTGTAAAGCTATTACTATTTTTGTAACACGGAAGAGTTCCGTTTTCACTCACCTCTGATCACAGTCACAGTGTGATACCGTGTGCAGTTTGTAATTTCGGATGCCATACTGAAATTCAAATGATTGGATTTGTGGAACGCAATGGTCATGTTCTCTGCAGCAAAGATCCGCTCCATGGAACACTCCTAAAAAAAAAAAAAAAAGAGTAATTACCGTAGTTCACAAATGTGTTTGTATTTAAATATCTTTATTCTAGTAAAGAGAAGGGGAAAAGGAGACACAGCAGAGGGAGGGGATAGTGAAGAATTCACAGTCTGCAGCACAGTGTCAGAGGGTGAGAAACATAGGCATGTGAAGGGGGTGTGCCAGGTGTGTCTGAGCACACCCTAATCACTAAATGCACTGCTGATTCCCCCTACTGCCCAGGCTTCCCCCGTGTTGGCCCCGCTGCCCCACAGTGCTGCTGGCTTCCATCTTCTCCCCACAGCTGCTGTGGGGGAAGTTTCAGGATAGAGAGTAGGGAATAGATATGTCATTTACCAGCACCTTCCTTTTCTAAATGAACACACTCACTCACTGTGTTCATTCATAACTGAAGCATAGTAAACTGTGTTTACTATGCTTCTGATTGCAAATGAACAGGAAGCCACTCAGCACACAGCACTTCACATTCATTCACTGTCCTGTGCAGCTGAGGCTGCAGAGAAAAGCATTCATGTTTGAGCTTTGTGGTGCACATCCTAATGCAATAGGCTGCTCACACCTATGGAGATAAATAATATAGGAGTGGATGAGTGTGGATGAGTGGAATATTTAGGGCAAAGACTGCAGCATAGAGACAAGGAAAGGAGCAATAATGGAGGAGTGGAATATTCAGGGCACAGCCTGCAGCACAGAGACAGGGAAAACACTCACAGTGGAGGAGTGGAATATTCAGGGCACAGCCTGCAGCACAGAGACAGGGAAAACACTCACAGTGGAGGAGTGGAAAATTCAGGGCACAGCCTGCAGCACAGAGACAGGGAAAACACTCACAGTGGAGGAGTGGAAAATTCAGGGCACAGCCTGCAGCACAGAGACAGGGAAAACACTCACAGTGGAGGAGTGGAATATTCGGGGCACAGCCTGCAGCACAGAGACAGGGAAAACACTCACAGTGGAGGAGTGGAATATTTAGGGCATAGATTGCAGCATAGGGAAGGAGCCACGGTGGAGGAGTGGAATATTCAGGGAACAGCATGCGGCATAGAGAAAGGGAAAGGAGCCACAGTGGAGGAGTGGAATATTCATGGCACTGACCTGTCTGGAGTGGCAGCACAGCCATTGTGGGGGCTAGATCAGTGAAGACACTTGTTTTCCATTAGCCACACAGCAATTTCTCAAGCGCAGGAGCATTTTTATTTATTTTTATTTTTTTGGGGAGAATGAAAGCTACATTGGAGGAATGAAACAGAGAAGTTGACAACGCACCACCTACATCAGTGAGTAGAGCAGAAGGAGCCACAGACTAGAGGACAGTACACAGCCAAGTACAAGAACAATCATAGTGAAGGAGTATGGGGCCTACAAGAAGAAAGCAGAGGGGCTTAGAATACTGGGGAGAAGAGCAGAAAATACCTGCTACTTAAAGGGTAAGTTCCCCTTTGTACACTTTTTTTTTTTCTAAATTCCAGCTCCCCTATGCACCAATATAGCATTCGTGTACTTTTTTTTTTCAAAAATATCAAAGCTTTCCATTAAATCTAGAATCACTTACTTTTCAAAATATCAAAGCTGTCCATTAAATCTCGATTCACTTACTTTTCTTGTCCTAATCCACGTTTCCAGACGTTTCCATTAGTAAAGTCTTTTTCCTGATCAGACTTTAGGTCAAGACACAGGAAGGAGTTGACCAGCTGACCTCATTGGCACACATCCTGCATCATCTACTCACCCATTCCCAGGTGCACGTTTTTTTAAATGAAATGCAATCAATCAGTGATCACCCTTTTCACTAAATACACAATATACAACCAGATTGTATAGTGTATGGCAGGGCCAGACTGGGAATAACATCCAGCCCTGGAAAAAATTTCATACCAGCCCCACAGCATTATTATACCACCGCAACAGCGGTGGAAATCACATAGGGCTTTATATATATATATATATATATATATATATATATATATATATAAAAGCAAATTCCAGTTAAAAGTGGTAAGTGATCAATCATCAAGGGGGACCCCAGGAACTCGTGGGAGGGGGGGGGACCACCTTCCGCAGAAAGAATACACTAAGGTAAGGGGGGGGGGTTACTGATATAAGGCTGTGCTTTATATCGGTGCCCCCTTACATTATCGTATTCACTCCCCCCTTACATCAGTGACCCCCCCTTCAGACGGCCTAGCGGTGCTGTCACTGACCTCCTCTCAGGTGCACCATGCAGGGCTCAGTCAGTCGGCTTCAGCTCGGTGGCTCTGGTTTTATCCTATAGTCTCCTCTCCACAGTCCACACTTGTCTGACTTCTCCCATGACCCCCATCCCGGCGGTGCTCCCACTCTTGACTCCTCTGCAGACTCCCTCAGAGACTGCAGACATGATACAAGAGATGGTCAGAGACTACAGACATGATACAGGAGCTCAATGCAGCCTCACCAGTGCCCATCAAATGCAGCCTCACCAGTGCCCATCAAATGCAGCCTCACTGTGCCCATCAATGCAGCCTCACTGTGCCCATCAATGCAGCCTCACTGTGCCCATTAATGCAGCCTCACTGTGCCCATCAATGCAGCCTCACTGTGCTCATCAAATGCAGCCTCACTGCTCATCAAATGCAGCTTTACTCTGCCCGTGAATGCAGTCTCACTGTGCCCATCAATGCAGCCTCACTGTGCCCATCAATGCAGCCTCACTGTGCCCATCAATGCAGCCTCACTGTGCTCATCAAATGCAGCTTTACTCTGCCCGTGAATGCAGTCTCACTGTGCCCATGAATGCGGCCTCACTGTGCCCATCATTGCAGCCTCACTGTGCCCACCATTGCAGCCTCACTGTGCCCATCATTGCAGCCTCACTGTGCCCATCATTGCAGTCTCACTGTGCCCATCAATGCAGCCTCACTGTGCCCATCAATGCAGCCTCACTGTGCCCATCAATGCAGCCTCACTGTGCCCATCAAATGCAGCTTTACTGTGCCGTGAATGCAGTCTCACTGTGCCCAGGAATGCAGCTTCACTGTGCCCATCATTGCAGCCCCTCCTGTGCCCCATGGCCCAGTCAGCAGTCCCTGTCTGTGGGAAGGTGTGTTGTTGATGCTCGGTACGGTACCTTGCATGCCAGCAGGATATCCATGATGGCCAGCAGCAGGCAGGGTCTGTTCTCGTTTTGGATGGGGACAGTGCTCCTTCCAGAGGATCTGTTTGCTGTGAGATGGAGTGGTCCCTGGCCACCTGCACCTTCAGCCATCCTCATTTTCCGGCCCCAGTCAGCCTGTCCTCTGGTCCTGGGGAAGTGGAGAGCACTGGGTGGGAGCTGGAAAGAAGGGGGAGCAGAGAGTACTGGCGGGGTTGGAGAGCACATGGGTGGGGGCAAAGAGCAGGGGGAGTGGAGATCACAGGGATGGGGAGCGGAGAGCGCTGGGAGGGGGGGACTTGAGAGCACTGGGGGTCCAAAAAGAACAGAGGTGGAGAGCACTGTGGGGGCTAAGAGTGTGGGGTGGCGAAGAGCACTGGGGGAGGGGCAGAAAAACAGGGGTGGAGAGCACTGGGGGGTACAAAGAGCAGGGGGGAGTGGAGAGCAATGGGGGGAGCTTGAAAGCACCAGTGGGGGCCAGAAAGAACAGGGGTGGAAAGCACGGGGGACTGGAGAGCACTGGCGGGGGTTGGAGAGCACATGGGTGGGGGCAAAATGCAGGGGGGAGTGGAGAGTACAGGGGTGGGGAGCGGAGAGTGCTGGGGGGGAGCTTGAGAGCACTGGAGGGGGAGCCAAAAAAAACAGGGGTGGAGAGCACGGGGGGGCAAAGAGCACGGGGGGGCTGGAGAGCGATGGGTGGAGCTTGAGAGCACCGGGGGGGACCGAAAGAACAGGGGTGCGGAGAATGGGGGGCTGGAGAGCACTGTGGGGGGCGAAGAGCACTGGGGGGGAGAAAGAACATGGGTGGAGAGCACTGGGGGGTACAAAGAGCAGGGGGGAGTGGAGAGCAATGGGGGGAGCTTGAAAGCACCAGTGGGGGCCAGAAAGAACAGGGGTGGAAAGCACGGGGGACTGGAGAGCACTGGCGGGGGTTGGAGAGCACATGGGTGGGGGCAAAATGCAGGGGGGAGTGGAGAGTACAGGGGTGGGGAGCGGAGAGTGCTGGGGGGGAAGCTTGAGAGCACTGGAGGGGGAGCCAAAAAAAACAGGGGTGGAGAGCACGGGGGGCAAAGAGCACGGGGGGGGGGCTGGAGAGCGATGGGTGGAGCTTGAGAGCACCGGGGGGACCGAAAGAACAGGGGTGCGGAGAATGGGGGGCTGGAAGCACTGTGGGGGGTGGAGAGCACTGGGGTGGGGGCTGGAGAGTGATGGGGAGAGCTGGAGAGCACTGGGGGGGGGGAGAAAGAACATGGGTGGAGAGCACTGGGGGAGTGAAGAGCACTGGGATGGTGGCTAGAGTAGGATGGGGAGAGCTGGAGAGCAGGGGGGGGGCAGAAAAAACAGGGGTGGAGAGAACTGTGGGGGGGGGGCTGGAGAGCATGGGGGGGCTCCAGGGAGCACAAGGAGAACTGAGGGGGCCAGTAAAAGAAGTTGGATAGGAGGATCGGCGGGGGGCTGCATATAGAGGAAATGAGCTTTCTATATTCCTCCATGCAGCCGCTGAATACTTGATTCTCCTCCTCTCCCTCCTGCAAGTATTCAGCAGCTGCATGGAGGAATATAGAAAGCTCATTTCCTATATATGCGGCCCCCCGCCGATCCTCCTATCCAGGCACACAGGGCGGGCTGTACGGGCGGGCATCTACTCATGTGGATCACGGAGCTGGCTGGGTCTGTGTTCGGCGGCGACGCTGTAACACGGTCCCGCCCCCCTAGACCGGCTCGTGTGATAGGCGGAACACTGATTCTATCTACTATCACACAAGCCGGTCTAGGGGGGCGGGACCGTGTTACAGTGCCGCCGCCGAACACAGACCCAGCCAGCTCCATGACACACAGGAGCAGGAGAGAGGGGAGCACTGCAGCCGCAACTCAAAGCGGCCTCACGGCAGGCAGCCTGCCGGGAAATCTCCCGGTATCCCGGTAGGCCAGTCCGGCCCTGGTGTATGGCCATGTTTATACACCTAAAATTACTAGTTGCGCTTTTTAGTGCCATTGTAATTGTTAACGGCACACCAAACACAGAAGCAAACACACATTTTGCCATGTGAAAAAACGAGTGGCAAATGCTGCAAAACGCACAGTAAAAAACACACAACACACAAAACGCCAAAATGTCCCATTAACCACATATAGTGCATCCAATTTCAATGAACAGGCTGCCCTATGCGTGTCACGGGAAAAACAAGACACAAAATGTGCACTCCCACTATGCTAGATATGAATGGGGCTTGAAAGTGAAATTGGTGCGATAACACAAGAACAACGAGGCTCCATTCACATCTGCACGTTTCCTTGCATTTCAGAAATGTGCTGCACCAAAAATCGCAGTAAAAAACACACCAAGCTCCACTCTAAAAAAAAAAAAAGTTATGAAGCTTCTTTGGGGCGATTGCTGTGTGTAGGGCAGCCCATTCAGGTGGATGGGCTTCCATATGTGCGATGAGTGAAAATGCTCCAAAACACCTCCCCACCCTCCTCGCTAAAAAAAAAAAAAAAAGCATGTGGGAATGAGAGTTCCCGCTATGCAGAGTTGTGAACGGGGCTTGACAGCTGAGTGTTTCTGTCCACTCCCTCATATTTACTTGTATAAAGATGGCCATACACTATGCAGTCTGATTGTATATTTAGTAAGAAGTGTGATCACTGATTGATTGCATTTCATTTAAAAAACGTGCACCTGGGAATGGGTGAGTAGATGATGCAGGGTGTGTGCTAATGAGGTCAGCTGGTCAACTCCTTCCTGTGTCATGACCTAAAGTGTGATCAGGAAGAAGACATTACTAATGGAAACGTCTGGAAACGTGGATTAGGACAAGAAAGGTAAGTGACTAGATTTAATGGAAAGCTTTGATATTTTTGCAAAAAAAGTACATGAATGCTATATTGGTGCATAGGGGAGCTGGAATTTAGGAAAAAAGTGTGCAAAGGTGAACTTACCCTTTAAGTAGTAGGTACCACCTCCCCTTTCTGGATGTAAATCTGAAAGCATGTCAGAATCCACTAGTATTGTTGATAGAAAATGAGCAATGCCACTCTCTCTTTACAGAACAGGATGGATGAAGACAATTGCTAACAAGCTAGTTTTCACCTTCAAATATCCAGACTGATTCAGGATAATTAAAGCAACAATGACCTTCTAATTTGATTCAGGTTTAGAAGTAAACATAGTTTAGAATTAAAGCAGTTCATCTAATAAATCAGCCCCTGTAAGCATTTTACTGACTTTTGCTATACCGTTTTTTGATGTAGCCATCTCACCTAGGTTGGTGAAGTTCTCGGCAATGCTCCCGGCTCCACACCACAGTGTTCCTGGCATAATCCAGCTCCGTCTATGTCGAATGTGGTTATTCTCTCCATTCACATGGATGAAAACGGCTGGGTAAAGCACTACCACCAACACAAACGTGCCCCTCCACATCTTTATACGCAGCCAAATGACACAGCAAATTCTCAAAGCTGCATACACTGCAGATGTTAGTGTCTATAACAAATCAATAAGTATAAGAGGGCTTTGGAGATCTGGCACATACTCCATAAAGGAATTACAATAAGAAATCAGCTACAGATTAAGCAGCAGAGCATACACACACATGCAGCTTTATGAATCAGACAGAATTCCTGCCTTCCATCTGTCAGGAGACAGAGCTGCAGATGATGCTTTTATAGCCTCTACTAGATGAGGTGATGTGTGATAACCTGCGCTATGACACACCTACTCACTTTTACCTTCAGCATCTTTATTACCTGCAGCTCGCTGGTAGGGGATGATGATGCATACAAGGGCCTGCTTTCTGTGCCATGCACTCCACTATTTGTATCTATGAGGGGTCTTCAAAAAGTTTCCACACATTTTCATTGGAAACAGCGAGGGCGGGAGGAGTCGTAATTGGTCGTGTCTGAGAGTGTCATGTGACTAGTCTGTCTGGCAAGCCGGCCGACCTTACAGTTTAGTATTAGTTGTCACGTTGTGGTGAAGATGGCTGCTAAACGTATAAAAAAAAAGTGCGGAAACTTTTTGAAGAACCCTTGATTAATGTTAGTATAATATAATGGCAAAAAACGACAACCCTATGTGGCCTTAAAGTGGGAGATAGCCAGGAACAACTCCGGGACACCAGACTTTTTTTTAGGAAAACAAACCATTTATTTTGCTTGATTTGTTCAAAAGGCCAAGTGACCCTTATGGGTGTTTTTACAACATACCGATACCAGCTTTTGGATCACAATTACATATTTCCTCCAAGGAGGAGACTCCTGATTCATTTAACCAATTATAAAAAACACACATGTTAGAACACATCAATTATTTATGACACATAGACTTTGGTTATTCTTACATCTGTAAATTCCCCACATGAGTTTCACAATTACTGTACTCAGCTAACTTCCTTTTACCTGTCTGACAAACTGAAATGCAGGGCCGGACTGGGAATAAAAACCAGCACTGGAAATAATTTAAAACCAGCCCCGGAAAAAATTTAAAACCAGCCCCATAGCATTATTGCATTATTATACCAGCCCAACAGCAAACGTCATTTTCTTGTTCATAAAAAGGAAAAAACATACATTTTAAAGCACAGAGACCACCTTCGGCAGATAGAATACACTAAGGTAAAGGGGGTTACTGATATAAGGGGGAAACCTTTATATCAGTGCCCCCTTACATACACTATTGTATTCACTCCCCCCTTACATCAGTGACGTCCCCCCCCAGATTGGCCTAGCAGTGCTGTCACTGACCAAATCTCAGGTGCACCGTGCAGGGATCAGTCAGATGGCTCCAGGTTGGTGGCTCTGGTTTTATCCTATAGTCTCCTCTCCACAGTACACACACGTCTGACTTCTCCCATGACCCCCATCCCGACATGATACAGGAGATGGTCAGAGACTGCAGACATGATACAGCAGATGGTCAGAGACTGGAGACATGGTACTCAGAGATGTACGGAGACTGCGGACAAGATACTAAGATGGTCAGAGACTGCGGACATGATACAAGAGATCAATGCAGCCTCACCAGTGCCCATCAATGCAACCTCACTGTGCCCCTAAATGCAGCCTCACTGTGCCCATCTGCAGCCTCGTCAGTGCCCATCAATGCAACCTCACTGTGCCCATCTAAGCAGCATCACTGTGCCCATTTGCAGCCTCACTGTGCCCATCTGCAGCCTCACTGTGCCCATCTAAGCAGCATCACTGTGCCCATCTGCAGCCTCGTCAGTGCCCATCAATGCAACCTCACTGTTCCCATCAATGCAGCCTCACTGTGCCCATCAATGCAGCCTTACTGTGCCCATCAATGCAGCCTCACTGTGCCCATCAGTGAAGCCTCACTGTGCCCATCTAAGCAGCCTCACTGTGCCCATTTGCAGCCTCACTGTGCCCATCTGCAGCCTCACGGTGCCAATCTAAGCAGCATCACTGTGCCCATCTGCAACCTCACTGTGCCCATCTAAGCAGCATCACTGTGCCCATCTGCAGCCTCGTCAGTGCCCATCAATGCAGCCTCACTGTGCCCAGCTGCAGCTTCGTCAGTGCCCATCAATGCAGCCTCACTGTGCCCATCTAAGCAGCATCACTGTGCCCATTTGCAGCCTCACTGTGCCTATCTAAGCAGCCTCACTGTGCCCATCTAAGCAGCATCACTGTGCTCATCTGCAACCTCACTATGCCCATCTAAGCAGCATCACTGTGCCCATCTGCAGCCTCGTCAGTGCCCATCAATGCAGCATCACTGTGCCCATCTGCAGCCTCGCCAGTGCCTTGATTACACACAGCGGGTATCTCCCACTGTGTCATGGAGCTGGGGTCTGGGGTCTGAACTCTGAATTGTTCAGTGGCCGTCCACTCACTGTAACAAATCCCCGCCTCCTAGATCGTGATAGACGGAACACTTCCCGGTATCCCGATAGGCCAGTCCAGCCCTGCTGAAATGTCAAGTTATATATAGTACTTACAGGAAGAGTAGGGGGGGAAGTGTAGTTAGATGTAGGTGTTAGTTTAATGTCCGAAGTCTGCAAAAATTTTGCAAGTAAAAAACATTGTCAAAATAACAGTATCAAGATCATGAATATCCATCCATCCTGTTCTAAATTTAGCTATTTTGGTTCCGGCCTCATTCCGCCCTTTGATGCTATCGTAGTGAAAGCTTGAGCGGAGATAAAGCATCACCAAGCATCATTACCAGACTACCGAGCCCAGGGGGACCAATGGTAGTTTCATTATGCACATAAGTGCCAGTTACTGTGCCCTTACATTGAGAATGAAAATGCTATAGCAACATACTAGTAGTTAAGGACCCTACTCTAGCCAGTATCACTACTATGGCTACCAGTAATCTTATTAAAACATTTTTTTAGTAAACATCATATCAGTGAATATCCTCAAGCTTCCGCTGTGCGTTCAGTCAGCTTCCGGATGTGACTGGTGCATAGCTGCAGATCTCAGACATATCCTCATCAAAAAAATATAAATGAACACAAAAAGAGTCTCTTTTGCATTGTTTATGAATGCGAATTTCCAGTATACAAAAAGTCCACATTATTTCATACCTTAACCGCTTCAGCCCCGGAAGATTTTACCCCCTTCCTGACCAGAGTACTTTTTGCGATTCGGCACTGCATCGCTTTAACTGACAATTGCGCGGCCATGCGATGTTACACCAAAACAAAATTGACGTCCTTTTTTTTCCCACAAATAGAGCTTTCTTTTGGTGGTATTTGATCAACTCAGTGGTATTTATTTTTTGCGCTATAAACAAAAAAAGAGCAACAATTTTTAAAAAAAAGCAATATTTTTTACTTTTTGCTATAATAAATATCTCCAAATATAAAAAAACCAATTTTTTCCTCAGTTTAGGCCAATATGTATTCTTCTACATATTTTTGGTAAAAAAAATTGTATTTTTTATTATTACTATTTTTTTTTATTAGTAATGGCGGCGATCTGCGATTTTTATCGTGACTGCGACATTATGGTGGACACATCGGACACTTTTGACACTATTTTGGGACCACAGTCATTTATACAGTGATCAGTGCTATAAAAACGCACTGATTACTGTGTAAATGACACTGGCAGGAAAGGGGTTAAGTGTGTCCTAGGGAGTGATTCTAACTGCAGGGGGGATGGGCTACCTAGGACATGACAGCGATCACTGATCCCGATGACAGGGAGCAGTAGATCTTTGTCATATCACTAGGTAGAACAGGGAAATGCCTTGTTTACATCTCCTTGTGCTGTGGCTCCGTGACACGATCGCGGGACACCGGCAGGCTTAGGCAATCTCAGGAACATTTCCAAGAGTGTGTCTTTCAACCTTCAGCTTGCTTCAGCAATGACAATAAAGAGTAGACATGTGTCGTACAGAAATGATGACCTGGCAATATTACTCCTCATTCCAGGACCTCCTGGCTGGCTTAAAGTGATTGTAAAGCTTTGATTATTTAAAAAAAAAAACATGTCATACTTACCTCCACTGTGCAGCTCGTTTTGCACAGAGTGGCCCCGAACCTCGTCTTCTGGGGTCCCCCGGCGGCTCTCGTGGCTCCTCCCCACATCAGATAACCCCCTAGGAGAAGCGCTCTCCCGGGGGGTTACCTTGTGGGCACGTTCCCGAGTCCATCATTTGGCGTTCATAGCTGGCGAATGTATGACTTGGCGCCCACATCATTGGATTTGATTGACAGCAGCGGGAGCCAATGGCTGCGCTGCTATCAATCTATCCAATCAAGAGCCGAAAACCCTGGGCAGAAGGACAGCGCGTCCCTGCTGGGTCATGATTGATTCTTCACTTGAATGGGGCTTGGGAAATGGATACTCTCCATCCCAATATGAATGACCACAGAAACAACTATACTACTAAATAAAGCCTTCCTTATCTTGGAGGTGTTAGAAACAATATTCTTTTATTAATTCAAATATAAGTCCATAAATTTGTCAAGCATGCAAAAAACAGTTTTCATTAAATAAATTCAATATATTTAACTGAACATTTTTCTCAAATCCAGTATTGCAGCCATAGACTGAAATTTCTGTTTAGAACTAAATGTGCTATTCATCTGTAATATTGATGATAGTATTTACAGGAAGAGTAGGGAGGGAAGTATAGTTAGATGTAGGTGTTAGCTAAATGTCAGAAGCATAGGCGCGCCCACGGGGTGTGACGGGTGTGCCTGGGCACACCCTAATCACCCCCTGCAGCTGCGTGTTAGTAGTGTAGCTGCATGCCTGCTGTTTACCGAGATCTGCTGTGAAATGCTGCAAGAGACAGTTTCACATTGAGCAGTCAGGGAGGCTTGTAAGAGTCGCTCAGTGCATGACACTCATGTAATGTAACTGCATGCAGAGACCAGCTGTCAAAATTCGGCAGTGATGTAGGGGGTGGGCGGGACAGAACAGTTATTAAACACCAGCTAACAGGATAGGGGGTGAGTGGGCGGCTCCATGTATGTGGCCCCGCCCCCTTTCTTAAGCAGCCCAATCATTGACTGGTGTTTGATAGCTGATAGAAAGGGGCGGAGCCACATACACAGAGCGGCCTGTCCAGCCCCTATCCCATTGGCTGGTGTTTAATAGCTGTTCTGTCCCGCCCACCCCCAACATCTACGCCAAATTTTGACAGCTGGTCTCTGCATGCAGTTATATTACATGACAGTTTTACGCACTGAGTGGCTCTTACAAGCCTCCCTGACTTCTCAATGTGAAACTCCCCCTTTCCTCTATCAGTGGCAATCGGTGCCACCTATCAGTGCCACCTGTCAGTGCCAATCAGTGCCAACCAATGCCACCTATCAGTGCCACCTGTCAGTGTCAATCAGTGGCACCTGTCAGTGCCAATCAGTGCTGCCAATCAGTACCAACCAATACCATCTATCAGTGCCAATCAGTGCTGCCTATCAGTGCCAATCAGTGCTTCCAATTAGTGCCACCTAACAGTGCCAATTAGTGTCCATCAGTGCTGCCTATCAGTGCCAACCAATGCCACCAATCAGTGCCCATCAGTGCTGCCCATCAGTGCCCATCCATGCTGCCAATCAGTGCCACCTATCAGTGCCAACCAATGCCACCTATCAGTGCCAATCAATGCTGACTATCAGTGCCAATCAGTGCTGCCTATCAGTGTTAATCAGTGCTTCCAATCAGTGCTGCCTATCAGTGCTTCCAATCAGTGCCCATCAGTGCTGGCTATCAGTGCCCCTATCAATGCCCATAAGTGTTGCCAATTATTGTTGCCTATCAGTGCCATCTATCAGTTCCCATCAGTGCTGCCAATCAGTGTTGCCTATCAGTGTCCTCTATCTGTGACAATCAGTGCCCATCAGTGCTGCCTATCGGTGCAGCCTATCAGTGCCCATCTGTGCTGCCAATAGGTGCCACCTATCAGTGCCCATCAGTGCTGCCTATCAGTGCTCATCAGTGCTGCCAATAAGTGCCCATCAGTGCTGCCAATCAGTGCCACTAAATGCTGCCAGTGCTGCCTATCAGTGCCATTAGTGCTGCCAATCAGTGCCACTTAGTAGTGCCAATCAGGGCACATCAGTGCTGCTTATCAGTGCCAATCAGTGCTGCAAATTAGTGCCAATCAGTGCCACCCAGCAGTGCCTATCAGTGCCCATGAGTGCTGTCTATCAGTGCTGCCAATCAGTGCCCATCAGTGCTGCCAATCAGTGCCCATCAGTTGCAGGGATGAGGAGATGAACTCAGCAGCCAGGCACATTGTCCAAGGGGGGCCGGCCTGGTGGGCACAACTGAAATCTGTTGATGTTTATTAATACCTCATGCCAATCTTTAGTATAATAGGTAATCATCACACTACTATTTACAATAAACTACTGGAGGTAAAATAAAAAAGTGTCAGTAAAAGGCCTGGCGCTAAGCACTGTTATGTGTTCCCACACCACAAAAAAAAGTGCAGTGCTAACTTACTGATTAATAATGGTGGAACCCTCTAATATATGTAAATCTCAATAAACTTCAATATTACAACAATACCGGTCTCTGTGATATGTAACGTCACATATAATACACATCAAACTGAAAAAAGACATACAAAATTAAACTTAGCAGGGATGGTGGAAACCCCTCATATAGATATTTGCCATCCAGATTAATTTCAAGCACAATATTTCCAGTGATATGTGATTTCACATGTAATACACATCAAAATGAGAATAAGACATACACTTTTTTTTTTTAACTTAGCAGGGATGGTGGAAACCCCTCTACAGATAATTGCAATACAAATTAACTTCAAGTGCAACAACTATTTAGTTGGGAGGTTCACACCATTATAGCACTTTTATATATTTTAGTTACTATTATAATGTGAATTTTTGCACTTGAAATTAATTTTCCACCACCCTTGCTAAATCCATGTCTTTATGGACCTTGTTTGTGCACTGGTGCTCAGTCATGTTGGAACAGGAAGGGGCCATCCTCAAACTGTTCCCACAAAGTTGGGAGCATGAAATTGTCCATATTGTCTTGGTATGCCGACGTCTTAAGAGTTCTCTTCACTAGAACTAAGGGGCCAAGCCCAACCCCTGAAAAACAACCCCACACCATAATCCCCCCTCCACCAAATAATTTGGACCTGTGCACAAAGCAAGGTCCATAAAGACATGGGTGAGCAAGTTTGGGGTGGAGGGAATTGACTGGCCTTCACACTAGAGTGGAGACTGCGAGCCAGGCCTTCTCGTCCAACATCAGTGCCTGACCTCACAAATGCCCTTCTGGAAGAATGGTCAAACATTCCCATAGACACACTCCTAAACCTGGTGGACAGCCTACCCAGAAGAGTTGAAGCTGTTATAGCTGCAAAGGGTGGGCCAACTTAATATTGAACCCTACAGACTAATGCCCTGTACACACGGTTGGACATTCATTGGACATTCCAACAACAAAATCTATGGATTTTTTCCGACGGATGTTGGCTCAAAACTGTCTTGCATACACACGGTCACAAAAAGTTGTCGGAAAAGCCGATCTTTCTGAACGTGGTGACATAAAACACGTACGTCGGGACTATAAACGGGGCAGTAGCCAATAGCTTTCGTCTCTTAATTTATTCTGAGCATGCATGGAACTTTGTGCGTTGGATTTGTGTACACACGATCGGAAATTCCGACAACGGATTTTGTTGTCGGAAAATTTTATAGCAAGCTCTCAAACTTTGTGTGTCGGAAATTCCGATGGAAAATGTGTGATGGAGCCCACACACGGTCGGAATTTCCGACAACAAGGTCCTATTACACATTTTCTGTTGGAAAATCCGACCGTATGTACGGGGCATAAGACTGGGATGCCATTAAAGTTCATGTGTGTGTAAAGACAGGCGTCCCAATACTTTTGGTAATTTAGTACTATATATATATATATATATATGTATATATACACACACGCATGTGTGTTTGAGCTTTTGGGTGCACACCCTAATGCAATAGGCTGCGCACGCCTATGGTAAGTATGGTTAGCAGACTTCTCACCATAGGCGTGACTTTCAGGTCACGGCACTGTGAACCGAGCCTAACTCATATGTGTTGAGATTTGTTTGTAGTTTCTAGGTTACAATCCTGTGATGGCAATCTCTAGCTCTAATGATGGCTCTCTCCCTCTGTTCTCATCCACACATGAATAGCTTTCATAGGCAGTAAAAAAAAGGGATGCAAACAAAGTGCTAAAAGAGAAGTACGACAAACTTTTTTGAGAACTAAAGCCAGCTGTCCCTGCCCCCTCTCCAGCCTGGCACTCCAGTGGGTGCTGGAGGGGAAGAGCGGACAGCGGTGGCTGACAGTCACAGCTTTCTGCTCTAAAAAAAAAGAGCAAGACCTGAGTGATCATGTTCACGTGACCACTCAGTTCTCAGCAGGACAGCTACAGCATTGAGGCAAGTATGGATTTTTTTTTTTTCATTCCCATACTTTTCCTTTCCTTCTTTAAAGCGGAGCGCCGCCGAAAACATTTTTTTTAAAAGTCAGCAGCTACAAATACTGCAGCTGCTGACTTTTAAAACATGGACACTTACCTGTCCAGGGCGCCCGCGATGTCGGCACCCGAGGCCGAAGCGTCTCTCCGTCCTCGGGTGCTGCCGCCTCCATCTTCGGTAAGGGAATCAGGAAGTGAAGCCGTGCGGCTTCACTTCCCGGTTCCCTACTGCGCATGCGCGAGTCGCGCAGCGCAATACGGATGGTCCCTGCTGCCTCTGGGACCCGTGTGTTTCCCAGCAGGCAGCGGGGAGGGAGCAGGAAGTGGCATAAATAACCGCAGATTCTGCGGCTATCTATGCCGGAAGTGGGTACGGATACCTGTAATATACAGATATCTGTACCCCCCTCCCCCCTGAAAGGTGTCAACTGTGTCACCGGAGGGGGGGGGGGGAATCTGATGAGTGGAAGTTCCACTTTTGGGTGGAACTCCACTTTAAGTTGAGGGAGCACTGCTGTTTTCTGTCTGGTAACAGATCTTTTAAAGGAGATCTATAGCATAAACTTTCCTTCCAGAACATCAGCATTGTAATAACAATACAAAAAATAGTTACTATTGACAATCCAGTATATTCTTACTTGAAAAACCTCCATTCATGTTGTGAGTTCTGTCTTTCTGCTTGCCATCTCTTCCCATAATTTCCTGGATTCCCAGCATTCTTTGCAGCTTCTCTTCTGCTGTTTTCATTCAATTTCAAATGACTACATATCCCATGGTACCTTGCTGCCTGCAAGCAGTGATTTCTGTACTGACTCCAACTTCTGAAACTCCTCTTCACAGCACCTCTGTAATTTAGAAGGCAGGCTCTGTGAAATATGTGACACAGAAGCGCCTACCAACAGGGCATAGTGAACACGTGTCACAGAATCCATGGGATTAAATATGTGGGGCGCTTCACAAAGTAAGATTAGCCCCACACATTAGCCCTTTCACACCGGGACGCCCATAGCGTCGGCGGTAAAACGCCACTATTTTTAGCGGCGTTTTACCGTTGGATTAGCGGCGCATTTCGGCCGCTAGCGGGGCAGCCGATTACCCCCTGCTAGCGGCCGAGAAAGGGTTAAAACCGCCCGCAATGCGCCGCAATAGCGGCGTTTTGCCGGCGGTATCTCAGCGCTGCCCCATTGATTTCAACTGGCTGAAGCTAACTCATATATGCAGTAAAAAAATGCAATATAATATTTACTGCAGTAGCTGCTTATTTTATAGCTAAGACCTCTAAAATTCCATAAGCTATTACATGTTTTATGAATAAAGGGAATACTAAAGAAGTCATCTGGCTTATTTACACCCATTTCCGTTCCCCTTAAATAAACAGTTCACAATCAAAAGGGAGACATTTGAAGATAGAGCAATTGTAACCTGTTGAGGTGTTTAGCTATATTAGTCCTTAAAGAAAACCTAAAGCTGAAGTTATTGTGCCATCCCTGGTCCTTCCTTTCCCCACCCCATCAACATGCAAAGAAATGTTTAAATAAAACTTTTGCATTTGCATTACATAACTTATTTTAGACCCAGTAAGTGTATTACTGGGTCACTGTGCTTCTCTATGCATTGCAGACAAATTATGGCTGGTGTGAAGGTAAGACCGGGGATAGGTTTAAATAATATGTTACCCCAACATTTCATTTTCCTGATATGTGCCTGTTGCACCATGTACTTGTATTATAAAATATACTGTTTGTATTTCTTCCTTTGTGTGATATACATGGTAATCCTGCCAGCCCCCCTGCTTCCCTATTTCAAACTGACCACACTAGTCATAGAAGTACATCCATGCCAGTGTGATTCTTTTTTTGGCTGTGTATGGAGCTCAGCTTGTCTGTCCTCCAATGGTCAGACTTGTGCTGACACGCCCCCCTGCACAACCCTTTACAGGGAAGATCAGTGTACTGCTATTTCTATTTTCTCCACCTCTCCAAGCTCCTTATGCAGCTGAGAACAGTGGTCATGTGATCATTTATAAAAAAAAAAAAAGTTATCTAACCTTTTCAATACTGGGCACTTTCACCCCACCTTACTGCCCAGGCTAATTTTCAGCTTTCAGCACTGTTGCACTTTGAATGAAAATTGTGCGGTCTTGCAACACTGTACCAATATGAGATGTTTATCTTTTTTTTTCACACAAATAGAGCTTTCTTTTGGTGGTATTTAACCACTTTCATACCGGGCCATTGTCATATGACGTTCGTAGGAGCACTTTGCCATCCTGGGCGGGCATCATATGACGTCCTCTGCTTCTCACTGCTACTGTGGGCCCCCAGGGTTGATCGGAGATTAGGCGTGTCCCCCGGACACAGCTCATCCCAGATCAGTGTAAAGAGCCAATAAAAATTGGCTCTTTACCACGTGACCGGCTGTGTCCAATCACAGCCGATCACATGCACCGTCCTCGTGCACGACGCTCGTCCATGCCCCTAAGGGCACGCAGAATGGCGATCGGGGACGAGACTTGTCACCCTGACACAGCACATCCCCAATCGCAGTAAAGGGGCAATGAAATTGCCTCTTTACCATGTGACCAGCTGTGTCCAATCACAGCCGGTCACAGAATGTAAACAAACTGTTAAATGCTGTGTATTGAATGGGGCGGGGTGTGAAATGTTGCAGGAGGACTGCTATGTATTGAAGGGGGGTGAGATTGGTGCTGAGGAATGCTATGTATTGAATGGGGGGGTTTAAACTGGAATCAGGGGGAGGAAAGCTCTACACACACCTCAACCCTACACTCTGTATGTAACGCACCACTCAATCCTGCACTCTGTATGTAACGCACCCCTCAATCCTGCATTCTATATGTAACGCACCCCTCAATCCTGCACTCTATATGTAACGCACCCCCCAACCCTGCACTCTGTATGTAACGCACCCCTCAACCCTGCACTCTGTATGTAACGCACCCCTCAACCCTGCACTCTGTATGTAACGCACCAGTCAACCCTGCACTCTGTATGTAACGCACCCCTCAACCCCGCACTCTGTATGTAACGCACCAGTCAACCCCGCACTTTGTATGTAACGCACCCCTCAACCCTGCACTCTGTATGTAACGCACCAGTCAACCCTGCACTCTGTATGTAATGCACCCCTCAATCCTGCACTCTATATGTAACGCACCCCTCAACCCTGCACTCTGTATGTAGCGCACCCCTCAATCCTGCACTCTATATGTAACCCACCCCTCAACCCTGCACTCTGTATGTAACGCACCCCTCAACCCTGCACTGTGTATGTAATTCACCCCTCAACCCTACACTCTGTATGTAATACACCCCTCAACCCTGCACTCTGTATGTAACGCACACCTTAATCCTGCACTCTGTATGTAACACACCCGTCAACCATGCACTCTGTATGTAGCTCACCTCTCAGCCCTGAATTCTGTACATAGCATACCACTCAGCCTTGCACTCCATACAAAGCGCACTTCTCAATCCTGCACTCTGTACGTAGCTCACCCCTCAACACTGCTCTACTGCAGGTGGCATGATTGGTTATTTATTTCTGGGAGCCTGTCCTCAGGGATACTGCTCACATTGGACTCTGTGCCTACCTCCACTCAGTTAACCTTCATAGTTGTGTTCTCTGCTCTGCTCATTGCTAATAGCAAGTTCTAGGAGTTTTCTGTTTATTGGTGGGTCCCCTCACCTCCCCAGTCCATGGTGTGTAGGCAGTGGGGAGATGTGCTGTAACCTCTAGCAACCAATAAGTGGTATTGATGCACAGTAACCTCTAGCAACCAATGAGTGAGCAGTAAGCATGTAACTTCTAGCAACCAATCGATTAGCAGTAATGATGTCCAGTAACTTCTAGCAACCAATCAGCAAGCAGAAATTATGTGCTGTGACCTAGCAACTAATCAGTGAGTTGTAATGTGTGCTGTAACCTCTAGCATCCAGTAAGTGAGCGGTAATGATATGCTGTAGCCTCTGGCAACCATCGGAATCACTGCCTTATCTGCTACAGTAAACTGATTTTGAGTGGGTGGAAGCTGGAGGCCCAAAGAAAATGTTTGCCAAGGATCCAATCAATATTAAAGATGGCCATGCCCCCCTAATAAAGATGACCTGTCACCAGCCCATCAAAGTACCTGTCACAGCCCATCTGAGTACCTGTCACCAGCCCATCAGTGTACCTGAGTACCTGTATAAACAAAAATGCAGCGCTCGATGAGACCAGCAATAAAAGATTGTTGTAGATAATGTAAACAATCAAGTATGTTTATTGGATGCACATCAAAAAAACACCAACTGGCGATAAAACGATGAAATCAAATTGATTAAGAACTAATCACTGTCAAAATTGAAGTACTCCGAATGTTAGTGTAAACGATCCCGCCATAAGTCCAAGTAACAAGGGATTAATGTCAGCAAGTGTGTTGTATATCAATCCTCTATAGTGGATTCTGTAAATGCAGTGTGCATACAACCTGGATATGGGAGGGACACCACTCTGTGGAATGCAACAGATAGCTAGAAGTGGAATTCCAGACTCAATGTGACCGCGAGATGTCTTGCAGATCTGTCAAAGGATTCACACAGTCGGGCTGGCTGAGGAGCCAAGCTGAGATCTGGCTTCCTGAACAGCGTCTGGATGGTACACAGTAAATCCAAGGGCCGGAAGACACGATCAGAGCCAGAAGTGAGGAGACACCAAATGCCGGTTGGACCATAAGCTCCGTAGTGTTGCCGTGGCGACCGTGACTAACATGTTTCTCGCGCCTGCGCTTTGTCAAGCGTCACCAGCCCATCAGAGTACCAGAGTACCTGTCACCAGCCCATCAGAGTTCCCGAGTACCTATCGCCAGCCCATCAGAGTACCCGAGTTCCTGTCACCAGCCCATCAGAGTACCTGAGTACCTGTCGTCAGCCCATCAGAGTACCCAAGGTCCTATCGCCAGCCCATCAGAGTACCCGAGTACCTGTCTCCAGCCCATCAGAGTACCCGAGTACCTATCTTCAGCCCATCAGAGTACCCAAGTACCTGTCTCTAGCCCATCAGAGTACCTGAGTATCTATATGCAGCCCATCAGATTACCCAAGTACCTGTCACCAGCCAATCAGAGTACCCAAGTACCTGTCACCAGCCCATCAGAGTACCCGAGTACCTGTCACCAGCCCATTAGTGTACCCAAGTACCTATATGCAGCCCATCAGATTCCCCGAGCACTTGTCTCCAGCCCATCAGAGTACCCGAGTACCTATCTGCAGCCCATTAGAGTACCTATCTGCAGCCCATTAGAGTACCTATCTGCAGCCCATGCCTTATAGAATATACCTGGGGGTGTTTGCTTTCCAAAATGGGGTAATTTTGTGGGTAATTCCACTATCCTGATGCTCCAGGACCTTCAAAAGTGTGATAGGAAGGAATGAAATTATATGTGTAATTTATTTTCCTAGAATGTCTGAAGGTACTACAGTGGAACCTTGGTTTACGAGTAATGCGGTTAAAGAGCGTTTTGAAAGACGAGCAACTTTTTTTTAAAAATCCTGACTCGGTTTGCGAGTGTTGTCTCGCAAAACGAGCAGGATTGAAGCCAATGGGGTGTGCAGTACCACATTTGGCCTGAGGTGTGGGGGGCGCCGGTGACACTCGAAACGGTTCGGAGCTGTTCGTAAATACTCGGAAACACCCGAAAATACTCCGTTCCTGAGTGTTTCTGAGTCTTTCCGAGTGCAGTCGAGCTGTGCCCAAGTATTTCCGAGGCTCTCCGGCGCCCCCCCACCTCAGCCTACATGCGGTAAAAAAATAAGTTTTCATTTTCTTTCCATGTTTTCCAAAGATGTGTAGAAAAAAATGAACTGTTCAAAAGACTCATTATGCCTCATAGAATATACTTCGGGTGTCTGCTTTGCAAAATGGGGTTATTTTGTGTGTACTTCCATTGTGTGTAATCCCATTGTCACGCCAGGGCCTTCAAAAGTGTAATAGGTCGTTAGGAAATTTTATGTGTAATTTATGCTCCTAGAACACTTGACGGTGCTCCCTGCATGTGTCACCTCTCTATGTGGCCAGGCTGTGAAAAAGTCCCACACATGTGGTATCGCCATACTCAGGAGGAGTAGCAGAATGTATTTTGGGGTGTAATTGGAAGTATGCATATGCTGTGTAAGAGAAATAACTTATTATGACAATTTTGTGGAAAAAAAAAAATAATTTCTTTATTTTCTCAAGAATTGTTGGAAAAAATTACAACTTAAAAAAACTCACTATGCCTCTTACTAAATACCTTGGACTGTCTAGTTTTTAAAAAGGGTCATTTGGGGGGCTATTTGTACTTTCCTGACATTTCAGTGCATCAGGTGTGATCAATTTTCAATGATTTGCACCATAGCTTGTAGACTCTATAACTTTCACGCAGACTAAATAATATACACAGATTTGGGTTATTTTTACCAAAGATATGTAGCTGTATACATTTTGGCCCAAATTTATGAACAAAAATTACTTATTTGCAAAATTTTATCATAGAAACTAAAAAAAAGTGTTTTTTTTTTCTCAAATTTTTATTAAATAATTTTTATGATTAAGTACCAAAAAAAAAAATGATAAAAATTTTGTTTCGGTACAGTGTTGCATGACTGAGTAATTGGCATTCAAGGTGCGAGAGCACTGAAAGCTGGAAACTGGTCTGGGCAGGAAGGGTGTATTAGTGCCCTGTATTGAAATGGTTAATCACCACTGGGTTTTTTTTTTTTTTTGCTAAATAAATGAAAAAAGGCCAAACATTTAGAAAAAAATAATTTTTCTTCGTTTCTGTTATAATATTTTGCAAATAAATAATCTTTCTTTGTAAATTTAGGTTAAAATGTATTCTACATTTATTTGGTGAAAATAACCCAAATCAGTGTATATTATTTAGTCTGTAGGAAACTAAGTCCACAAACGATGGTATATATATATATATATATATATATATATATATATATATATATATATATATATATATATAGGTCTTTTTTTCAGCGGGGGAACGCAGTTCCTGGCACTTTCAGCACTGAATGTATGTAATGGCAAGGGGTGCTGGATTGTGTTACAGTGTCTATTGATGCTGGCTGCTGGGGGATCTATTGTTACTGGAGGTGCTATTTTTTGCAGGGGTTTATTGTTGCTGGGGAGGTCTATTGTTGCTGCTGGGGGACCTATTGTCTCCGGAAGCAATCTATTTTTGCAGGGGGGGAGGTCTGTTGTTGGTGGGGGGTGATCTATTGGAATTAGTATCAGTAATGTTTTAATGACGTGTCATTTCCTTAATACTGACTTTCAGTCTGGCTTACATACCTTTCATGTTTATGTGAACAATTGTACAATGTAGATGCGAAATGTTGGATCTGCCTTTTCCTGTTTCCTATAAATAAACAATTTGAAAAAAAAAATATTTGACACAATTATGCATACACCCTATTCACCATGTACATAAAAATGATATCAAGTCCATAAAATCAATACAAGTCCCTTAAATGTTATATTATTGCATTCTTTGCTTATTCTGTAACACAAACGCTTCACGCTGATGTGCCATACGTGATGTCCATAATTATCCACACCATATGCTCACCTTCCCTTTTGACCCATGTATCAGATCGTTCTCCCACAGGCCTTCCGTTTAAGGAGTATTACTCATAGATCTTCTCCTCTCCACAGCCCCAAGGATACTAAATGACTCCAAACTCCTCTAAAATTAATAACCTTGCCAGAAAGGACCTGCAACCTTATATTTCAGAGCAACAGACTATCTCCACACCCCACCTCCCTCTCTTTATCAATCCACTTCATTAAAAAATATTCAATAACTCTCATTTTGACACACATAAACAGGTGAACAAAATCCCCAACATTGCCCCAAAGATGGTAGATGATTGGCAGCGCCGCTACTCCTCAAGCCCGTCTTGCCTCCGCAACAATGCGACAACGCCACCAGCTCCACCCCACATGCTACGCCATGGCCATGTGACCCTCTCAGAAACCTTAGTAACTGCATTAGTTATCTAATTTCAGGCTTTTTTCCTTTATTTTCTTCCAGAAATCCTGTGAAAAGCACACTTTTTGTCCCTGGGGGGCTACACTTACTGTATCTAAGGAAGAAGCCACGATTGTCACCTGGACTGCTCTTCTGATTTGGACTAAATGTAGGTGGTCCTCTTCTATTCACCTCCATTACATAGGGGGATGGAAATAAGTGTTTTAAAGATGATAGCTTGGAAGGCAGATAAGAAAATATGTGTTTTCAGTTCAACTCACAGTAAATGATACTACCTTTCTGTATTTTATTTATTTGTAGGTATTTTATGTACTTGTTGAAAATATTACTTAGATGTGGTGGCTGCATTAGGTTTAGTCTTAGTTTTAGTCTTTTTTAAAGGATACGTTCACCTTTTGGAACATGTTACACCCACATTCAGGTTACAAACAGACCAGCCCACCCCCCCCCCCCCCGATCACCGCTAGCCGTCACAATTTAAAAAAATGTGGCTGAGCGGTTCACCCCCCTGGTCATGTCACTGATTGACAGGGCTCTGTAAATGAAAAACGACAAGGTCTGGTAGCCTTTGTGGCCAGGGCGCTGTGGAGCACTATGGTAGTTCATTCATGCTTCCTGTCAGATTGTATCTGCTTACCTGTACAGGATGTATGGGTACACAGATACACTGGCAGATCTGCTGGAGACCTGCATGGCACCAGCGATGCTTTACTGGCTCCAAAAATTGTAAAAACAAAAATTAAAAAATGCACATTTTTTTACCCACTGTCATGAGAGGGTTTACCCGTTGGTGGCGCTATCGGTCTCTTGGATCACAGTACCAGTGTCCACCAGCGGGTGTCTTCCAACACCTAGGACCTGTAGTAAGAGGACTCTGCTGCTGGTGGCACTGTTTGCATCCTTGGGCCGTAGTACCGGTGTCCACCAGCGGTGCACTCCGGCAGTGTGGAGCAAACAGCACCCTCTGCGCTCAGCTGTAACATGAGGCCAATTACTACAGCCTTATAAATACCCGGCAAGCCCTCACAGGCTTGCCTTGGTATCTTTCTTCCTTGTGCCCTGATCTGTAACCTGAACCTGAACCTGATCCCATCCTGATCCTGTCCCTCCTGTGTTCCTATTCGCTTGTAGCCATATCCCATCCATTATCTCCCTCTCCTATCCTGCCCTTGTTCAGTTGCTGATCCCCTGTGTATGACCCCTGGCCTGGCTTACGTGTTTGATTTCGGTACTTCCCTATATTATCTGTTGTCTGTGGGTTGGTTGAGCACTATTTGTATTTGGGGTGTTTGTTTACTTATATCACTTATCTTAAATAAACATTATTCTTATTCACTTTACATGCGTTTTGGTTTCCTCTTTGCAGTCCACACAATCTGGTCACACCTGTTCATGACAGTATACCAAGGCCATCTCTGACCAGAAGTGGTTGCACAGGGGAACCATCTCGGTTCTGTTTCACGTTGCTGGGATGAATTCAGATATGATTGTTTATTATGCTCTGCTGGCAACAGAGAGTTCTGAGTATCTCCGCCAGACATTGAAGGGGTGGTCCAGTGATCAGCTGCTGGAGATTATCCATTTAGCTCACTCTGTGGTCGATCAGGGCAGTATACTGTTTGAGGATGTTCAGCCTTTGATTGGAATGTGTACAGAGCTGGCTCTGCCTTGTATGCCAAAGGGCCATGATGACTTTTCTCCCCCCTTCAGCATTAACCAGGTTGCGTCCTTAGTATGGCTGTTGGAGGATGACTCTGCATTCTTTTTTGAGCATTATTTGGTTTGTCCCAAAACAGTTGTTGAAAGATTGTATAGATGAAGTGCAGTCCCTGGTCAGACAGAGGGAATGTGAGCCCACTTTTGTGCTACCTGTACTTCAGGCATGGTCAGACCTGTTATGCCCAGCTTCTGTCAGCTCTCCACAAACCAGACCTGTTACTAAACACCTGCCTGCTCAGATGTCCTTTCTCTCATCACCCCTGGCAATCTCAGCTGCAGTCCAATATACCCTGCTCCCCACCAGGTATCAATGCCCTGTTTCTACTTCCTGCACCTATCCCGCCTTTAACCCACCTGCCTCTTCTCTAATACCTGCAACTTCCCCACAAGAACTTCCTCTGGCCGCTGTTCCCCCTTCCTTGCCATATCCCAGCCCTTCCTTTCAGTATGCCTCACCTCCTGTCTACAGTCCTACAGCCATCTACAGATCTCCAGCAGTTAAGCCAAAGAAGAAACGGAAGTTCTTCCCCACTCACACGATCCTGCCAGCAACCCAACTTGCTTCCACACCAACCAACCTGTTCCAGCCTGATGTGCCTACCTTCCAGTCTGATGTGCCTGCTTCCCAGTCTGATGTCTTGATGCCTGCCTTCCAGCCCAAAGTCTCAGTGCCTACCTTCCAGTCTGATGTGCCTGCCTTCCAGTCTGATGTGCCTGCCTTCCAGTCTGATGTGCCTGCCTTCCAGTCAGATGTGTCCGCTTTCCAGTCTGATGTCTTGATGCCTGCCTTCCAGCCTGAAGTCTCGGTGCCTGCCTTCCAGCCTGAAGTATCTACCTTGCAGTCTGATGTGCCCGCTTTCCAGCCTGATGTCTCGATGCCTGCCTTTCAGTCTGATGTGCCCACTTGCCAGTCGGTGCCCGCTTCCCAGTCTGATGTCTCAGTGCCTGCCTTCCAGTCTGATGCCTCAGTGCCTGCTTTCCAGTCTGATGTCTCAGTGCCTGCCTTCCAGTCTGATGTCTCAGTGCCTGCCTTCCAGTCTGATGTCTCAGTGCCTGTCTTCCAGTCTGATGTCTCAGTGCCTGCCTTCCAGCCTGATGTCTCAGTGCCTGCCTTCCAGCCTGATGTGCCTGCCTTTCAGTTTGATGTGCCAGCTTCCCAGTTTGATGTGCCAGCTTCCCAGTTTGATGTGCCAGCTTCCCAGTCTGTCTCAGTGCCTGCCTTCCAGCCTGATGTCTCGATGCCTGCCTTCCAGCCTGATGTGCCAGCTTCCCAGTCTGATGTGCCAGCTTCCCAGTCTGATGTGCTCACTTTCCAGCCTATTGTCCCAGTGCCTGCCTTCCAGCCTGATGTGCCAGCTTCCCAGTCTGATGTGCCAGCTTCCCAGTCTGATGTGCCCGATTTCCAGCCTATTGTCCCAGTGCCTGCCTTCCAGCCTGATGTCTCAGTGCCAGCTTCCCAGACTGATGTGCCAGCTTCCCAGACTGATGTGCCAGCTTCCCAGCTTGAAGTGCCCATGCCTGCTGCCCAGCCTGAAGTGCCCATGCCTGCTGCCCAGCCTGATGTGCCTGCTGCCCAGCTCAAAGTGCCTGCTGCCCAGCCTGATGTGCCTGCTGCCCAGCCTGAAGTGTCCGTGCCTGCTGCCCAGCCTGAAGTGCCCATGCCTGCTGCCCAGCCTGATGTGCCTGCTGCCCAGCTCGAAGTGCCCGTGCCTGCTGCCCAGCCTGATGTGCCTGCTGCCCAGCCTTATGTGCCCATGCCTGCTGCCCAGCCTGATGTGCCCGTGCCTGCTGCCCAGCCTGAAGTTCCCATGCCTGCTGCCCAGCCTGATGTGCCTACTGCCCAGCTCGAAGTGCCCATGCTTGCTGCCCAGCTCGAAGTGCCCATGCCCGCTGCCCAGCTTGGTGTGTTCCTGCCCGCTGTCATCTCGGATGTGCTTGCTGTCTTCTCGGATGTGCTTGCTGTTTTCTCGGATGTGCTTGCTGTTTTCTCGGATGTGCCCGCTGCCTTCTCGGATGTGCCCGCTGTCTTCTCGGATGTACCCACTGTCCAGTTTGATGTACCCGATGCCCAGCCTGATGTGCCCTCATCTGTTGTTCGGTTTGAGGCCATGAACTTTGGACAATTTCATCTTGTTGGAGCGTCCGGAGGCCGCTCCTTTGCGGGGGGGTACTGTCATGAGAGGGTTTACCCGTTGGTGGCGCTATCGGTCTCTTGGATCGCAGTACCAGTGTCCACCAGCGGGTGTCTTCCAACACCTAGGACCTGTAGTAAGAGGACTCTCCTGCTGGTGGCACTGTTGCATCCTTGGGCCGTAGTACCGGTGTCCACCAGCGGGTGCACTCCGGCAGTGTGGAGCAAACAGCACCCTCTGCGCTCAGCTGTAACATGAGGCCAATTACTACAGCCTTATAAATACCCGGCAAGCCCTCACAGGCTTGCCTTGGTATCTTTCTTCCTTGCGCCCTGATCTGTAACCTGAACCTGAACCTGAGCCTGTATCCGATCCCATCCTGATCCCATCCTGATCCTGTCCCTCCTGTGTTCCTATTCCCTTGTAGCCATATCCCATCCATTATCTCCCTCTCCTATCCTGCCCTTGTTCAGTTGCTGATCCCCTGTGTATGACCCTGGCCTGGCTTACCTGTTTGATTTTGGTACTTCCCTTTGGCTGTATATATTATCTGTTATCTGTGGGTTTCTGTTGGTTGGTTGAGCACTATTTGTATTTGGTGTGTTTGTTTATTTATATCACTTATCTTAAATAAACATTATTCTTATTCACTTTACATGCGTTTTGGTTTCCTCTTTGCAGTCCACACAATCTGGTCACACCTGTTCATGACACCCACAAAAAAATGTGCATTTATAATTTTTTTCCAAAAAGTGAACTTATCCTTTAAGGCTTTTTTTCCTTTTTTTTCAACTGGTAATCCTGCAAGTAGCAAAATGGATTAGGTCTACGGGACACCTCTCCCTATTCCTATTGCCATACCATGGGGAAGAGGGGTTCTGTTGTTTACAGAAGGAACTAGATCGCATTGACACTGCTTGACATTTCAATGTAACAGAGTCAGAGGGTACAGGAAGTTAGGCCCCTTTCACACGGGACGGATCCGTGTTGATCCGCCCCGTGAACATCCGCTGCTCAGCGGGGATCGCTCCGTTTTCCCCAGCTGAGCCGGCGGATGACAGGGCGGGATCCGCACACTGTGCAGGGACCGCCCTGTCAGATCTCCACTCTCCCCTATGGGGGATCGGAGGAACACGGACCGTCCGTCCGTGTTCATCCAATCCGCTCTGCAGACGGATAGAAAAATAGGATTTTCTTCCGTCTGCAGAATCAGACGAGAGCGGGGCCGGATGACATCGGGTGTTAGCGGATGTACATCCGCTGACACTCGCTATCCCATAGGGATGCATGTATGTCTGTATTTCATCCGAAAACGGATGGATGTAATACGGATATACGGTCCGCATGTGAAAGGGGCCTTAGTGGGTTTTGTACATATTGAACAGAAAAATGCACAGGAAAGAATTCAGAATATAAGCATGTTTTCAGTGATACACATGTATTACAAAAAGGTTTTATTGAAAATGAATGAACCTAATCTAATCATTAATAGCTCTACAATCTTTTTTCTGTTTATTTACATCCTCGGGTGACGGGCAGGAGGGATCACACTGTAACACATGTCAATGTGCAACCTCTGGCCCCTCTGACACGCAGACACATATTTATCATATTCCACGCAAGGTTCATAGTTTGTTATGACGGAGCACACAGGTCGCAAAGTTCAGCAGGACCAGAAGGAAATTTCTTGTGTAATCTGTCATTTACTTTTAATCTTAAAGGGAACCCTATGTAAAAGGTATATGGAAGCAGCCATTGCTGGCTTGTTTTTAATGGTGATGAGGCTGCCATCCTTTACTACCTAGTAAGTCACTGACTCAGAATTAGCAAGCAGTCAGTGAAAGCTAAAATTTTCATACTGCATACTTGTTCCACGGCAGGTGACCTACATGGTAGAGTGCACTGGGTTTCTTGCACATGCATGCAAGTGTAACTTTTGCATTGTGCATTGTTTTTGTTTGTTTGTTTTTTTTACACTCAAGCATGCAAATGGGAATACATAATCAATAAACTGAAACGTTGTCCTGCATGCTGGGGCATTTCTAGAGCCAGAATGCTTGACTGATGGATTTCTTCATTCCATCTTCCTGAGCAGGGCTGGACTGGGACAAAAATTTTACTCTGGACTTCATCCAGACCGGCCCACTTTAATTTTGCAAACACGCACAAAAACAGTGTATAAACTATATGCAATTGCATAAAAAACATAAGTAAAAACATTCAACTGTAAGTATATTTTTTTACAATTTTGTTGTTTATTATTTTTTTTTTAATTTTTAAAATATTTTTTTCACAGAGCTTCTGGGGAAGGAGGTGGGGAAGTATGTGACAGTGGACGATGTCAGTAGGGCAGTGGACAGTGAACACAGTTTACTCTGTTCAGTTTTCACAGGACACAGGAGTGATCAGTAGTGATTGCTCACTGTCTCCAATTCAGAAGAGGAAGGGGTCGGTAAATGACATATCTACCGGTCCCTTCCTCTGCTCTCCATCCTGACAGTTCCCCCCCGCAGCCGGCAGGAGAGGAGAGGAGGGAAGCCAGCTGCGGGGGATAAGGGAGGGCGGAGAAAGAGGACAGGGGGCCGGAGAAGGAAGACACAGGAAACAGCTGGGAATGACCGGTGCGGCGGGAGGGGCAGCTGTGAATACCGATCTCTCTGTATAGCTTTTTAGCCAACAGCTGCGGGAGGGAGAGGAGGAGAAGCGGCTGTCTATTAAAAAGCTATACTGGGAGATCGGTGTTCACAGCTGGTACTCCTGCCGCACCGATCATTCCCCACTGTGAACCCACTGCCGCCCAGGATCGGCCCATAGCTGGGATATCACAAGTGCCTCGCGGATGTTTGGTTGCCGCAGCCAAAATGCGGGAGACTCCCGCACCTCGGGGGAGACTTGGGATTTCTGTAAACCAGCCCACTGAGCCATCGGTCCACCGGGAAACTCCCGGTAGTCCCAATGGCCAGTACATGCCTGTTCCTGAGTGAAGTTCCAGTAAGCACACAGTTTATTTACTAAAGCTGGAGAGTGCAAAATCAGGCTCACTTCTGCATAGAAACCAATCAGCTTCTAACCTCAACTTGTTCAATCAAAGGAGAAGTCCAGCCTGAGCTTGTTTGGCTGGGCTTCTCCTATGGATTACAGGAGTATAATTCCTTTTGCACTCCTGTGACCCGTTTTCAGCAAAGAGCGGGCCTAAGTCGGCTCTCTGCTGACGTCACACAGATCAGTCCAGGCACCATGTTATCACGACAATAAAGTCTGGATCCGCCAGGTGCCTGGACTGATACTCGTCTCAGCCTCTCAATGAGCAGCTGAGAGGCTGAGACAGCCTCTCTCCGCCCCTCAACAGCTCAGCACTCCAGTGAGCGTTAGGGGGGGGCAGAGCGGAGAGATGCTGAGTGACAGGCAGCAGCTCTCTACTCGGGGATCTGCATGAACCAAGCCATCAGCTGTGTTCGATCGATTGGTTCTCAGTGCAGAGGCACTGGGGGAGATGCTGCATCCACCTATGTAAGTATGAAACTAGCAACCAAACAAAAAAAAAAAAACATACTTCTCTTTTAAGATTTGGCAATAAAACCTGGAAGCTGATTGCTTTATATGCAGAAGTGATCCTGATTTTGCACTCTCCAGCTTTAGTACATAAATCCCATAGACTGCTTGACTTGCGTTTAAATGGCCACAGCAGTCCTTTATTTAACCACAAAACAACAGTCCCAGTTTGCAATAACCAAAACTAAAGATACCAAATAAATAACATAAAGAGATACCAAATAAATAACCAACCATAAAGATACCAAATAAATAACATAATGACTGTTGGTTATGAGAAGAGGTCTTTGGTGTCTGCTTTACTAAAAATGCACCCTTATCTCTACCCCACCAGCTTGAGGACAGCTTCACAATGTATAATTTCCAGTTTTCCAAGGAACTAAGGCCTGTTAAACAACTGGCACCAATGGGAAAACCCCATACCACCAGATAAGCACCCCACTTTTTAACCATTTTATCCTTTCACATACCCCAAAAGACCCCCCAGCCCACCATGCTGCTGTGTCCATCACCTAAAAATACAATCTGATTCCTTCAGTTAAAAAAAAAAAAAATACAATCTGATGGTGAACATTAAACGAGGGAGGATGGAACAACCTTCTTCCCTCAGCAATCTTCCAGAAAGAACTAGCATCTGCTATAAATCCTACCCCTGTGGCTCCCTGCCACCTTAACTTCCACCTCTAGTTAGATAAGATCTGCAGTTTAATTCTTCCTGGGGAATAATTCTTCCCCCAGTCATGCTGTACCTCTGTTTGTTACTTCTAGATCTCTCTTTTGATGCATACTTATATTTGATATAGCTTTTAACTCTTAAATATTTGTAGAGTATTTTAAATTGGCTGAGTATCGGCATATGTTGTTTATAATATTTATGAACAATTCACAATTTCATTCAGTTTGTTGGGCATGTTGGGCAGTTATAAAACACACACGGGCTTAACCATGCATATTTTTTTATGGTATGCGTGTTTTCTTTCTGAAATGGTAAAGTAATTTAAGAGGCTTGATTGTATAATTCTGCGACTATTTTGTAAGATAAATTCTTAACTATCTGTAGTTTTAATAACCATTTACGATCCTCTCTACAGGGAAACAACTCTGCGCTGGATCACGTATATACAGGTATACGTGATCCGACTTGTGCGGGAAGGGGGCGTGCATGCGTGTCGCTGCTCCCGCTGTGATTACATTACCGTTCTGACAGGAGGAAAGAGATAAAATTTGTGTTGCTTCAAAGCAGGGAATAAACTTCATCTCTTCCCCTAGTAAAAGCACCTCACACAGTTAACCCTTTGATCACCCCTGATGTTAACCCCCTCCCAGCTAGTGTCATTAGTACAGTGACAGTGCCTATTTTTAGCACTGATCACTGTATTAGTGTCACTAGTTCCCAAAAAGTGTCACAAGTGTAAGTTAGTGTCAGAATGTCCACCACAATATCGCAGTCTCGCTACAAGTCGCTGATCGCCGCCATTACTAATAAAAATAAATAAAAATATAATATAGTTTGTAGACACTATACCTTTTTTGCCCAAACTGATCAATATACACTCATTGGGATTTTTTTAACCAAAAATATGTAGCAGAATACATATTGGCCTAAATTTATGAAGAAATTCGATTTTTTAAATTTTTTTGTTGGATAGGTTTTATAGCAGAAAGCAAAAAATATATATTTCTTTTTCAAAATTGTCAGACTTGTTTTGTTTATAGTGCAAAAAATTAAAAACGCAGAGGTGATCAAATACCACCAAAAGAAAGCTCTATTTGTGAGAAAAAGGGGCATACATTTTATTTGGGTACAGCGTTGCTAGACCGCGCAGTTGTCAGTTAAAATAACGCAGTGCCAGATCGCAAAAAATGGCCTGGTCATGAAGGGGGGTAAATCTTCCGGAGGTCAAGTGGTTAAAGCACAACTGCTTGGTCACCCTGGTTCAAATATGACCACCATTCAGTTGGGTGTTGCCTGACGGCTGTAAATGTTAAAGGAAGCAGATATCTATAGTGTGTGAGAACTATATAAAGGAGCTGTTTAGCACAGCCTTGTCACGCAGGGTTTACTGTGACTGGACAGTAAAAGGAAAAGCAGAAGACTGATGAGATTATATTTCTGTCACACTGCTCTCTATTTCTATCAGCATGGCCCTTTCACGGTACAGCTGATTGGCTCCTGGTGCTGCTTTTCTTTTTTTCTTTACCTGAGCGCTGGTGTACATTGAATGTAAGAGGTTGATAGTAAGTCAAATTCAGGTTATTACACTACCTGCCTAAAAATACAATTTAGGAATGTATTAATGAATGCATAGATTTCATGAGTTTTATCAGCTCAGAACAGCAATGAATTGGTGTCTCTCTCTTGTCAATTGAGAATAGGTAAGTATGATCAGTCTCTCTTTTTCTCTGTATAAATTGTATATACTGTATAAAAAAGTGTAGCCAGGTGCTGGGCTACAGCAATATGGAGCAGGAGACATTGCCTTTTATTCTCTCTCTACTAAGATACTGATGCTATGCTGCACCACTCTCCTCTGGCCAGCAGGAGGAGATCTAAAGCCAAACAAGCCCATAGACTTCTATGCGGAGCACTGAGAATCCTGGGAGTTGTATAATGGGACGAATAGACTCCTTACACTACAGAAACCAATAGGCACTATGCAGTAAGAGGAGTTGAGAGATGATTTTGATTACACTGCCTGGAAAAGCTCTTCCTCTTGGCATCAAGGGAGAGAGAGAGAGCACCTCTGTCTGGATATTCACCCCTCATTGGGAGACCATACCAGTAGAGATCCAAGCCTGAGACTGAGAGTAAGGACACCGGGGGCAGTGCAGTACTGCCCACATCACAGCACCTGCACCACTGCAGTAGGGATAGTGGAGCGTCCACTCACCCTCTGCTTCACACCGCTGATCACCAGAGAATTTTGGGGAGAGAGCCAGGGGGCCCCTTTTCTACAACGAGAGATCACTGCAGCATCCAGGGCACTGGTGAGAGGGCTGTCCATTACTGATACTGCTTGCAGGGACTGAGCCACTGAGAGCAGGACACCAAACACCAAGCGTACCCAACCGATACCACACCTATACTGCATGCTATACTGCTCTAATTCCAAATCTAGACTGAACCTATACCAACCCTATATACCAAACCCCTACTGTATCTGAACCACATCTACATTACACCTGTGCCGAGACTATACTGTACCTATACTGCATGCAGATTACTGGGACTGTCGTTGAGTGCACCAAACCTCAAGTGCCCCAATGATAGCCAGCAGAAGAACATGTTCCGTTGCCCCATCCTTTTGTTTTTAGACAGTGCATACCCATTCGGTCTAGGACTAGCATCCCTGTCATAAATGTGCTCTGGCAGTATAGTTTCAGCACTCGGTAGATCAAACTTTAATACTGCTCACTGCTGCACTTCAGGTGACCTTGCTACTATTTATGCTGATCTGGACTCCAAATGTCATCTTTTGTCTAGTCCTTACTGTTAATCACTTTGTATGCTAATTAGTATTATTACCATCATCAATCTATTTTATGCTTGCCTTGTTACCAATCATATTGGGTGACAATGGCTCCATTCACAAAGTGGTATTTTTCCTCTTTATAATTTGCGGTAAAATAGCTCACAGCAATATTTAAAAAATGCTACTAAAATATCGCATGCGATATTTATCTCATGAAACCATGCAGTATTTTATCTTATGCGATATCCAGTGGGATAGATACAGTGGAGAAGTATTAGAACCCCTGTCAGTTTTTATTGCTAATAAAGTGGTAAAATGGTTATAAATATGCCAACTCTCTAAGTCAGTGCGGTCCCTGCAGCATACGCTAAGTCAGTGCGGTCTCTGTAGCATATGTACTAATACAAAAGGAAAAAAGGTGACTGAAATACCAGTCTAAGGGAAGCTGCTTTCACAGGACAACAACTAATTTCAATTAAGAATTTTTTTTTTTTTTTTTTAATGTCAAATATTGAATGAAAATAGTATAAAAAAAAAATACACACATATATACAGTAAATAGCCTTCTTCCACCAACAAAAATACAACATTGTCTTTTTTATTGGTGGAAGAGGAGTATTTATATATGTGTGTAATTTTTATACTATTTTCCCCTGGTAACCTAGAGGAACCCTAAGCTTCCATGGAACCCCTTTTCATGCAGTATTTAGTGACAGTTTTGGAGTGTTTTGCTGTAAATACTGCAAAATGGTATAGTGAATTGGCAGTTGCAGGATTGCATGCAATATTCAGGGTAAATGTGTCTAAAAATGAATGGAGCCCAATATATTACGTTTGCTTTTACTATTGGTCTTGGTGCCTGTTTTTTTTTTTTTTTTTTACATAGTACAACCAGTGCTGGGACAAGGTCATCAAGAGCCCAGGGCGAACATGTCAAACTGCGCCCCCCCCCCAAGATGTATGAGCATCATGTGTCAGCAAAAATCCCCAAAGCATCAATTCCCCCTCCTCTCAGTACAAATCTATCCCCCTGCTGAAATCCCCTCTCCTAGCACAACTCCTCTTCCCCCAAAATCCCCCCCAGCAAGAATCTTCTTCCCCGCCATCACCCCTCCCAACACAAACCCCCATAAATCACTCTTAGCATCCCCCCCCCCAAATTTCCCCAACTAGAATAATACTCCCTGCCACTCTGCCAAATTCCCCCTTCCAACACAAATTCCCTTCCCCCCAATCTCCTTGTGGTGCCCCCCCCCCACATCACAGGATACCACAGTGCCCAGGGCATCCGCCCCTACTGCCCACCCCTTGTCCCGGCCCTGAGTACAACTACTGGGTACTAAGTATTCCTTTCAGTGATTTCCTGTGATATTGTATATTTGTACACTCACTGGTGTGTTGGAGGGGCTGGGGTTCTTGAAAAGGATGAGGCCCATCCTAACCAGCTGCTCCTATGAGGGTAGTGCTACATTGCGTTCTGGTTCACAGTGATGCGATGAGGGAAACGCACAAGATTTGCTGCTTGGCAATCGCACAGCATCCATGCGATCTGCTGAGGGTGTCAATATTAGATTAACGGCACCCAAAACAGATTGCAAAACGCAGTGCGATTGCCAGAATCATTTGCCATGCAATGTAATTCAGGTGCAGGGAAAAAAAGGGTTCTGCACCATTTTGGTGCAGATGCGATTTGAGCCATACAAAATGTATGGCTTAAAATCAAACTGCACAGACATCGAATGTGATGTGCACAGGAATGCAGTGCGATTCCTGCGAGAATCACATGCAGTGTTTTCCACGCACCGATGTGGATCTAAGCTGAGGCAAGTTGTATTGCATTATGACAATTGTGTCATTTTTGATTGGCAAATGCACAATAAAACATGTTTGGAAAAAACCTAACTAAAGTAAATCTAAGCCCTACTTGAAATGAAAGTCACTTGTATTTCCTTATGTTTAATCTTTGGGGATTAGACAAAATGAATATGTTATTGGTGACTTTATTTTCCATTAGTAAGACAGAGCTGCTGATCAAAAAAATCCAAAGGGATCTTTACAGGGATATAAAGAGTATAAAGCCTTTAAACTGTCACATATCCTCAAAGTCCACACTAAGCTCAGTTGATGTCACGCATTAAATAGGAAGATTTAAAAGGCCTGGAGTGAAAGTAAAGTAAAGAACATTAATACATTCAGATTTAATCTTGGCTTGGTGCAACAGAAGAAAATAGACTGTGCTCTCCCTGCTCTGTACCACTGACTGGCAGCTGTACGGACCAACCTGTACTACAACTAATACGGCAACAGGTACCAATATTCCTTAATTTGCCATTACCTTGCAAAGTGGCATTAAATTCCCAAGAGATTTGCAGCAGCGCTACCCTTCTGATTTGAAACCACAGAAAATGTAAATTATATCAAAGTATGAGGTGTAATTTTTTCTTATTGCGGCACATGTTGGTATTGATTTCTGAAAACAGGACAGATGAGTAAATGCAACTAAAAAGACTTTTATTTGCAACTTTAAATAATTGTGGGGCTGTCGTAATGATAATTCCAGCGCCTTAGGGTTCCACTATGGCATGTTTATTAAAACAGATTATTAAGTGCTTTTCATTTTAATTATTTTATTTTAATTATTACCCAGTATTATTTTATGCTTTCATTTTATTTTGAAAATGACACATTTGGTCACATTTTACTGCAGTTGTTCTCATTCATAATTAAAAAAACTTTTATTTGCAACTTTATTAAATAATTTATATATAAAGAAACGTGATTTTGCGCTAACCATACAAAAAATAAAAAAATTGTGCTGCTGCTCGTGTTAGTCCATAAATACAAAAGACCCAAAAAATAAATAGTAAATAGTGTAACCAGCGCGCATCATATCTTAGTGTGTATTAAATATAAGTGATCCCGATAGTTATGACTACTATTGGTATACCACACTTAAAGCCATTTCAATCCAGCCAAAACTCATGAAAAACGTTATTACTATAGACATATATTTAAAAAATCGTGAAATTGACTTATTTTTCTATATTAGGAACATTTAAATCCTATATTCACACCACGTGTTCAACAGTGAAACAAAACATGTGTTATTAATTACAATGTTACTTATGAAAATCAATCCGCAACAATGTAGTGAGCACCCTGAAACATATGTTGCTAGTAACAATGTTACTTGTGACTATCAATTCGCAACAATGTGGTGAACACCATACAAATCCAAATTAGTGCTAAAAATGTTTATCAGTGGGACACTTATTCCCCTTGAACATCTTAGATGTAGAAACAATGATCAGTCCTTGATGATATGCTAGGTTGATATTAGCACCAATCTTCTTTATAGAAAGAGATACACCGATATTCCTCCTTTTCACAAATATGGTAAAAAAGGCCGCTTACCGGATCAGATGGATCTCAGGTTAGTGAGATCAGATGAGCATGTTGCATTAGCCTGCTGGCCTCACCTGGGCGTTTTCCTGGGAGATTTCCTCAACCACTGTGCTCCAATTCACAGGCAGATCTGGGCGTTTCCCTGGGAGATTTCCTCAGCCACTGCGCTCCAATACACAGGCAGATCTATCCTCACTGATACAATGTATCCGGTTTCAAAATATTAGTTCATCCATACAGAAGATACACCTCAGTGGGAATAAAACAAAAAGGGCTCCATAGTGCAAATGTGTTTTATAGATTTATTCAAAATCTCTTTCACAGTCACTTTAAAACAATTCTTTCCACTGCAAATGTTCACAGCAACACTCCACTGCACATCAGGAACTACAAATCAAAAAACTCCCAAGTATACACCAAACGGAACTCAGATAAAAAATGGGAACCAGATAAAAATTAGCTAAAAATCAGCATACATGCAGAGCAGGAGCAAACCGACTGACTGCATGGAGAAAGACCAGACAAACGTAATGGCGTCACAGCCTCTAGCTCCACCTGACGCATTTCCCCTAAACAGGCTTCCACTGGGAACGGAGACATCAACATTAAATAATTTGCAGGGCTGTCGTAATGGTAATTCCAGTGCCTTAGGGTTCCACTACGGCATGTTTATTAAGTGCTTTTCATTTTAATCATTTTATTTTAATTATTACCGAGTATTATTTTGTGCTTTCATTTTATTTTGAAAATGACACATTTGGTCACATTTACTGCAGTTGTTCTCATTCAGCGCTGTCCTTGTTCATGACTGTACAGACATTCTATTTGTAGAGATGACAAGTGAAGATTTAACGGTTGCCAGTGTAATGGTTCTTGTTGCCTATTACATTTGAATTCTCCTTTGTCTTGTCTCTTGCACAGAAAACAGCTTTAAGGACTGCAGACTCTGGGGTATATTTATTAAAGATTTACTGGGCAATTTATCAATGATTCTTTGTTCCAAACAATTATAAGATTTAATGATATTCACTCATCAGCTTCAAATGGAATTCACTGATGTAGTATAAAACTAGTTGAAAAAACAAAGGGACTCTTTAGGTGCTACTCATAAGCATACAACATATATACTCAAATATTTCTATGAAAACTTAAAATTTTAATATCGCAGCATTTTCATAAAAACAATCTAATTGTGTTATAAATGGCAGAAGTACTAGGTATGGTTAACAACCCCTACTGAACAGAATTGCAAAGAGTTTTCAGACAGTGGTCATAACTTTTCAACAGACACTATTCTCAAACTACCTCAGAATGTTGTCAATACTTATTAGAGAGACAATTCATTCGATCCTGGAATAGTTGCCAGTTGCAGCCCTGGGGTAAGGATGTGTTAATCTTCAATGTGTTTTACAGGCTTTCCTGCTTGCTGCATTGGGAAATAGTGAAACATCATTGGAACATCTCTATGACATAAAACATTAGAAGATTACTCAATGTCCAACTAATGCACTCAACATTCCACTAGTGACAACACAATGAGAAACTGCGCTTATGTATTATTTAGAATGCAGCCATGTATTCCAAAGAGGGGAGAAAATGATGATGGAAAACCATACACATAGCTCCTAGCAAATGGGGCATAAAAACAATAAGGTGTGTTGTGCGTTCAGAGATGGTATTCTGCATACCTTGGATGTAACAAGCGGTTATTTGAACCAGTCTGCCCATTCTCCTCTGACCTCTGACATCAACAAGGCATTTTCCTCCACACAACTGCCGCTCACTGGATATTTTCTCTTTTTCTGACCATTCTCTGTAAACCCTAGAGAGTAGATCAGCAGTTTTTGAAATACTCAGACCAGCCCGTTTGGCACCAACAACCATGCCATGTTCAAAGTCACTTAAATCCCCTTTCTTCCCCATTCTGATGCTCTGTTTGAACTTCAGTAAGTTGTCTTCACCACGTCTAGATGCCTAAATGCATTGAGTTGCTGCCATGTGATTGGCTGATTTACAATTTGTGTTACCAATTTGTGTTACCAGGTCTACCTAATAAAGTGGCCGGTGAGTGTATATATAGATATATATCTATATCTATAGATATATATCTATATAGATATATATAGATCTATATCTATATAGATATAGATATAGATATATACAGTTGTGCTCATAAGTGTACATACCCTGGCAGAATTTAGGATTTCTTGGCCATTTTTCAGAGAATATGAATGATAACACAAAAACATTTCTCTCACTCAAAGTGTTTGGCTGAAGCCATTTATTATCAATCAACTGTGTTTACTCTTTTTAAATCATAATAACAACAGAAACTACCCAAATTACCCTGATCAAAAGTTTACATACCCTGGTGATTTTAACCCCAGGACTCCTTTGCCCAACAAAATCTTCATTAGTAAAAATAGAAGAAAACACTAGCAGTGGGCTTTATTTAGAAAAAAAAAGTCCTACAATGGCTGATATGTCTATGTAATGGTATATATTGTTAAATTATTCAAAGACTTTATCACCCCTCCTTATCTGCTTGTACGGATTGCATAAATATAATTTCATCTGTATTAGCTATATTATCTGCAATAAGTCCATTTCAAAATTACCCAAGCATATAACCAGTCTGTGTAAAAAAAAAAAAAAAAAAAAGATTTAGAAATTTAAAAAGAAAGTATCTCCAAAGGCATTCCTTTACCTGGTAAGGGAGGAGTAGAGAGAAAGCTCCCAATGGACAGCATGTGAAATGCATTGGAAATGCCATTCCATATATGAAAGTTGCATATAACATCATTTCTGGTGGATGCAACACACCCAGTAATGTGAGGATGTCACAGACACATCACTTCTGGTAAGTGTGATGACATAACTTTCAGTACAGCAGAAACCACTCCCACTCCAGCCCAAACCTGGGCTTCAGACAGGGTGGAATACAGGTAGTTGGTATGTGTAAAGGCTCATTCCACTGTCAGACCTAAAACTCCAATAGCTTTGATCAGTGCTGTGTAAGTGGCCCTGTTACCATCTCCTGCCAAGCAGACCAGGACCACCTCCCATTTTCTCCCTGCTCCAGGACTGAGATAGGATACACCCACACCTGTAATAGGGAGAGACTCTGCCATTTTAAGTTACTCATTCTCCTGGCCCGAGGTCCACCATCAGAAATAAGCAATGTCCACACATTCAGCCTTTTAACAATTTTCTTTTACTGTGGAAAAAACATCACAATACAGTTGTTTGGGTCACATTCACCATCATCACTTTTAGTCCAGCAACCACAACTTCACCACAGTGTAATAAACAAGGATGGCCACACACTCTTCCAAAACCCTCTTACTAAAAACAGGTCCCTCATAGGTGTCTTCTCCACATGAGTCCATAGCCTACCCCGAAGGGTTCTCTTCCTCAGGCTTTTGGCTTACATGTTGTATATAGGGGTAGCCTTTTCCCTTCACTCCTCCTGCTCTACCTTAAAAAAGGCTGACTAACTCCATCCACCCAGGGGAGGGACCTCACTGAAAGGGGTACTAACCCCTAATTACACGCACGCATGCCCCGCATTACCAAAATGTGGAAGAAAATGGAGCCGAGTTGCCCAGAGACTCACTTATGTCCAAATAAATGATATCGCATATGAGTATAGACCACATATTAAAAAAGGGATAAATTAACTGCATTTGCCTGATGGGGATTATAAATTGGCAATCATCAGGTAAGTATATACTCATTTAATTAAGAGGTTTTATCCAAGACTGTGATCCTATTATTAAACTACAAAAACATGCAGGATAGGCTTCTCTCCATAAACTGAGCTTTTGTGAAATGTTAGTCATGCTATCTACAGCCTGAATATAGCTTCAGTTCAAAGCAAAATATCAAAATAGGTTTGAAACTGAGAATCTCATTTAAGCCTGGTTTAACCATGGCATTCAGTAAAGATATTCAACGACTTTCCCTTTTAAGGATTAGTTGATCCCAGTCACTATCTGTGGGGGTTCTGATATACATGTTCTAATGCCACGTCATTGCACCTGTAGTTTTGTAATACTACAACTGAAGGTGTGTACTTCGGTGTAGACCCGTGGCTGGAGAATAGTCTGCGAAAGCCAGAGCATTGCATCCGCGATCCTTTGTTTGCAAAACCTTGCAGACTCAAATGCAACAAAAAAAAAAAATCACTTTTTTTGTAAATCAATATGGATGCAATTATTACTATTATTAATTTTTTAGTGTAGTCTGGATGAATAAAGGGGATAATCTGGTTGTATTGAGCAACATAAGTCGTTTAAAACACTTCAGTGAAAGAAGCCCAGATGTGTTGCCCATTAAAGCTTATGGGATACTAGATATTAGGCTGAAATGTATATTAACTGAAATATATAAACACTGTAAACTTTTATATCGTGCTAGCGTTTGATCGTCTTCCGTTTGCCAGAGAGTCAATTGCATTGGTGAGTAGATCTACCTGGTGGACTGGATGTTTTGAAGGCTGTTCCATATCTATGAACTGTCCAGAATCAAATTGTTGTGCATTTATTTCTTCTAATAATTGTTGCATATCAGGAAGATCAAACATTTATGATATGCAGCAAAATGGTGATAGCCTGGTGTGGTAGTATGGTAAATAATGAAGTACTAAATCTAAAAAATTGTGTGAAACTTACACAAATCATTATAGCATGACATACATTATATGCAGTCTGTCAATAGCAGTCTTTGTTTTTCTCCCCATAACTTAAGTCTACTAGTACACATGGGCCAAATGTCGGGCAACATTGTCCGGTTCAATAAAAACCGGCTGACATTCGGTCAGTGTGTTTGGCCGGCTTCTGTCAGACGAGCGTGCTGGAAAACCAACAGCTGTCTGGCTCCTGATCAGCGCTCCCTGCCAATCACTGAGAGCGCTGGCTCTCCCTGATGGGTTTACTTCCTCTTTGTTTCCCTGCAAAGGTAAAGCATAATGGGCTACTATGCATTGCATAGTAGCCCATTATGTGTCACTTACCTGACACAGGAGCCTGCAATGTCACCGCTGTCCCCTCTGCTACGGTGCGTCCATCTTCTTTCCGGGTATCGTGGCTCCAGCGCTGTGATTGTCCGGAGCTGCGATGAAGTCATTCCCGCGCATGCGAATGGGAGCCGCCACTAATGGCATATCGCCGTTAGCAGCGGCATGCTCAGTGCGCCTGCATGCCGCTGTCTACGGCACATGCGCCGTAGACATCGGTGCCTGTCTTTTTGCAAATATCTCCTAAACCGTGTAGGTTTAGGAGATATTTCTTGGACCTACAGGTAAGCCTTAATCTAGGTTTACCTGTAGGTCAAAGTGGTCTGTAAGGGTTTACAACCACTTTAATTTGTTAGTCACTTATGTAATATTACCCTCTCAAGACAGTGCTGCTGCCCAAAGATGCCTCCGTTGCTCCTCAGTCCAGAGGGGAGACACCAAAAGACAGGAAGTGTGTTACTGGCTGGATCACCAGGTAAAAATTTTGGAAAAAAAAAATCGAAATCAGAAAACAAAATTTAAATCTAAAGACTGATACACTTCACTATATTATTATTTTGTTTATTTAGCCCTAGATACATTTTAGGGCTTCTTGGTCATTGTGGTCATTCTTCACATGAAAGGTTCATTCAGATGTGCATTGAAACCCGTCTTCCTTGCTGATCTGCTTTTTGCTTTGTCTGCATCTTCCTTGGAGCTGCATGCAGGCAGGCCATAAAAGTGGATGCAGGTGCAGCGGCTGCATAGACACAGTCACATGTCAAAATTCGACATGCAGGCAGGCAGGTGCAGGTATCCAAATGCACAGTGTCTGCACTCAGATCCTCTGAAGTGGATGCAGACACAGCATAAAATGGTTCAGCACAGAGAATGGGTCTCAATGCCCATCTAAATGAGTCCCAAAGGACCAGCAGGGGAATTGGGAAGAACTGCGGGTGGAGCTGAGCTCAACTTCTACAAGTTTCACCAAAATGTACATATTATGCATTGTATAAGTCTAAGGATTGCTTTGACATATGACTTTTACTCAAGGTAACCCTTGATATTCATGTTAAATTCATTTTGCATCAAACAGGTTTGTAAAGAGTTTCCTTTAATTTTATATATGGTTCTGTGTAGAAATACATTTAGATTAATTAAATACAATTTTCAGTGTCAAGGCCTGTGAATAGATGTGCATTTAATAGCCATTCATTATCTTATTTGTTCATACATTTCTAATGTATGCAAACCCATTACATTTCTATCGGATAAAGCATAGATTCTCGTAATTAATCATTTACCTATTTGCTTTTCTTTGCTGATGATTTATCATATGCACTTGCATATAAGATAAGGAACTATGAACTTACGGAATATACATGATATAAGTATTTAGTTAGTGAATAAAGGAATGCAGATAATTTAAGCTGGACATACTCCATTCATTTTTTTTTGTTCATCCTGCAGGCTATACAGCTTGAATGGATGAATTTGTAATGCTGGCTATTGTATTCTGACAGCCGGCTCTGGTGGCTGTCAGAATACCCAAAAAACCGCTGCATCGGATTGGATGTAGCTGTTGTATGGCTCACAATCTTCAGCCTGGGTCCTCCAATTTTTCAATCAAAAGATGACGGGTGAGAGGGAGCTAACAGGGCCACCCACAAAGCAATTTTCAGACTACTAAAATATATATATATATATATATATATATATATATAAATATGATGAATATCAAAGTTGCTAAATGTAAACAAATTATTATAGTGCACATAAGTGCAATAATCAGGGGCGTTGCTATGGCTAAAGATCTGGGACTAAAGCCCATAGTAGTGAAGTAAAGAAAGTCATACACATGTATATAATATACGTGTGGGTGTACAGTATATATATCTCTGAGTGTGGGTTCCTCCTTACATCAGGGTCCCCAGAGAGCCCCCCACTTACATCAGGGTCCCCAGAGAGCCCCCCCCTTACATCAGTGTCCCCAGAGCCCCCCTTACCTCAGGATCTCTAGAGAGCCTCCCTACTTACATCAGGGTCCCCAGAGCCCCCCTCATTACATCAGGATCCCCAGAGCCCCCCTCATTACATCAGGGTCCCCAGAGAGCCCACCCCCTCTTACATCAGGGTCCCCAGAACTCCCCTTACATCAGGGTCCCTAGAGAGCCTCCCTACTTACATCAGGGCCTCCAGAGCCCTCCTCATTACATCAGGGTCCCCAGAGATCCCACCCCCTTACATCAGGGTCCCCAGAGAGCCCACTCCCCTTACATCAGGGTCCCTAGAGAGCCTTCCTGCTTACATCAGGGTCCCCAGAGCCCCCCAATACATCAGGATCCTCAGAGATCCCACCCCCCCCTTACATCAGGGTCCTCAGAGCCCCCCTTACATCAGGGTCCCCAGAGAGCCCCAGGGCTACATAAACAATGCAGGGCTCAGCTGTGCCCATCTATGCAGCCTCACCAGTGCCCAGCAATGCAGCCTCACCAGTGCCGAGCAATGCACCCCCCCCCACTGCAGTGCCCTCTGTCCCCTGCACCCCACCACACACACTGTGTAAGTAGAACTCTTACCTTACACAGGTGTACAGCAAGCAGAGCATCTGAGATCGGCATCACAGAGCTGGATGGGGGCGGGAACTACAGAAGTTAACTTTTCACAATAACAGGCTGGTGATTGGTTGCTAGGATTGTCCAGCAACCAATCACCTGCTGTTTAATGAAAAAGTTAACTCCTACGGTTCCTGCCCCCATCCAGCCCTGTGATACTGGGCGCTCGCCACTGTCCAATGAAGGGGACAACAGTGAAAATTTCCACGGCCAGGTGCCCGCATTCAGCGGTGGCGGGCCAGGTGCCAACCCCTGCCCTAGAGACTCGGGGCTATAGCCTCAATAGCTACCCCCTAGCAACGCCTCTGGCAATAATACATTTCAATATTCACAGTGTTACCAAATGTCTAGTTCTTAATGACATACAGAACAAGAATTTCCAATTCACACCACCAAAATTCAGTAACTTACAGTGTGTTTTTTTTTGGGGGGGGGGATGCTCACTCATTTTCCATGCAGCTGCCATGGTTGGGTTTTTAATAATTGGCCAGTTATGATTTTCTTGGTTAGATAGTGTGTTTTTGTATGTTCTAGGTTATATGTTCAATAAAGTTATTTTCCTTAATTGTTACATGTGTCAGGCCATCTTGTAGGGTCTCTTATATATATACAGTGCATCCGGAATGTATTCACAGCGCTTCACTTTTTCCACATTTTGTTATGTTACAGCCTTATTCCAAAATATATTAAATTCATTCTTTTCCTCCAAATTCTACAAAAACTACCCCATAATGACAAATGTATTAAAAATAAAAAAATAAAAAAATCACATGTACATAAGTATTCACAGCCTTTGCCATGACACTCATAATTGAGCTCAGGTGCATCCTGTTTCCACTGATCATCCTTGAGATGTTTCTACAACTAGATTGGAGTCCACCTGTGGTAAATTCAGTTGATTGGACATGATTTGGAAAGGCACACACCTGTCTATATATAAGGTCCCACAGTTAACAGTGCATGTCAGAGCACAAACCAAGCCATGAAGTCCAAGCAATTGTCTGTAGACCTCCGAGACAGGATTGTATTGAGGCACAGATCTGGGGAAGGGTACAAAAAAAATATCTGCAGCATTGAATGTCCCAATGAGCACAGTGGCCTCCATCATCCATAAATGAAAGAAGTTTGGAACCACCAGGACTCTTCCTGGAGCGGGCCACCCGGCAAAACTGAGCGTTTGGGGGGAGAAGGGTCTTAGTCAGGGAGGTGACCAAGAACCCGATGGTCACTCTGACAGAGCTCCAGTGTTTCTCCCTGGAGAGAGGAGAACCTTCCAGAAGAACAACCTCTGCAGCACTCCACCAATCAGGCCTGTATGATAGAGTAGCCAGACGGAAACCACTGCTCAGTAAAAGGCATATGACAGCCCGCCTGGAGTTTGCCAAAAGGCACCTGAAGGACTCTTAGACCATGAGAAACAAAATTCTCTGGTCTGATGAAACAAAGATTGAACTCTTTGGCCTGAATGGCAAGCGTCATGTCTGGAGAAAACCAGGCACCGCTCATCCCCTGGCCAATACCATCCCTACAGTAAACCATAGTGGTGGCAGCAGCGTGCTGTTGGGATGTTTTCCAGCAGCAGGAACTGGGAGACTAGTTAGGGTCGAGGGAAAGATGATTGCAGCAATGTAAATGAAAACTTGCTCTGGACCTCAGACTGGGGCGAAGGTTCATCTTCTAACAGGACAACGACCCTAAGCACAAAGCCAAGATAACAAAGGAGTGGCTATGGGACAACTCTGTGTATGTCCTTGAGTGGCCCAGCCAGAGCCCAGACTTGAACCTGATTGAACATCTCTGGAGAGATCAGAAAAAGGCTGTGCACCGACGCTCCCCATCCAACCCTATGGAGCTTGAGAGGTCCTGCAAAGAATGGGAGAAACTGCCCAAAAATAGGTGTGCTAAGCTTGTAGCGTCATACTCAAAAAGACTAGAGGCTGTAATTGGTGCCAAAGGTGCTTCAACAAAGTATTGAGCAAAGGCTGTGAATACTTATGTACATGTGATTTTGTCTCAGTTTTTATTTGTAATAAATTTGCAAAGATTTCAAACAAACGTATTTCACATTGTCATTATGGGGTATTGTTTGTAGAATTTTGGTAAAAATAATGAATTGAATCAATTTTGGAATAAGGATGTAACATAACAAAATGTGGAAAAAGTGAAGTGCTGTGAATACTTTTCGGATGCACTGTATATCCATTTAGGGATACATTACACTTTTGCATATTGAGGCTGAGCTCAGTCTGGTTTTTATGATTATTTTTTCTTCAATAATATAAACATAATCATCTAAAACTGCAGTGAAAATCAGTGCAGTATTACATTTTAATCATCACACTGTTGCAAAAGTGTCCAGTGCTCCAAATCAGCAACAATATAAGCAGGAAATCCCAAGCACACAGCTAGTACCAATAATGTACAAAGTGCTCAATAATACTTCTACTCTGTCCTTCTCTGTCTTTCTCTCCCTGTGTGATGCACACAACCCACATCCATGAGAACCTCCTAATTTACGAGAACTCACCACAAGTTACCCTTGTTGTAAAAGTGGGTCAAACCTCCTAAGGTAGGCTGCTCTGTGCACTGATCCTTAGCTGTACCCGATCTGCATTACCTATCAAAATATAGAGCATAGGAAGGACAAGAAGGCACCATAGTATAAATTATTTTTTTTTTTTTTAAATCAGCATTGAATATAGTAAAACAATGCACTCACATGTATATGTGCCTCTCCTGACAGCCACAAACAAAGCTCAGTCATGTAAAGCTGCAGGTCCCACCAAGCTGATGCGAACCCGGCTCGGCCTGGTAACACTGTCATGGTTATAATATAATATTGCATATATTCTCACTATAATTGTTAGTTTACATTTATGCTATTTTGATATGTATCATATTTATATACGGTATATTTTAGTAGTGCTGTATTTATTTGTTAAAATTGGTTTCTTAATATTTAATTTATCAGGTGTATAAAGGGTTTGTGCAGGTTTATAACGATTGAACGTGAAATTCTAGGCTATATCTATCTACTCCAAATCTTCTCCCACCCTCTTCTAATTCTGATTCTAACTACCCTGTAGTAAGAAGATGTTTATAGTTACCTATTCTCAGGGCGCTTTGGTCTGATCATGTAACCGGCTCCCAGCGCTGGCTTCAGTGTAGACGATGGACAGCTGACAACAGATGCCCCATAGTAAGCTTATGGGGGACATCACCGGCCAGGCATTTGAGCTGTTGTTGGCAATCTCTGCTCTCCTCTGAAACCAGTTTCTGAGGAGTGTCAGGGGTCCAGACCAGAGCTCCCTGAGAATAGGTAAATATAAGCATTTTCCTTCTACAGGATAGCTAGAATAGGAGTTAGAAGAGGGATGGGAATTGATTTAAGAGTTGATAGTTATAGCCTGGAATTCCACTATAAGCCGAATTCTGATTAGTGTGTGGCTGTCCCCACACAACAGAAGTCATTTGTTCAATCAACCTCTCTCGAAGGAACTGTTGGAAAACTTTTGTCAATCCACGGCTGCGGCCTGTCAGCTGCAACTGCTGATAAGTGTATTCTGACAGCAGCCCGTCCCACTGTCAGGATACAATGTCATAGTGGGGGAGAGTCCTCCATCCGCTTTGCTTGTGTGGATGGAGGAATTTCTTAGTTTTGGAAGAAAGGAATCTGTTTCTGGCTGAACAGAAAAAAAACTGTGTATAGCCAGCTTTAATTCTTTTTTAATCAGAAAAGAAAATTTATTTTTGTCTTTCACATTACATAATATATGGCAGTTGATGTACTACAATATCATGGCAATATGGAACATACATCTTCAACAACACATCATCAGATACTACCGGATAGCCAGCTTTAATTCTGTCCAAACACTGACGTGATGAATCTGACCTAGTTCACTCCATAGGTGGTACTATCTTCCTAACGAACGGCATCTTTAATTTTAAATATCAAAGGAGCTGGATGGAAATTTGTTGGCCAAACTGTGTCTGCATCCAATCAAATACAGCTGCTGTTCCAGTATTCTGACAGCCGCTGGTGCTGGCTGAAAGGATACATTAGCCAGAATTTTAGATTCTTCTATAAAGCATGGAGGAATCAGATTTTTTTCATTCAGCTTGCAGTGTATGGTCCGCTTTAGGGCCTTATTCATGCAGACCTGATCGGAAACTCCATGCAGCTCTACACACAGGGGTATGTAAACAGACCTTTGTCCATTTACATCTGCCTACTTCTGAGTCCGTTCAGGTCCAGAATAAAAAAAAAAAAAGGGAGAGGACTGTGACCATTTATGTTTTTCCTAGATCAGAGGTAGCTTGATATAAATAGACCCAAGTCTGCTTCACATCCAGATGCCTATAGAGCCATCACGGGCCGCTTGTGTCTGTTGTGTAACTGCAAACCCAAATTGAACAGGCACAGATTTAAAAAAACTGACATCCGACCTGTTCAGCTGTGATTTAGCAGGAGATCCACTCACAGATCCTCTACTGATCGGAGCAGAATGGCTCTGTGTGAAAAAGCCCTTTGATGGTTTCTCTTTGGAGTGCAGTGATTTCAGTTTGCCTGTAGATGATGCTATCTGATTATGCAAGCACTTGTAGTCCTAATCTTTGACCAACCAAATGGGCTTTTAAAATAAAATCATAGTAAGGGCCAGGGGCGTTGCTAGGTGGCAAAAAGACCAGGGGCTTCAGCCCGAAGTCAGAGCCCGGCACCGGGGGGGATGATGGGGTGGCGGGCGGTGGGGTTGTATGGAGGGGGGGGTGTTACCTACCTGACACGCACTGACCTACCTGACCCACACTGACCTACCTGGCTGACATACACTGACCTACCTGACATGCACTGACTGCAGATCTAATGGGTCACCAGCAGTCAGCACCCCCTCTACATTAGCTCAGAGTCCCCTTACATCAGCACCCCCCTTAGAGATCTCTATTAGATCAGTGACCCCTCCCCCCATCAGTGTCCCCTGCCCCTTAAGACCCCCATTAGACTGCTTTACCGAGAGCCATTTAGAGTCAGGAAGTGTGGAAGCCGGAGTTTGGAGGTGGAGCGAAGCTGCTCTTCTGTAGTGCCATTTTCCTTCCATTGTCGGCAAAACACATTTGAACTGGTACACTCACTCACAGGGCTGCTGTTGGGAATCATGGGGCCTCCACCCCCTGAGGGGGGGAAAGAGGTGGGGGAAGGGAGGTGAGAAAGGGGAGGTGAGAGAGAAGGAGGTAAGGGGGGTGAGTGAAAGGGGGGAGGAGGCAGGAGAGAGAGGGGGTGGCTGACACAGAGGCGGGGGGGTGCTGACAGAAAGGGGGGTGCTGACAGAGGGGGGTGTTGACAGAGGGGGGGTGCACTGCTGACAGAGAGGGGGTGCTGACAGAGGGGGTGTGGGCTGACAGGGGGGGGGGTGCTGAGAGAGAGGGAGAGAGGGGGGACGCTGAGAGAGAGGGGGGACGCTGAGAGAGAGGGGGGACGCTGAGAGAGAGGGTGTGGGCTGACAGAGAGGGGGGTGCTGACAGAGAGGGGGGTGCTGACAGAGAGGGGGTGGTGCTGACAGAGAGGGGGTGGTGCTGACAGAGAGGGGGTGGTGCTGACAGAGAGGGGGGATGCTGAGAGAGAGGGGGGATGCTGAGAGAGAGGGGGGACGCTGAGAGAGAGGGTGTGGGCTGACAGAGAGGGGGGTGCTGACAGAGAGGGTGTGGGCTGACAGAGAGGGTGTGAGCTGATGGAGGGGGGGTGCTGAGAGAGAGAGGGGACGCTGATAGAGAGGGTGTGGGCTGACAGAGAGGGGGCGGTGCTGACAGAGAGGGGGTGGTGCTGACAGAGAGGGGGTGGTGCTGACAGAGAGGGGGAGTGCAGACAGAGAGGGGGAGTGCTGACAGAGAGGGGGGTGCTGACAGAGAGGGGGGTGCTGACAGAGAGGGGGGGTGCTGACAGGGTGTGGGCTCACGGGGGGGTGCTGAGAGAGGGGGGTGCTGAGAGAGGGGGGACGCTGAGAGAGAGGGGAGCGCTGATAGGTAGGGTGTGGGCTGACAGAGAGGGGGGTGCACTGCTGACAGAGAGGGGGTGCTGACAGAGGGGGTGCTGACAGAGGGAGGGTGCTGACAGAGAGGGTGTGGGCTGACAGAGAGGGTGTGGGCTGACAGGGGGGGGGTGCTGAGAGAGAGGGGGGACGCTGAGAGAGAGGGTGTGGGCTGACAGAGAGGGGGATGCTGACAGAGAGGGGGTGGTGCTGACAGAGAGGGGGTGGTGCTGACAGGGAGGGGGGATGCTGAGAGAGAGGGGGGATGCTGAGAGAGAGGGGGGACGCTGAGAGAGAGGGGGGACGCTGAGAGAGAGGGTGTGGGCTGACAGAGAGGGGGATGCTGACAGAGAGGGGGTGGTGCTGACAGAGAGGGGGTGGTGCTGACAGGGAGGGGGGATGCTGAGAGAGAGGGGGGATGCTGAGAGAGAGGGGGGACGCTGAGAGAGAGGGGGGACGCTGACAGAGAGGGGGGACGCTGACAGAGAGGGGGAGTGCTGACAGAGAGGGGGAGTGCTGACAGAGAGGGGGAGTGCTGACAGAGAGGGGGGGTGCTGACAGAGGGGGGGTGCTGACAGAGAGGGGGAGTGCTGACAGAGAGGGGGGGTGCTGACAGAGAGGGGGAGTGCTGACAGGGTGTGGGCTGACGGGGGGGTGCTGAGAGAGGGGGGGTGCTGAGAGAGGGGGGACGCTGAGAGAGAGGGGAGCGCTGATAGAGAGGGTGTGGGCTGACAGAGAGGGGGGTGCTGACAGAGGGGGGGTGGTGCTGACAGAGGGGGGGTGGTGCTGACAGAGGGGGGGTGTTGACAGAGAGGGAGTGGGCTGACAGAGAGGGTGTGAGCTGACAGGGGGGAACCTGAGAGAGGGGGGGCGCTGATAGAGAGGGTGTGGGCTGACAGAGAGGGGGGTGCACTGCTGACAGAGGGTGGGGTGCTGACAGAGGGGGGGTGCTGACAGGGGGGGGGTGCTGACAGAGGGGGTGGTGCTGACAGAGGGGGGGCTGATAGAGAGGGTGTGGGCTGACAGAGAGGGGGGTGCACTGTTGCCAGAGAGGGGTGGGCTGACAGTGAGGGGGGTGGGCTGACAGTGAGGGGGGTGCTTACAGAGGGGGTGCACTGCTGACAGAGGGGGTGCACTTCTGACAGAGGGGGGTGGGCTGACGGGGGGGTGGGCTGACAGAGAGGGGGATGCTGACAGAGAGGGGGTGGTGCTGACAGAGAGGGGGGGTGCACTGCTGACAGAGAGGGGGGGCTGACAGGGGGGGGGGCTGACAGAGAGGGGGTGGTGCTGACAGAGAGGGGTGGTGCTGACAGAGAGGGGGGGGTGCTGACAGAGGGAGGGTGGTGCTGACAGAGGGGGGGTGCTGACAGGGGGGGTGGGCTGACAGAGAGGGGGAGTGCTGACAGAGAGGGGGGGGTGCTGACAGAGAGGGGGGGTGCTGAGAGAGGGGGGACGCTGAGAGAGAGGGGAGCGCTGATAGAGAGGGTGTGGGCTGACAGAGAGGGGGGTGCTGACAGAGGGGGGGTGGTGCTGACAGAGGGGGGGTGGTGCTGACAGAGGGGGGGTGTTGACAGAGAGGGAGTGGGCTGACAGAGAGGGTGTGAGCTGACAGGGGGGAACCTGAGAGAGGGGGGGCGCTGATAGAGAGGGTGTGGGCTGACAGAGAGGGGGGTGCACTGCTGACAGAGGGTGGGGTGCTGACAGAGGGGGGGTGCTGACAGGGGGGGGGTGCTGACAGAGGGGGTGGTGCTGACAGAGGGGGGGCTGATAGAGAGGGTGTGGGCTGACAGAGAGGGGGGTGCACTGTTGCCAGAGAGGGGTGGGCTGACAGTGAGGGGGGTGGGCTGACAGTGAGGGGGGTGCTTACAGAGGGGGTGCACTGCTGACAGAGGGGGTGCACTTCTGACAGAGGGGGGTGGGCTGACAGGGGGGGTGGGCTGACAGAGAGGGGGATGCTGACAGAGAGGGGGTGGTGCTGACAGAGAGGGGGGGTGCACTGCTGACAAAGGGGGGGGCTGACAGGGGGGGGGCTGACAGAGAGGGGGTGGTGCTGACAGAGAGGGGTGGTGCTGACAGAGAGGGGGGGTGCTGACAGAGGGAGGGTGGTGCTGACAGAGGGGGGGTGCTGACAGGGGGGGTGGGCTGACAGAGAGGGGGAGTGCTGACAGAGAGGGGGGGGTGCTGACAGAGAGGGGGGTGCTGACAGAGAGGGGGAGTGCTGACAGAGAGGGGGGGTGCTGACAGAGAGGGGGAGTGCTGACAGAGAGGGGGAGTGCTGACAGAGAGGGGGGGTGCTGAGAGAGGGGGGACGCTGAGAGAGAGGGGAGCGCTGATAGAGAGGATGTGGGCTGACAGAGAGGGGGGTGCTGACAGAGGGGGGGTGGTGCTGACAGAGGGGGGGTGTTGACAGAGAGGGAGTGGGCTGACAGAGAGGGTGTGAGCTGACAGGGGGGAACCTGAGAGAGGGGGGGCGCTGATAGAGAGGGTGTGGGCTGACAGAGAGGGGGGTGCACTGCTGACAGGGGGGGGGGGTGCTGACAGAGGGGGGGTGCTGACAGAGGGGGGGGGTGCTGACAGAGGGGGTGGTGCTGACAGGGGGGGGCTGATAGAGAGGGTGTGGGCTGACAGAGAGGGGGGTGCACTGTTGCCAGAGAGGGGTGGGCTGACAGTGAGGGGGGTGGGCTGACAGTAAGGGGGTTGCTTACAGAGGGGGTGCACTGCTGACAGAGGGGGTGCACTTCTGACAGAGGGGGGTGGGCTGACAGGGGGGGTGGGCTGACAGAGAGGGGGATGCTGACAGAGAGGGGGGGTGCACTGCTGACAGAGAGGGTGGGCTGACAGAGAGGGGGTGGTGCTGACAGAGAGGGGTGGTGCTGACAGAGAGGGGGAGTGCTGACAGAGGGAGGGTGGTGCTGACAGAGGGGGGGTGCTGACAGGGGGGGTGGGCTGCCTGACAGAGAGGGGGAGTGCTGACAGAGAGGGGGGGTGCTGACAGAGAGGGGGAGTGCTGACAGAGAGGGGGGGTGCTGACAGAGAGGGGGAGTGCTGACAGAGAGGGGGAGTGCTGACAGAGAGGGGGAGTGCTGACAGAGAGGGGGGGTGCTGACAGAGAGGGGGGGTGCTGACAGAGAGGGGGGGTGCTGACAGAGAGGGGGAGTGCTGACAGAGTGGGGGGTGCTGACAGAGAGGGGGGGGGTGCTGACAGAGAGGGGGGGGGTGCTGACAGAGAGGGGGGGTGCTGACAGAGAGGGGGGGTGCTGAGAGAGAGGGGAGCGCTGATAGAGAGGGTGTGGGCTGACAGAGAGGGGGGTGCTGACAGAGGGGGGGTGGTGCTGACAGAGGGGGGGTGTTGACAGAGAGGGAGTGGGCTGACAGAGAGGGGGGTGCTGACAGAGAGGGGGGGGGTGCTGACAGAGAGGGGGGGTGCTGACAGAGAGGGAGGGTGCTGACAGAGAGGGGGAGTGCTGACAGAGAGGGGGGGTGCTGATAGAGGGGGGACGCTGAGAGAGAGGGGAGCGCTGATAGAGAGGGTGTGGGCTGACAGAGAGGGGGGTGCTGACAGAGGGGGGGTGGTGCTGACAGAGGGGGGGTGTTGACAGAGAGGGTGTGGGCTGACAGAGAGGGGGGTGCTGACAGAGGGGGGGTGGTGCTGACAGAGGGGGGGTGTTGACAGAGAGGGAGTGGGCTGACAGAGAGGGTGTGAGCTGACAGGGGGGAACCTGAGAGAGGGGGGGCGCTGATAGAGAGGGTGTGGGCTGACAGAGAGGGGGTGCACTGCTGACAGAGGGGGTGCACTTCTGACAGAGGGGGGTGGGCTGACAGGGGGGGTGGGCTGACAGAGAGGGGGATGCTGACAGAGAGGGGGGGTGCACTGCTGACAGAGAGGGTGGGCTGACAGAGAGGGGGTGGTGCTGACAGAGAGGGGTGGTGCTGACAGAGAGGGGTGGTGCTGACAGAGAGGGGGAGTGCTGACAGAGAGGGGGGGTGCTGACAGAGAGGGGGGGTGCTGACAGAGAGGGGGGGTGCTGACAGAGAGGGGGGGTGCTGACAGAGAGGGAGGGTGCTGACAGAGAGGGGGAGTGCTGACAGTAATAGAGGGGAAATCTTCCAGTAGGGACACTAGCTCTGGTGACCTGAGGGTCCCCAAGGAATTCCCTCTCACTTCCTGTTTGGCTTTGGGACAGGAAGTGAAGAGACACCACAATGAGACACAGATGGCGAAAACAAATCTGACAGGGGTTATAACCCTCCCTTACTCTAGCCAAAATGAAAAAAAAAAAGTTTTGCCTATAGTTCTACTTTAACTTTTTTTTTTTTTTTTAATAGGTTACTTTAACTTTAAACAAGCACTACCACATTAAAAGCAAGAGTAGTGATCCAGTTGTTTTGTTTTAGTTTTGTCAAGTCAATGACAAGCAAACCTTGTGTTCATTATCATACATTATATACCACATAATATGCATCATTTGCATTATTTATACAGCTGTACTTGGTTTTGTATGTATATGCTGTACTTGCATTTTACATTCGGTATTATATATTGTCTAATTTAGGCATCCTAGGGTGAAGGCTCCTTTTTTTTCAAAGGAGACCCCAGGGTCTGGCATTGCCAGACTGCTTGAAGCCACTATCTTTAATCTGTGTATTCTTCCTTAAAAAAAAAAAAAAAAAAAAAAAAAAAACTACTACAAATCACTATTATCAGCCAAATAACTGTCAAGGATGCTGCATAAAAATAAACATGTTATTACAAGTAACAGCGCAACATAACAAAACTTTACAAGCATGTAATAAGAAGATATGGTCAAAGATACATCTTGGATAGATAATTTCAATTTTATGATGTGGTATTGTTTTAATGAAGATTTATTCATTTTTTTATTTAGTCTTAATTCAGCTTTTATCAAAACATATTCAAATGAAAGACATGAGACATGAGAATAGACATATTCAAGTCTACAGCCAATAGTGATACCAAACAAGAGATATCAACATCGTCTTTAGTAAGCACCATCGTTTCTCATGGCACTCAGAAGAATAGAAAAAAAAAAGCATGAAGACTGGAACCAGGGAAGGAAAACAGAGAATAAGAGAATAAAGAAAAGGAAAGCTCAGAGATAGGACAGTAATGGAGGCCTAGCGCTCAGCAAAGGCCACAATCAATACACAGTTACAAGCCTGAAACCAAGATACCTACCTGCGAAACTTGCACAGTCAGGGACGTCTTTAATATTGATTAAACCCTGTGAAAATGTTTTCTTGGGACACCCCCCCCCCATCCCCCAGGAATCCAGTTATCAAATATTTGCAGGCAGCGTGGGCAGAAGGGGCAGCTGCTTTGGGCCCCACAACATTGACTGGGCCTGGGGCAGCTTCCCCTTTTGCCCTGCGTTAAAGACAGCCCTGAGCACAGTAGGTAAGCAACCTACGAGAGAGGGTAAGCTACATTAGGCTTTGAGTCAATACTAGGGGTGACTTCCCACTGGCAATAAGTCAGCGTATAGGGCATTCTTAATCATGAGACGTAACATCCAGACACACTAAGTAGATATAAAGGCAATCTATCTCAGCATACTGTGCAAAATGTATCATCAGTGTCACAGGAATTGTAAGCAAGTTTTTTCATAAGTCAGTATTTTTTATAAATCATCCATTTTTTTTAAGTTTAAGTCTATAGAAAGCGAGGTAGGTTTCTTCCAATACAGTCGAATGAAAGCTTTGGCTGCGTTAAGCAGATAAGGTGTAATGGATAGATGGCTTTTGCCACTGATGTCCAGAAGGGTTGTATAACCAGCCAGGACCACAATATGTGGTTGAATAAGCCAGGCAACCTGCAGCCCTGTCAAGAGAAAGTGTAGGAAAGGCATGGTGTAACCGTGTTGGGGTATAATAACACTGAGATAAGAATTTATAATTGACTTCCACATGATTTGAAAACATTGAAGAAGTGAAATGCAAAATGGCTTCTTTCTGGTCATCTGAAAGCTGGTGGTCCACCTCAATTTCCCATTGAACAAGATATTGTGGGTATGCTGGAGTACTCATTGAATTACTCAAAAGTACCTTGTACTAATATGAAATACACTTAGCTGGAGTTTAACTAGATTAAAGCAATGCCTTTGAAATCATGGATGGATAGCAAAGATTTGGGGGGAGACTTGATAGAGTGTTGTAGCAGAGTGTATCTCCAAAAATTTAGAAAAATCAGAGAAGTAGATCCTCGATTTTTCTGACATTCGAATTTCTGGTTTAAACTTTGAATTAAATAGTATGCAATGAAGTTGTAGAGGGTGGGCAGTTGACCAGGTTGTAAATGTTTTGTCTAGGAGACTCTGAAGAAAAGAAGGGTGTCCTAGCAAAGGGAAAAGGGAGAGTTCCACCCAAAAATGGAACTTCCGCCTTGGCATGTCATTTTTTTGGGAGGGGGGCGGAAACCCTCTTTTTAGAGGGTTCCAGCTCCCACTTCCTCCCGGGGCACCGCGGCGCCGGAAGGAAGATAACCTCTCCCCCCTCCCTCCCGGCAATCATCTGGGACACGTCACAGGTCTCAGATGATTGCCCGGCCAGTCACAGCTCGCAGTGAGTGCCCGGCTGTGAAGCCACAGCCGGGCGCCCACAGTGACAATGCCGGCACCGCAGAGAGAAGGGGAAGAGGAGCGGGGCTTCGTTCCCCCACATCGCTGGACCCTGGGACAGGTAAGTGTCTGATTATTAAAAGTCAGCAGCTGCAGTATTTGTAGCTGCTGACTTTTCATTTTTTTTTTTTTTATTGGAACTCCGCTTTAATTAATGAAGATTTTTAAAACTATAATATTCTTGTGCAGACATCTTTTGTTCCTAGTTTGTGTTCTTTCAGAAAAACAATGACTGGTTATCTTTTGTGTAATGTATAGCGGTGCAGTATGACCAGTATCTTATGTAAGTCAAAGTCATATGACAGGTTTTCAATGAAAGTTCAGTTTGCTGTGTTTCTGCAGATCACAGAGGGAGTTTATCATACTGCAATAAACACTTCGCAAACCTAGAGGAGTCAACCAGTTCATTATGTATGCTAAAGAGACTGCAAATAGTTTAATACAATTTCACTGTGTTTTTTGTTTATCTTGATTTCTTATTAAATGTGTTTATCGAAAAAAAAAAGGTTTAATGAAATTATAAAAACATTTCAGAAAGTGCCTTTTCTCAGACTGTGGAAAATATATCTATAAGAAGATGTGACATCGTTACAAGATTACTATAGCTATGAGCAACCTAAATTGATGAAAAATATGGAAAAATCTTTCTGCTCTTGGTGAAGATTTAACAAAAAACCCTGGATGCTGCACTCTAATGCCCTGTACACAGGGTCGGACATTGATCGGACATTCCGACAACAAAATCCATGGATTTTTTCCGGCGGATGTTGGCTCAAACTTGTCTTGCATACACACGGTCACACAAAGTTGTCGGAAAATCCGATTGTTCTGAACGCAGTGACGTAAAACACGTACATTGGGACTATAAACAGGGCAGTAGCCAATAGCTTTCGTCTCTTAATTTATTCTGAGCATGCGTGGCACTTTGTGAGTCGGATTTGTGTACACACGATCGGAATTTAACCGATCGGATTTTGTTGTCGGAAAATTTTATAGCCTGCTCTCAAACTTTGTGTCTGAAATTCCGACAGAAAAAGTCCGATGGAGCCCACACACGATCGGAATTTCCGACAACACAATCCGATCGCACTTTTTCCGTCGCAAAATCCGACCATGTGTACAGGGCATAAGTATCTGAATACAGGATAGAACTCTAAACTAAAGAAAATGGATAAGTGTGCTTCCAACAAATGTGTGAAATATTTCTCATGGACTTCTCATAATTCTATCGTTCACTACATATTTCTGTATGAGCACCAATGTTACTTTTTTCATCAACTATAGATGTTATAATTTGTGATTATATTTGTGAATTATTGCCACTGTCAAACATTTGTTCTTTAACCTAAACGGATGGACTTAGACAGATTCAGAGAGAAGGATAAAAATAAGGGAAATATAGAATGGTTTGTGGATCACACCTCTTGTCTAAGGAATATTCCAGGGGGCCCATCAGAGGTTCTCCCCAAAAGCAGAGACCACACAATGCCTGCTATAATCTTTATGGACCAACCTTGATCCTCTCTGATTTAGCACTTCAAGTCAAAATAAATGCGGAAAGGGGGGCGTGGCTACGCAGCGCATGTAGACGGTCGCACATCTCCTCTGCTCCGCCGAGAATCCGAGCAATAATCCTTCTGATCGCACATCCTAACCAGGTGACAAGCCCGGAACAGACCACAAAATACCTGCAATCTTAGCGACCTGCCCTATCGCTCAGCAGACGATCTGGAAACATGCCAAAACGGGGCAAAGAAACCGGAGGCCCTCATGCTGATCAGTCCCAAGATGGCGCCCTGCCACAGCGCTCACAGAAGGAGAAGTACAAGGAGGCGGCCCAGAGACTTTTGTATGGCAGCAAAACCTCCAAGGAGCTGCAGTCTCCCCCATCTGACCCTGGTGAGGAGGAGGGGGGCCAGCCTGATACGGATGACACAGTCCCACTAGAAGATGCCAACAGATTGTCTCCGGACTGGACCGCAGTGAGTACACCTAGGGATCTATTTAATGGATCCCAGGCACCCTCCCCACCACCAGATAACGCTGAGCCCACCCTGAGAGACATTCTCTCAGCAGTAACTACCTGCAATATGTCCATCTCTACATTAACAAATGAAGTGAAAGGGATCAAAGCTGAAATTTCATTTGTGAGACAGGACATGCAAAAACTGAGAGAGCGTACAGCTGCCATAAAGGGCAGGGTGAGTGCGATTGAAGATGACATAGCACCCATGCAGAGAGATCTCAAGTACAATTGCCATCTCACAGACCAACACGCAGCCCGCCTCGATGACTTGGAAAATCACATGAGGCGAAACAATATCCGCGCCTTGGGCATTCCTGAACGGGAGGAGGGTAAAAACTCGGTCACTTTTATTGAAAACTTGCTGATTGCTACATTCGGCAAGGAAGCCTTTTCCCCGCTCTTCGCAGTCGAACGGGCGCACAGGGTCCCATCCCGCCCGTTACCTCCAGGCAACCATCCCAGTGCATTCCTCTTTAAGTTACTCAATTATAAGGACAGAGATGCCATCCTTTTTAAGGCCAGGACCATGGGAGGTACGCTGGCTATAGACAACTCCAAGATATCCTTGTTCCCTGACTTTTCTGCTGAGCTGCAGAAGCAACGCACAAAGTTCATTGATGTAAAGAGAAGATTGAGGGAATTCAACTTGCCATATGCTATGCTTTATCCCGCCCAACTTCGGGTGGTCGCACTTGGGGAAACCCACTTTTTTGACCATCCTGCCTCGGCGGCAAAGTGGTTGGATCGGGAGGACAGGGCACTTAAAGCTAATAGACCGCAACACGGCGATCCAGCCAGAGAGATGATTTACACGCCATTTACAAGTTGTCCCGGTCTGGCCTCCCCTTACTGCTGTTGGCCTAAAGATTGGGACACTGGATCCCCCCTTCTTTTATTTCCCTTTTTTTTTTGCATATTTTATCTACAGCAGACTGTTCATTTATTCATATCTATAGCCAAGGCGGCCAAAGGAGAACATTCACACTGACTACTACCCACATAGAGGGGTGATGTGAAACCCCTGCAAGAACTAACCTTATGGTTAACCGGGAGTTTCCACTGCCCCCCCCACAGCAGTTGCGTGGGAACAGTTATGCCCCGTACACACGGTCGGATTTTCCGATGGAAAATGTCCGATCGGAGCGTGTTGTCGGAAATTCCGACCGTGTGTGGGCTCCATCGGACATTTTCCATCGGATTTTCCGACACACAAAGTTGGAGAGCAGGAGATAAAATTTTCCGACAACAAAATCCGATCGCGTCAATTCCGACCGTGTGTGGCCTGTTCCGACGCACAAAGTGCCACGCATGCTCAGAAGAAATTCCGAGACAGGACAGCTCGTTCTGGTAAACTTAGCGTTCGCAATGGATACAGCACTTTCATCACGCTGCAATGTTAAAAATGGTTTAATACAGCGCACTCTCTTCTTCTTTATAATGTGACAAGAATTAAGTAGTTTTGCTGCTCATATTCACACACACTTCTCACAAACTTATTTTGTTACTATTTATCGGGATTCCCTCAATATATTTTGATTTCTCACATCTGACAACATATTTTTGTATATTTTTTATTTATTTTTTGGCTTTAATGTAGAATCTTTTTTTGTGTTTCTATTTTTTTTTTTTTTTTTGCGATTTTGATTTGTACTCCAGAAAATGTTTGTGTGTGTTTTTTGTGACAAGTTCCCACAACACCATTGATATGTTGTTCTATTTAATCTGTAGGAGATTGTTTGGTGTTGTTGTCCCTTGTTAATTTCACATTTTATGTTAGAAATGTACCTGAATCGTCACCAACAAACTGTCCTTTTTGGATGAAAACACACACAGGAGAGTATAATTTACCTAAAAAATTTATTAAGGGGTCACGACTAAACAAAGAGGGAGGCAACGCTGGAGAAACTGCAGAAGTGGGTGAAGCCTTGGACCCCCAGGGCAGACATCAACTATTTAAAAGCAAAATTGGTGGCCTGAGGAGTCCATATCTAAGGGAGGGCAGTCTGGTCCAGAAGTCCCAGAGATCCGGAAAGCAGCAGATGACATCTGTGTCCCCAGGCTGTGGTCATACGGGAGACTGCATCTTCTGTCAGACCAGACTGAACCCAGGGTCATCACTCTTTGGTCTTCTTTCCACGCCTCCTTCCACGCGGTGGCTGCGGTGGTGGAGTTGTGGCAGCAGGAGGAGGAGGAGGAGGATCGTCCATCTCAATGACATCCATCTTGGGTGTTAGTTCCCCACTCAACCCCTTACGTAGGACTTTATAAATCAGGTCCTCAGAGAGCTTGCGTTGACTATCCTGCATGCCCTGCAATTTGGTGGCAGCCATGCAGGCAAAGGCCTCTTCAGGACTGGGGAAGGCTTGGAGGGACGCAGAAGCCTCCTGGATCAGCCTGTACGCTGAATCCTGCACGGGACTCGGAGTCGTCTTCCTGGCTCGTTTATGTGGCAGGCGGAGGGGAGGGACCTGAGACTCAGTCAGGCTGCGACTGGTCCCAGGCTTCTCTTGGCTGACACTTAGCCCCGCCTCCTCCTGGCTGCCACTAATCCCCGCCTCCTCCTGACTGCCACATTCCACAACCTCCTCCTGGCTGAGGTCTTCCTGTGTATGAAAAAGGGACATAGTTTTAGTATTTTTTCAATCAATCACACACAATTTTCACCTCCTGACTGCTGCAAATTGAATGTTAACAAATATAACAGACTATCCTTCTGAGCCCAGCATTTTTCATTCTTGTCCCAATTTTGGGTGCCCACTACTGTCTATTGATATGTAAAACACTTTTTTCAATCAGCAATTAGTGATCAATACTAACATCTAGTAAACATCATTTCTTTATTGTCCTGAAATCTGTAGAAGAATGCTATACCTGACTCCAGCTGGGCTCCTCCATTTCTTCCTGGCTGGAAGGCCCAGGTTGGACATCGGAAGCCTCAGCTGGGGTGGAAGGAAGCGTGGAAGGAAGAGTAGAGAGGGATTCCCTGACTTCAGTGTGGTCTGACAGAAATCGCAGTTTCTCGTAGTACCACAGCCTGGGGACATAAATGTCATCTGCTGCAGCTCCGGACCTCTGGGAATCTGTGACCTTCTTGCGCTCCCTAAGATACGTGCTCCTCAGGCCACCAATTTTAGCTTTTAAATAGGGGATGGTTGCTGTGGGGACCACCGGCTTCACCAACTCCAGCAGTTTCTCCAGCGCTGTCTGCCTCTTCTGTTTGTGGTTATAGTGGGGGTGTCTCACCTGCCACAGACAGGGCAGCTCCCTGTACTTGTCTATGAACAGGGGCAGGAAATTGTGGTCGTTGAACCCATCCATTTTCTCTGCAAGACACAACACAAGACAAACCCTAATGTCAGGCCAAACTCCCCTAATCTTGTTACAATATAGGCTTCCATTTCGAAGCAGTATAGGCGCAAGTTTAGATCTTACCTTCGTTATCACGATCGGCGTCTCCGATGCTCCTTCCTCCGCTCACAGATCGTACGTAAGACGCACGTGTGTTACGCTTTATACACACTGCGCATGCGTATAACTCGGCCCGCCCCTGACGTTCTTTCTAGTCTATTCCCCGCCCCTTTTCGTTCGACGCAGTGGGGGAAGAGCACATGGCGGATAGACAGCAGGTGCGTGCTAATTGTAGCAATGAGGAGGAGGAGGGGGAGGAGGAAAGGCCGGAGCCTGAAACATCCCGATCCAGAAGGAGATTGAAGGACTCAAATATGTCCTTTGGGGAGATGTTGGAGATGGTGGACATCCTGAAGAAGGCCGACTATGATGGAAAGTATGGGCCTTACCCCAACCACAATCTCAGAAAGGCCAAGATCATGGCGAAAGTGGTCAGGAGTCTGCACCGGAAAATCGGGGTACGACGATCGAAAGATCAGCTCAGGAAGCGGTGGTCGGACCTGAAATTACGAGAACATGAGCAGTACAGAAAGATCCGGAGAGTGCTGCAAAAAAGTAAGTAGTTGTGCTGTGTTCCTATTGTTTTTGTGTTTATTACGTTCGTGCTGCTCCATGTGCTTTTAGGAACTGTTGTACAGTTTAAAATGGCAACTTTCATGTTCATAGGCACATTATTCGTTCAGGTCAAACATTTTTCGTTCCAAATATAAAATAACATTGTTTAGCCCATATGCATTTGGCCACCATTTTGACGCCCTATACTTGTCTTAAAAGAATTGGGTTGTGTAGATGGCTTTGTTACTAGAATGAAATGCAAACTAGATTGTGTGTAAGGAGAGGACACTGAGCAGCTGTTTTCACATCTGGACACTGGAGCACTAGTGTGGGACAAAAGAACACCATTTTTATTAGGGGGGCCACACAGGTGCTCCAGTGTATACTATAGGGGGGGTCTCCATCTGTGAAGCTTGTATCAAACAGGTAAAGTATTGCAGGTTGACAAAGGGCATTAAAAAAGCTACATGTTGGAACTCTGCTAAAATAGATAATTGTACCCCACTTCCAAGCAATGTTTCATCTTTATAGTTCTGACATTAAATATCTGTGTGCTAATTATACCATTTTGTTTGACATAGGGGAGAAAAGACTCGGAGGACACCCCTCATCTGAGGAGACCAGAGCCCCCCCCCTCTGGAAGAAGGTGAAATCCCCCCAACACAAGCTGAGCAGGAGGATGAAGATGTGGTGGAACTAGTCACCACAACAGGTGAGTGTCTGTGACCACAGGCTCCGATAAGAGATCAATGGCGGCATTTTTTTTAAACCAAATTTATTTTGAGGTTCCTCTCTTTTTAGGTGATCGTGAGGTTGTGGATGAAGATCCTTTCACATCCGAAAGTGCCCAGATCCTGATCGGGGAGATCATGGGGTGTAATTTACAATTGGAAAACATCAAGCAAAACATCAATGATGTTATTCCAAAATATAAAAACATCATTGATGTTTTGGGGCGAGTTTAAAACCCCTCCAAATCACTTTCTTCTTTTGTGTGCTACAATGTGCTAAATGCTTTTGTGATTTTTTCCCAAAGCCAAATTTGGAGGATGCACACAGTGTGTCAACATGTGCTATCTGCCATCACGGGAGATCAATGGACGCGTTTTGGGGGTGCAACCCCTTCCTCAATAATAAAGTAGCGGCGAGGAAGGGCTTGCTCCCCCAAAACACATCCCTTGATCCCCCGTGATGGCAGCTAGCACATGTTGACATTGGGAAATTTGTGTGCATCTTCCAAATTTGGCTTTTCCAGGGGTGATTTCCCCCCATCTGAACGCTATATCAAACACAGTTCCTAAATACTCATGTCTGATATTGCCTTCAAGTTCTACCAAATGTGAACTTTGTAAGATCAAGATTTGTGTCTTTCTTGTTGGTTTTACACAGGCCTGTTTTCTATAAAATGGACATTTTAATTTTGGATAATGCCACCACCAAAATTGGTATACAACAAACATGTTGGTTTGTCAGCAAAACCTTTGGTAAATGCACATGTGATTGTGCAGGTATTAAAAAGATTGTTAATCAAGAATGTGTGGATTATTGTCTCAACGCTACAACACTTTTGGGGTGATGTAATTGTTGTTTTATGAGAAAATGGGGGTTATTTCCTAAGGGGAAATGCACTTTGCACTACAAGTGCAGTTTCAGTGCAGTTGCAAGTGCACTTGTAGTGAAATGTGTTTTTGCATTTAGTAAATAACAGCCAACAGTACTTTGTATAAGGTTACACAATCACGCCATTTTCTGCACTCAACACATTTCTGTCAGGGTCAGCTCAAACAAACACAAGCAGTAAATGTCCAGAAAGATTTTTTTTTTTTTTATTTGAAAAAGGCTTCACATATTGTCTGGCATATTGATAGCCCCCCTACCCGCAAAGAACTCCAGGTAGCGTAACCGGACATCACGGGCACTCAGGGAGGGCAAGCCAGGACGGCCACTTTCAAGCGCCGTCAGTGTGGTTTGATGTAGGATTCCGGCCTCAGGCCCAACTGAGCCAGCATAGTTGGCCGAATGTTTCCATAAAAAGTTATGGAGAACACAGCACGCAAGTATTATATGGTTCAGTTTATACTCCGCCATATGGATAGGTGTCAGAAATAGGCGGAACCGGCTGGCCAGGATTCCAAATGTGTTCTCCACCACTCTTCGGGCTCTGGCCAGCCAGTAATTAAAAACCCTCTGTTCCGGAGTGAGGGTCCTCATCGGGAATGGCCGCATCAGGTGGTCCCCCAGCGCAAATGCTTCATCAGCAACGAACACAAATGGGAGTCCTTCCACATTGTCCTCTGGAGCTGGCAAGTCCAAGCTGCCATTCTGGAGACGCCTGTAGAACTCCGTCTGGGCGATGACTCCACCATCGGACATCCGGCCATTCTTCCCCACGTCCACATACAGGAAGTCGTAATTAGCCGACACCACCGCCAACATCACTATACTATTGAACCCCTTATAGTTGAAATAGTACGACCCCGAGTTGGGTGGTGGGACGATGTGGACGTGTTTCCCATCAACTGCCCCTCCGCAGTTAGGAAAGCCCCACCGCTGGGCAAAGTGGGAGGCCACAGTCTGCCATTCCTGTGGCGTGGAAGGAAACTGTTGAGGAAAAAACAATAAACATTACTATTTTTACTCTGAAACATGGCAAGCAGATTAGACACAAACATTATGGGGCAACCTCCAGATAGCATTTAGTAAGGGGAATTTAACAAGGCCAAAGTATAAGGTACACCTATCATATCCCCCCCCCCCCTCTCACGGGCCATTTCTAACATTATGGGGTGTGTGGAAATCTTGGACAGGTAACCCTCTTCACTTCATTGAGAGATGAATGCCTAAATAATGGGTATTACTTGGAACAGCCCCTCCTTAGTTACACTATTGGCAGCCCACTGGACAGGTAAGAAGTGTCATAATACAAAGATATAAATACACATTGTACACATTTGAGGACATTTGGACATTCTGCTATTACCTATCAAGATAATAATAGGATACAAAAACTTTAAACAGTACCATTGGAAAGTATACAGGCAGGCCCTTGCACTACATGCTTTGGGGAATTCATCCATAAATCTGAGCACTAAAGAGATGGGTATAGTGTGTATGGGTTTGCCAAAGTCAGCAGATAGATGATTGAGGATAGAGAATTGGGATCAGCTGACTTAGCAGTTGGGGGAGGAAGGGTTACTAAAAATGATTTGGGGACACCACAAAAAAAAGCCTCTGGCACTCTGCCTGAATTTAAATCAAAAATTACATTTCCAAACATTTTAGGGGGTGTTTGGGGTAAAGCACTACTATGGAGCTGATAAAATACATTGTTAAGTGACTACATGAGGTGAATATAGGGCAGGAGACACCATGCTGGGGAGGTTATTGAAGGGCAAATATGTATGAAGGACCTAAAATAATAATTACATAAAAATCCAGCATGCATGAGGACAAAGGGGACATTCACAGCATATTACAAGCATGGTAATTAGGGAATGAGGAAAGAAATACAATATATTAGCAAACATTCAATACAATAAAATGTGATATAAAAGGATAAAACTCTTACCTTCATATACTCCTTCTGCAGGACCTGTATGATGGCAGAACAGGTCTCTGGGATAATGATCCCCAGAGCCTGGGGGGAGATGCCTGTCGAGAACTTCAAGTCCTGCAGACTTCTCCCTGTGGCCAAATACCGCAAGATAGCGACCAACCTCTGCTCCGGAGTGATGGCTTGCCTCATGCAGGTATCCTGCCTGCTAATATAAGGGGTCAGTAAAGCCAACAGACGGTGAAACACGGGGTCCGTCATCCTGAGAAAGTTCCTGAAATCATCAGGATTATTCTCACGGATCTCACGGAGCAAAGGCATATGACAGAACTGGTCACGCTGAAGCAACCAATTCTTGGTCCATGAACTCCTCCCCACCCTGTTCATGGACTGGACTTGTGTCAAGGTCAGGACCCCAACACCAAGCCCCCGCACAGCACGAACTCTACGAGGAGTACGCATACGAAACATGGCTAGAAAACGGTCGGCTGCTCAGAACGAAGTAACAGAACGCACTGAAGAACAGCAAGGCCTGTGAAGAGCGACCTGAAAAACAGCAACGAGCAGGCAAGATCACACAGAAAACTCCGATACGAACTGACTGCATGCACTGAAGAGCAGATACAAACCCACAAGCACAAACTGAACGGCAGAAAACGATCTGAAAGCCACGAGTCTGAAAAAGCGCGAAACGTCTCTCACCAAACTTTTACTCACACGAGATTAGCAAAAGGAGCCCAAAGGGTGCCGCGCTTGGTTCTGAACCGGCCTTTTCTAGTCTCGTCGTACGTGGTGTACGTGACTGCGTGGTTGGCGATCGGAAATTCCGACAACTTTGTGCGACCGTGTGTAGGCAAAACAAGTTTGAGCCAACATCCGTTGGAAAAAATCCTAGGATTTTGTTGTCGGAATGTCCGAACAAAGTCCGACCGTGTGTACGCCCTATTAGTGTTGCAGCCAATTTGGCTGAGAGCCCAGTTGGCTCCTCAAGTTATTCTATATGGCATGACCAACTGTAATTTCAAGGTTTACTGTTATATATGTCTCTACTCTGACCCATTAGAATCTCGTCCTATGCTATCCAGGAAGCTGGACTGTGTACGAATTACTTCTTATGCACATGATAATAACTACATGCAGGTTACAGTTTATTCTTCTTATGTTATGGTTGTATTTACCACCAGGGCCCTTCAGAGGACTTTTCTGATCCTGACACTGCCTCAGATATGTCAGAATGGCAGTTAAACTAACCATTCTGTCATGGAATGTCCGTGGGCTGGGCACTCCGGTAAAAAGGATGTCGGTCCTTAGACATATTAGATCAATGGACGCTGGTATAATATGCCTACAGGAGAACCACTTCTCTGCAGACCCAACCCCTAGTTTAAGGCCTCGTTTATATGACAATCAATTCCATGCCACTTACTCAGCATACTCTAGGGGAGTGAGCATACTAATACGGAAGGGTATTCAGTTTCATTGCTCTAAAAAAACGTATAGACCCGGCAGGCAGATATGTATTCCTGTTGTGTACAATTCATGGTTTAACCTGCATTTTGGCCAGTATATATGTACCGCCACCATATTCATCAGAGGTTCTCAAGCACCTGGCAAGATTTGTGGCACAATACCCGGAGGTACCCCTGCTGGCATTAGGGGACTATAATTACTATTTAAATCATTTTAAAGATAAATTGCCTATTCCCGCTGCTGTTACGTATCGGGACGAGGGTCATACGCCCTTTGCCAGGGTGCTTGGGGAGCTGGGACTGGTGGATATGTGGAGGTGTAAGCATTCAGATGACAAGAAATACTCATGCTACTCGGCCTTACATGGAGAATTATCCAGGATAGATCTGGGACTAGGTAATGACAAAATGGTACAACTGGTCACAGACTCAGGATACGCAGATAGACATATTTCTGACCACTCCTCATTTTGGATAACCATCTCACTGCCAGATAGGGTCAGGCGACCGATTTGGAAACTTAACCCTTTCTGGCTATCGCTGTTCCCTGAGCCAGACCTAATAGGGAATTTGCTTAAGCTCTTCCTGCAGGATAATATTGGAAATGCTAAAATGGGGATAATGTGGGATGCAGCGAAGGCCTTTCTGAGGGGCAGTTCATTAAGGCGATAACACGTATCAAAACAGACACTAAAGCCTGGGAAACAACAGTGAGAGGAATGGTCACCGAAACGGAGGACAATTACACAAATAACCCCACAGAGCACACTAAGAGAGCGTGGCTAGGGGCACAGTCAATGTCTAGGCAACTTGCATTGCAGTTGGCGGAAAATAAACGTTTTTTTCTGCAACAATCGCATTTTGAAGAAGGAGAGGCGACTGGGCACATGCTGGCAGTAATGGCGCGTGCACAACAGTCCTCCTCCCGGCCATCTGCGATGATCAAGGAACATTGCAATCCTCCACCCCAGACATAATAAAAGTCTTCAGTGATTTTTATGCTGATCTGTACACTTCCAAGGTAGGACCCACTGAAACGGCAATAGAAGATTTCTTAAGGAAATGTGAGCTCCCCAGCTTGCCAGTAGAAGATAGGACCATGCTTAACGCACCTCTGACAGAAGAGGAATTAGCCATCGCTTTATCTCAGTCTCAAAACAATAAATCACCAGGTATGCATGGCCTTCCTTCTGAAATATACAAACGCTATGCCAGTACCCTACTTCCCACTTTATTAAAGGTTTATAATGATACGTTTAGGGAGGGGTCTTTGCCTGATTCCATGAATGAGGCGATCATCATTGTCGATCATACCAAATATTCTCATGGATGACGTCAAGAAGGCCATGATCTCCAGATGTTACAATACCCTTCTTGCCCAGATACAGGACCCCTCTAAATTGCCCTGTAGACAACAGTGGGAATCAGATATAGGAGAGATTGATGGGGAAAGCTGGGGGCTTTGCCTTTCGAATGCTCCTGTGGTGTCAGTGTCGGCATCCCAGAAACTTTCTCATCTATATCTAATACATAGAGCTTATAGGACTCCTTTACAGCTTCACAAATGGGGAGTCAGGGACTCTCCCCTCTGTCCGAAATATGAACGTGACCACGGTGATCTCCTCCATATGGTCTGGAAATGCCCTAAACTTTTCAGATATTGGAGGGAGATCTTAGACACGATCTCTGAAGTATATATGGTACCTATAGCAAGGGACCCGGTTGTCTGTATATTAGGTGCAATAGATGACGAGGTACTGCCCACACCCACTCGTACAGCGGTCCTAAGGTTATTGTATGTAGCACGAAAGCTAATCGCGCAATTGTGGATCACTCCAAGGGTGCCCACCAGGGGACAATGGGTAGACAGTGTCAATAAACTATTAATAAAAGAAAAACTTGCATACCAACACAGGAAGGTTCCACAAAAATTCTATTCAATATGGCAAGCATGGCTAGATGTCCCTGGTTTGGCCCCTCATCAACTGATCAAAGATAGATTACTTTTAGGGTAAATACAAGTTCAACGGCCACATGGTAACTATCCTACATAGAGAACACAATGTGCACAGGTTGACACTGATATTGTCAGAGGTCAGAGTATATTAAATAAAACAGACTTATAGCCAAGACTTGAAAGGATATAAGCACTATATGGGTTAATTACAAATGATGTACTTCTTTTTTCCTCTTTTTCTTTAGTTATTTGTTGTACTTATTCACTACAATTAAATATTGTTGATGTCAAATGCTATAAACTTACACTTCAATGGATACAGTAATATTATAAATCATGCGCTCTGTTCTTACTGGTACGCATACATATACTCTGTATGATTTAGATTCTGTGATGGATTTTCCATTATACGATAAAAGTGTAATGTGATATATCTGTTTGTATTGTTTATCTTTTGAACAATAAAAACCCTTTTTTTGATTTAAAAAAAATAAACGCGGAATGCAATGCAATGAATGCAAGGCCACAAGTATTACGCAGTGGCCTCATGGGATCCGAGCCCCTAGCACCCCTTGTTAAAATTAAATAAGGCCTGTTTTTGTTGTAATAGGGTATTTGTACTGAGTTTCCCATCTCTCCTTTTATCTGTTTCAGGTATCCCCTTTGCCGTATCTAGTCAAGATTTCAGCTATCAACTGCTGCTAGGCCGATCAACTAGTCGCTTTTTACCCTCTGTTCGGCTACATACTTTCTGAGGTAAACCTGAGGTGTTTGTCAGCAATAAGACCTTCAATCAAGACAAGCTATTCCACTCTCCCTTCCCTTTGTCACAGCTAAGACTTTAATTGGCTGTTACATTCAGCTCGAGTCTTGGTGACTGAGCTTTGGTGTTTGATTATTTTTTTAATTACTGCTTTGTTTAGGGTTAGGCCTCTTTCACACGAGGGATCCGTATGTCCGTTTTTCATCCTTCCGTTTTCGGATGAAAAACGGACATACATTCATCCCTATGGAGCGTCGGATGTCAGCGGTGACATGTCCGCTGACATCCGACCCCGCTTCGATCCGAAAAGTGTAACGGAGGAAAAACCTACTTTTCCATCCGTTTTCGGATCGGATCGGGTGACGACGGACACTACGGTCCGTCATCATCCGATCCCCCCATAGGGGAGAGCGGCGCTCTGACAGGTCCGTAGCTGCACAGCGTGCAGCGATGGACCTGTCATCTTCCTGCTCAGCGGGGATCGGCGGAGCGATCCCCGCTGAGCAAGCGGGTGTTCACGGGGCGGATCATCACTGATCCGCCCCGTGAGAAAGAGCCGTAAAGTTTAAAGAAACTTTGATGATTTTACATGTTTTTAACCCCAATAAAGGGCCGCGGCCTTATATTTTCCAAGATAGTTGTTTTGTTGTATCTTTTTATTAACTTATATATTTCACAGACATCCCAAGCCTCCCGCATCTTATCTGCAGCTCCCGAACACCCGTGAGTGCCGCTTGATAACCCGGCTGCAGGGCCGATCCTGGGCGACATGGATGGTCCCCTGGTTCACAGCTGGGAATGATCGGTGCGGCTGGAGGGTCAGCTGTGAGTACCGATCTCCCTTTATAGCTTTTCAGCTGACAACCGCTTCTCCTTCTCTCCCTCCCGCCGCACTGATAATTCTGGGCTGTTTTCTTGTGTGCTCCTGCAGCCGCTAAACCAGCCCCCTGTCCTCCCTCTCCGGCCCCCTTCCCGTTTTCTCCTGTCCTCTCCCGCCGGCTGCTGGGGGGATGTGTCAGGATGGAGAGCGGAGATAGGGGCCAGTAAATATGTAATTTACCAGCCCCTTCCTTTTCTAAATTTCCTCTCATTTGTCACAAAGTGACAATTATGAATTTTGCCTCCAATATGCATCATCCTGAATTGCTTTCCTATAAATGCATTGGCCTATCTTTATAAACATGTATAGAAACATAGAAAGCAATATACACATTAAATTAACATATGGCCAGATTATACATAAATGAAGGTCAGCTCAACTGTTATCCCAACTATATAGCAAATGTCCATGGAAAAATAAGAAGAGCATGACAGTCTTGAAGTTAATAAAACAGTCCTTAGAAAAAAAACAAAACAAAAAGGTCTCTTTTGTATTGAGCCTTGCAAATGTCCATAAGTTTTCCAAAGTTCACATCATGTCACTCCTCAAGTTCATTTTGTAACATCTAAAATACCTCCAAATATTCTGTACCTATTCATGCATCCAGAAGAGATTTACCACCCTTTAAGAACTTGCCCCTCAGTAGGGACAAAACTTGACATCCACAAACAAACTAGAACTGATTTTGCAAAGAAACAAAGAAATCAACCTTCGGGTCTTCAGGCTGGCATGTCAGATAACTCTCTCGTGGTGTGTACTGGACTTTCAGGCCTTGGGTTGGCATCATGGCTCTTTCCTCTAGGTTTTTCCAGGAACTTTTCCAACAGGTGTCTCCGACCCTAAGCTTGTGAAAAGGTAGAGAAGTGTTTCTGAAATGATGGCTTGGCAAAGCTTCTGGATTCATTTCAGTACTTCCTGTACTTAGTACTTAGCTTTAAAACAACAAGGATTTCCATGCATAGATTTAATAATTTTCTTCAAGTAGAACATCCAGATTGAGGCATAAATAGGGGGCAGATACTTTCCGGTCGGCATGAATAACCACAGAATCACCTAACTACTAGATAAAGTATTTCTTAACCACCGACCGCCGCTGAAGACGTCAGATGACGAAGCGCGCACGACGGACCAACGCCCACATATCACTTCCTGGCAGAACAGTGGGAGGAACGTATTACATCCCCAGCTGACCGCTACTTCCCCCACTTGTACCTGCTTTGGATACAGTGACTGAGCAACCAAACAACCAACAAAACCGACACTCGAGTTACATCCCTCCCCAGTGGCCAAGGGGCGGGTGAACGAACGGCATTTGTTGGATGTTTGCATTTTTACTACTTTTTATTTATATTTCTTTGGACTTTGGATTTTATATTAATATTTTTTAAATAAATACTTTTGGGACTATATTATACTATGGAAGCCTTTTTCTTTCCCTGATATGAGGGTTAATTGCAACATGATCATCGGAGCCATCTGAAGCATCACAGCAGCAGCAGTCTTTCGTGCAGTATTACAGGCCTGATACCCCTGTAGGGGGTTCGACATCTGGTGAGTGAGCAATCTGAGGGGGATCACAGAAGTCACCATTCTACCCTGTACACACCAAGTCACTCTGGGGAAAACATCAAGTCTGATTGCCGCATGAAATGCATGAGACTATTATATATCTGTGTAATAGCTACAACATATGAACTATACTAATATTGAGACATATAGATACTGCTATGATACTGTGTATGGAATTCTTTTCCCTATAGGAATTAACAGAAGTGGATCCATGCATGTTTCATGCGTTTTCTGTTATACACAATATGCCTTTATTTTGTACAAAGTGCTGAATGTATTTTGTGGTGGGAAAAAGTATATTGCTCTACCAGGAACATATGATATTTTGGCATATACAAAGTTTTTTCTGACTACCCATACAGTAGCATCCATATAGGATGCATGCGATTATATACTGATCCACACATATGCACTTTAGCTATTTTATTGCATCCCTTCAGCACTTGTTTTCCATCTAATTACGGCATTTTTTCACTTATATTAGTTTGAAACCTTGTGATATATATAATAAAAAATTACTTTTATATAACGTTCCCTGTACAGGCTGAGCCAAACAGGTCTCTCGGGTAGCGCCGTTTTTCCCTATTATCTCCTAATACTTTGATTTCTGCTGGACACCCCTAGGGAGTGTCTTTGTTCAAGGGAGGCAGCAACCTGTACATATTTGGCCTATATATCTGTCCTAAGCGCGATTCTTTCAACTTTATCTTTAAAACAACAAGGATTTCCATGCATAGATTTAATAATTTTCTTCAAGTAGAACATCCAGATTGAGGAGTAAATAGGGGGCAGATACTTTCCGATCGGCATGAATAACCACAGAATCACCTAACTACTAGATAAAGTATTTCTTAACCACTGGAGGTGTTTAAAAAATGATATTATTCTGCCATTTTAATAATTCAAACATAAGTCCATTAGTCCATTAAGTATGCAGAAATAAAGTGTTTTCTAGCAGCAGTTTTCATTAATAGACATATACATTCAATATTGCAGCATAATTCAACAAATCAGGAAAAGAGCTTCCAATTCTCAGATTGGATTCAGAAGTGACCTGAGGCAAAACACCTTTGGTTTCTTATCCTTTGGACCCAAGTGGAACCAAAGAATCCCAGAACAAAACCTTACATCTTACTTAAACACTTGTTCTATTTCAGAACATAGTTTCTTAACCTTGCAATACATGATTATCATAAGCAAAAAAAAAAACAGTAATGCATATGAACAATGTAACAATAAAGTAAAATATCCAAAAGGCAATTACTTTAAGATTGTGACCAAACAAATGTTCCCACCAATAAACCTTAGCATCTTTTTTAAGGGCATTCATATAACACTCATGCCCCGTACACACGGTCGGATTTTCCGACGGAAAAAGTGTTATAGGACCTTGTTGTCGGAAATTCCGACCGTGTGTAGGCTCCATCACACATTTTCCATCGGATTTTCCGACACACAAAGTTTGAGAGCAGGCTATAAAATTTTCGAGACAACAAATTCTGTTGTCGGAATTTCCGATCGTGTGCACACAAATCCGACGCAAAAAGTGCCACGCATGCTCAGAATAAATAAAGAGATGAAAGCTATTGGCTCCTGCCACGTTTATAGTCCCGACGTACTTGTTTTACGTCACCGCGTTCAGAATGATCGGATTTTCCGACAACTTTGTGTGACCGTGTGTATGCAAGACAAGTTTGAGCCAACATCCGTCGGAAAAAATCCTAGGATTTTGTTGTCGGAATGTCCGATCAATGTCCGACCGTGTGTACGGGGCATTACAGTCAGGTCCATAAATATGACCAATGACAGAGGGCTGCCAGCATTATGCTGCTACACAACCTCTGGAGCTGTATGCAGAGTTTAAAAATGTACCAATCATTTTCAGCACAGCAGATAAGTGCAGCGGGGACAGGAGGAGTGGGAAATGAATCTTTCTTTTTTAGGTGTAAAGGTGTAATTACAATTTAAAAAGGGGGGAGCGGTGATAAAGGTCATGGCCTGAGAAAATGTCATGTCATACAGGATATTTAGCATACATACAGTCAGGTCCATAAATATTGGGACATCGACACAACTCTAAACTTTTTGGCTCTATATACCACCACAATGGATTTGAAATGAAACAAACAAGATGTGCTTTAACTGCAGACTTTCAGCTTTAATTTGAGGGTATTTACATCCAAATCAGGTAAACGGTGTAGGAATTACAACAGTTTGTATATATGCCTCCCACTTTTTAAGAGACCAAAAGTAATGGGACAATTGGCTGCTCAGCTGTTCCATGGCCAGGTGTGTGTTATTCCCTCATTATCTCATTTACAAGGAGCAGATAAAAGGTCCAGAGTTCATTTCAAGTGTGCTATTTGCATTTGGAATCTGTTGCTGTCAACTCTCAATATGAGATCTGTCACTATCAGTGAAGCAAGTCATCATTAGGCTGAAAAAACAAAACAAACCCATCAGAGAGATACCAAAAACATTAGGTGTGGCCAAGTCAACTGTTTGGAACATCCTTAAAAAGAAAGAACACACCCTGGTGAAGAAAACACCCTTCACAACAGTTGGCCAGATCAAGAACACTCTCCAGGAGGTAGGTGTATGCGTGTCAAAGTCAACAATCAAGAGAAGATTTCACCAGAGTGAATACAGAGGGTTCACCACAAGATGTAAACCATTGGTGAGCCTCAAAAACAGGAAGGCCAGATTAGAGTTTGCCTAACAACATCTAAAAAAGCCTTCACAGTTCTGGAACAACATCCAATGGACAGTTAAGACCAAGATCAACCTGTACCAGAGTGATGGGAAGAGAAGTGTATGGAGAAGGAAAGGAACTGCTCATGATCCAAAGCCTACCACCTCATCAGTGAAGCATAGTGGTGGTAGTGTCATGGCGTGGGCATGTATGGCTGCCAATGGAACTGGTTCTCTTGTATTTATTGATGATGTGACTGCTGACAAAAGCAGCAGGATGAATTCTGAAGTGTTTCAGGCAATATTATCTGCTCATATTCAGCAAAATGCTTCAGAACTCATTGGACGGCGCTTCACAGTGCAGATGGACAATGACCCGAAGCATACTGCGAAAGCAACCAAAGAGTTTTTTAAGGGAAAGAAGTGGAATGTTATGCAATGGCCAAGTCAATCACCTGACCTGAATCTGATCTGAGCATGTATTTCACTTGCTGAAGACAAAACTGAAGGGAAAATGCCCCAAGAACAAGCAGGAACTGAAGACAGTTGCAGTAGAGACCTGGCTTCACCAGGGATGAAACCCAGCGCCTGGTGGTCTATTCCTTCCAGACTTCAGGCTGTAATTGACTGCAAGGGATTTGCAACCAAGTATTAAAAAGTGAAAGTTTGATGGATGATTGTTAATCTGTCCCATTACTTTTGGTCCCTTAAAAAGTGGGAGGCACATATACAAACTAATTCCTACACCATTCACCTGATTTGGATGTAAATACCCTCAAATTAAAGCTGAAAGTCTGCGGTTAAAGCACATCTTGGGGGCGTGGCCTGAACAGGGCATGTGAGCGGTCGCACTACATGGAGCTCCCGCTACTAATCCTCCTCCCGCTACCGATCTGGACACTTATCAACCCCATCGGCTGGCTGATCCACCCGCGGCTCCCACGGATACTATCCTGAGCTACACGGGCTCTATGATGGCCCGCAAAGGTAACAAAGAAGCCGCGGCGGCCATGGAGATCCAAGATGGCGACGACATTCCTCAGCCCCAGAGAACGGCGCGTGGCACCGCCAAACAACAGGAGGTAGGCGGTAAGTCCCTTACTGCACAAAAACAGCAGGGGAAGGAGCAGCCCAGGGATATGTTATATTACGCACAAAAGCTACAAGGGGCAGGCTGCTCAAACCCCACATTAACACAGGCCCTTGCTCATGGCCCAGACAGAGGACACAGCCCTTTAGCACTAGATGACACACTGCCTTTGGATTCCTTCCCGGTTCCTACTACTGACCTTTTTGACACGCTGCAGGAAGACACACAGCAACCCACACTGAATGACACATTGCGTGCAGTACAGCGATGCACAGCCTCAGTTGATGGGCTAAAAGAGCAGTTTGGGGGTCTCACTGAAACAGTGTCCCTTATGAGACAGGACCTCCAAAAAATTAGGGAGAGAACCACGGCTGTGGAGGGCAGAATCAGTGAGGTGGAGGACCAGATGCCTTCACTCACAAGGGACGCCAGAACAGCATTGCAGCAAGCTGCGCAAGCCACTGCCAAAACAGACGACATCGAGAACCGGCTCAGGCGGAACAATGTCCGAATTGTGGGACTTCCCTAAAAGGTTGAGGGCAGGGATCCTACAGCATTCACAGAACAATGGCTGCAAGATATATTTGGCAAGGAGGCCTTCACCTCATTGTCTGCGGTGGAACGGGCACACCGCACGCCACCTCGACCCCTCCCCCCGGGCAACTCGACACGATCCATGCTGGCACGGCTCTTGAACTACAAGGACCGCAAGATCATACTCAGATTAGCAAGGGAGAGAGGCTCTGTTCACTTCAATGAGACAAAAGTCTCATTCTATCCTGACTTTTCTGCTGAGGTGCAACGAAAAAGGGCTAAATTCGCTGTGGTGAAGAAGCGCCTACAAAAAATTCAAGTAACATATGCAATGTTATTTCCGGCCAAACTACGCATTACAGCCAGGGGATAGTCCACCTTCTTTGAATCTGCCGCAGAGGCGGCTGCATGGCTGGATCATAATGAACAGGACCTCCGGAGGTGCAGAGAAGCCGACAGGGGTGACTGGCGCCTGGAGAACAAGTCTGACAAGGTCGGTATGCTATCGGCTGACGTTTCAAGTCTAGTACTTATATAGTGGGACACTTTACATTTTGTCCACACCAGCGCTTTGAATGGGCTCTGATACAGCACTAAGCTGACTTCTAAGTTACAGTGTGTGAGTTGTGCTCACAAGCTTTCACAAACTACCATTATGTCCCAGTTCCAGGGACACGTTAGTTGGTGCCTGGTTGGCACAAGTTTGATTAGCTGTTACGGAAATGTGGGGGGAAGGGAGGCGGTCCGCTCCCACCCCACGCAAACATACAATGGCTGCCCAGCAGACCAATTTTGGATCATCCTTCCGACTTCCTTTTGTTGCACAGTTGCACCTTGCTCTGAAACCAATACTTCACTGCTTTGTATGGCTGAACTTGATACCCTGTTAGTTTTTGACCAGATGCCACATAGAGGAACTGAATACATGTCAAACAGCCTGTGTCATTCTACTACACAGATACGAGGCTGATGGGCCTATACACCGAATTGCTGCGAACATAATCTGCTCAATATTGCTGCCACTCTAATAGTGTCTTGGAATGTCCGAGGTGTACATGATCCATTAAAACGCACTATGATAAGATCCTGCTTAAAGAAATTTCATCCTGCTATTGTAGGCCTACAGGAGACTCACCTCACTAAAGATACGGTGGGACTCCTGCAATATTCCTGGGTGGGCAGGGCTGGGCTCATCACTCTACGCACTCTGCATTCTCTCGTGGAGTGAGTGTGTTGGTCCATAAGTCCCAGGCTTACCAGGAATTAGACTCTATAATCGACCCCATGGGAAGATATGGGTTCATATACTGTAAACTGTTTACACTGACTGTGATTATTGCTTTTGTATATATCCCCCCCCCATTCTCTAGAGAGATACTGCAACTTCTTCTGTCATACCTGGTTGACAAGCCCGATGTCCCCACTATGATCATGGGTGACTTTATGGTTACCTGGACCCAAAGATGGATAGGCATCCTCCAGTCCAAGCTCCGCTAGGTGTTAGGGGCACTATTCTGAGCCGCCTGCTGCAGGAGGTGGGCTGGACAGGTTTGTCTGGCGAGCAAAATACTCGTTATCCAAACAATTCTCTTGTTTCTCTAAAACACATGGCTCGCTTTCTCGCATTGACCTTTGTGTTGGGTTCTCTCATATTATGAATCTGGTCACCAAAGTGGAGTACTTTCCCAGGGGAGTATCAGACCACTCCCCACTGGCAGCACATTTGGTTACCCGCCCAACAGTCTCCTTACCTAGAGCCCCTTGGAAGCGCAATGCCTTCTGGCTAAAACTTTTTACATCCCAAGAACGGGTAGTGAGGCAAATTGAACAATATTTTTATAATAACCGATCGCACCCAGATGTTATAACGAAATGGGATGGCTTTAAGGCATGCCTTAGAGGCACGTTCATAACTGAAATTGCGGCCATTAAACATAACTCATCAGCCCTCCTGGAGCGGGTTGAAGACCAGGTGCGACAGCTTGAGCTATCCTATGTCACAGACCCATCAGACTCTGTGAGGGAGGCATGGATATTGGGACAGGATTCCCTGGACCGGTTGAGATCCTCCACCGCAGAGCAGAAACGGTTCTTTACTAAACAGGCCTTTTACGAGGAGGGGGAGAAAACTGGCCGCTTGCTGGCTAGAATTGCCAAGTTCCAACAAACATCCCCAGCCATAGGAGCCATTCGCTGTTCCACTGGGAGATTGGTGAATGACCCTGAACTGATAATTACTGAACTAGCTTCCTTTTATGCAGACTTGTACAAGCCATGTGAGGACTACTCAGATGAGGCACTGCAGGGCTTCCTAGATACAATATCCCTAATGGTTTTGAACCCGTCAGGTGCGCATGGAGCTGGAAGCCCCATTCGCGCTGGACGAAATTGAGGGAGGCGGCTGCCTCCTTCCCTACTTGCAGGGCGCCGGGGGATGACGGGCACCCGATGGAGGTCTACACCCAGTGTGGTGAGGTGATTCTACCCAAACTACTGGAAGTCTTCAACTCCACCTTCAAATCAGGGCAGCTATCAATAACTATGACAAGGCCAAATATTACATTACTACTCAAACCTGGAAAAGACCCAGTAGACCTGGGCTCGTACAGGCCCATCTCGTTACTGCAAAGTGACGTTAAAATATTGGCCAAGGTTCTGGCCATGAGGGTTAACACGGCTATTCTGTCTATCATTCACCCAGACCAAGCAGGCTTCATGCCCCGGAAATCCACTGCGACCAACCTTAGACGGCTCTTTTTGAACATGCAGACCCCGGTGGAGGTGGCTGGCCGCAGGGCACTGTTGTCTCTTGATGCCAATAAGGCATTCGACAGTGTCAGCTGGCGATACTTCTGGGCTGTATTGTCCAAATTTGGGTTTGGTCCTAGATTCATTACATGGGTACGGCTACTGTATGCCTCACCACAAGCCGCCATACGCATGTCAGATAGGATGTCACACATCTTTGCACTAGGCAGGGGAACTAGGCAGGGATGCCCCCTATCCCCCCTGCTATTCGTATTGGCTATTGAACCTCTTGCTGCACAGGTGAGGGACTGTCCACAAATTAAGGGATTTCGTTATGGCGAATTGCATGAAAAGATAATGCTCTACGCCGATGACATGCCCCTCTTTCTGGAGGACGTGGATGCTTCATTGTCTCATGCAATGTCCCTCGTTGCAGACTTCAGCCACTCTTTAGGCCTTACCTTTAATTGGTCCAAGTCCGCACTGATGTTCCTGGATGGGACTTCTGGTTTGAATACAGATCTTCCTTGTCCTGTCCCCATAGTGACTTCCTTTAAATACCTAGGCATTTATATATCCCCCAAACTGACTGATTACTATAGGCTAAACATATACCCCCTGCTGACTCGCTTCAGAGATAAAATAAATATGTGGAACAGACTCAAAATGTCCCTGGCAGGGAAGACGAATCTCGTCAAGATGATTCTGATGCCCCAATTTCTGTACCTGCTTCACAACGCGCCGGTAGTTATTCCACTGAAAATATTTTGAGTGGTCAACTCCCTATTCAGATTACTATTGTGGCACACTGATCCCCCCAGGATCAAATTGGAGCAGCTACAGTATCCAAGGGAGGGGGGAGGTCTTGCACTCCCCAGCCCTTGGATATATTATCTGGCTGTGCAGTTACAGCACCTGATAGGAGCTATGGCTCCGTCTCCTGCAGACTCGTCAGCTAAACTTCTGCTGATTGGCACAGGGGCGGAGTCGATACCAGAGGGTCTGGAGGCTCAGACGTTTCAGCGGCCTAACAAACAAATGCCCACTTACACACTTCTTCAAAAAGTGTGGAACAAGGTCAAACAACTGCAACATGTCACGGGGTACACAGCCTACTGCCCAATTTGGGGGAATAATTCTTATGAGGAACTGGCTAAACTTCAACAGGGTCCCAGATGGCGTCCCTTGGGAATTACTAACCTCAAACATGTCTTTCACAACGGGAAAATGCTCTCTTTCGCAGACTTGCAATCTAAATATGCACTACCTTCCAATATGCTCTTCTACTACTCTTCTACTACTTACAACTAAAACATGCTGTTCAGGCGCAGGGTGTCGCAGTAAACTGGGTGCAGTCTCCCACCCCTATTTTCCACATACTACAAAATGCAACAGACACAAAGGGTATAATATCCCAATGTTACCTCATGCTTCTTTCTTCATTTCTGGAGGGACACCCCATTAAGGCAGCATCACACTGGGAGGCAGACTTAGGCCCCATCACAGGGGAGCAGTGGGAAGAGGCCTTCACTAAACGTATCACAGAAAGTTTCCCAATTATACATCCTATTAAGAGTGCACTATATTCCAGTAAAACTTTACAAGATGGGTAAAATGTGTGGCAGGTGCAGGATAATGCCGGATGACCTGATACATCTCCTCTGGTGCTGCCCCAAACTCCACAGGTATTGGACGGGGGTCCTGGCCCTACTCAACCGGGTATTTCAAATTAATGTCCCTCTTGATCCACTAGAGTGCCTTCTAGGGGTATCGGAGGGGGCAATCCCGGAAGAGACGCAAGGACGGCCTTTGCCAGAGCACTGTTTCAGGCAAGGAAAACAATACTTATGTACTGGAAATCTGCTACACCAACGATGGTTAAAACATGGATTCAGCATTTGGGTAGCACTCTGATTATGGAAAAATACATATACCAGCATAGGGGGAATCCTGGGAAATTTGACAAGTTATGGGCTGCATGGCTTGATACGCCAGGTATAAGTCCCAGAGAATTGGTACAGATGAGGTTGCTTAGATGTTCATAGAGATACCTGGAGCCACACTTGGATAGGCAGCGGTACAAACATTGGGGCAGAGGTGGAGATGCTAGGATTATTGACTAAATGGCAAGAGATTAAAAGGACATGTCAGGTAAAAATGATTTAATAACCTCTTTACTACGAACTGTGTATCTTCATTTATATGTATACAGTAAGTTGTGACTGATGGTTGTGTAACTGACTTCTAATTGACATTACAAAATGCAATGTCATACATGTATGATGATGTTTTGTGTTTCTTGAGCAATAAAAAAACCTTTTGATTTAAAAAAAAAAAAAAAAAAAAAGCACATCTTGTTCGTTTCATTTTAAACCCATTGTGGTGGTGTATAGAGCCAAAAGGATTAGAAATGTGTCGATGTCCCAATATTTATGGACCTGACCGTATCAATGACAAACCTATGTCATTAACACATTATACATTAGTTCATTAAATATAACATTACACCAGCTGAGTTATCCCCCTCTTTTTTTTTGATCAGGACTAGAGCAAGCAAATAAACTATTAACTAAATGGAACTAGAAAACATCTTTCAAAACTACAAAAACAGCATGTAGCACTGCACACACAAAATAATAGCTCAGAAAAATCAATTGGATACCAGGGACTAAAGGAACTTGTTTTTAAAAGCTAATATTAGAGGCAGATTACAAATAGGCAATAAGTCTGTATTAAAAAGAAGGGAGAGTTACGTTGGAGATAAGTAGAATGTATTGCTTAAATTCCAGGTACCACCAGAGGGCCTATTAAAGTAAGGAGTACCACAATACCATGTAGTGTACCCTCATTGGAGCCAGTGTAAAGCAATATATTAATTTAATGCATAATTCATGAACCTTATTCACAAGTATTTAAATACCCGCAAGACTGGTGAAAATGTGAGCAATGGTAATCCCATCAAAAGGTCCATGTTGTTAGGGGCTTAAATGCAGACCAGACTGAGTTTTACCAGAAAATAGAGGTATAACTGTAAGTTGCATCAATAAGACAACAAATTCCTGATACCCAACAGGACTTAAAACAATCATGAAGGGTAGTAGTCCATAACAGTCCGTAAAGGCAATATGCAAACTGTATTAAGTCAATACAGTATATTTATAACGTTTTAACATGACCAATTAGTATTACATAGTGTTAGCATACAAATCGTTAGCAGAAAAAAAATAACCCGCCATATAATTCATCATATGCTTTATAAGAAACCAATCAAAATAACCCAAACCTCTCATTTTAATTTGGTAGTTGCAGAACACCTAAGCCAGTATCTACAAGTTCAATAAAAGCATTTTAAAGAGGGAACGAGACATCTCAATATGTAAAATTAAGGCAGAACGCAACAGTGACATTCAAAATATAAGCCTTACACCTATGATTTTGCCCTTCGTTGTAATTTTATCAATGTGAAATTGCAAGTTTCTTAAAATTGGTAATTTTAGCTAATCAGGTTCCTCAGGAGAGGAAGTAGTTATAAAATGTTTAGGTACCTGTTGTAATACATAAAATTTAGAAATTATGTCATATTTTCCATTTCCCATTCAAATTAAACAGGTCCCTTGCTATGGGCTCAACATTTGATAATGGCTACTATGTTTAAAAACAAAATTAGGAAAACCATAACAGTGGCAAAAGCATACTATAAATTTATGTACACATAGATTATCATACATTTCCCTTTATACAAACCTGCAAGAGAGCAGCATTAGAGGCATCAGCACTGCCAGCTGTGCTGATTGAACTCCAGGCAACTGGCCTTAAAACAAAGGTTATTGTTAATAACAACAGCATATCCTAAACAATGTGTCCCTACTAAAAGCAATAGCTCCCCCCGGTGTCAATCAAATCCAATGACATGGCACTGAGTCCGGCATTCTGTGTGAATGGACACAGATGCAGGACTTGGGAGCGCGTCCGCACGGGTGTTCCCCAAGGAGAGCGCTTCTCCGATGTGCACACTCGATGCGAGGAAGAGCCAGGAGCACAGCTGAGGGACCCCAGAAGAGGAGGATCGGGGCCACTCTGTGCAAAACCGACTGCACAGTGGAGGTAAGTATGACATGTTTATTATTTTTAAAAAAAAAACTAAGCTTTACAATCCCTTTAAGGCCAGTTTTTGATAAAAAAAACCCAGTTGTCTGTAAAATCCAAAACAATCTATGTTTTTGTAGTATTTTACACCGTGCCTTAGAAAATCTTAACACTTTAAACGATGGTAAGTGCAAGATTTTCCCCTTACCCATCCTGTAAAGAGCAAATTATGCAAGCAGACCTACGGGTTCGCCGAGCGCCAACTCCCTAAAAATAGTTTGCTACCTCCCTGAAATGATTTTTTTCAGATTGGGATGTCCAATTTCAGATGGCTTTCCTATTATTTAGTTAACTAATTGCCAAACGGCCGCAGTACATATACCGTGGCCGGTCGGCTCTATTGCGCAAAACGACGTACCTGTACGTCATTTTGTGCAATAGACAGCGGAGGGCCTCCAGTGGCGCACGCTCGCTGTTTGGCCAGAGGGGGAGCCAATCAGCGGGTCTGGCGGACGCGATATCCACCGGCCACCTGGATCACTCCACAGCAGGGCTTTTTTTCTCAGAGAATAGGTGCAGGAACTCCCCCGTCTGAGTCACCCCTTGTCTCTGCCCCCTACCCACCCGTGACCACCGTCCCTTGATTTCACCCCCTACCCACCTACCAGTACTGCCCCTTTTAGAGAATACAGAACCAAATATCATTTTGTGGTGCTAAATCATTTGTATGGAACATGTTAATGATAAAAAGAAAAGCAGTAAAATAGATCCCATGCAGTCAGCAACAATAGAATCCCAGCAATAGATCCCCACACAACAATAGACTCCACCAGCAACAATGGACTCCACCCCAACAATAGATTCCCAGCAACAACAGTGAACCACCCACAACAAAATATCACACCCAGTAACAAAATATCCACCCAAGCAACATTAGACCCCCCCCAGCAGCAACAACAGATCTCCCAGCAGCCAGCATCAATAGATCCTCCAGCAGCCAGTAAAAATAGACCTCTCCCTCAACAGTAGATCCCTTCCAGCAACATAAGACCCCCCCAGCAACAATAGATTCCCCATCAGCAACAATAGACCCTCACAAAAAATCAGATCTCCACCAGTGACAATAGATCACCAGCAGCCAATATCAATAGACCCTCCAGTACACCCCACACCCCAAGCTATTACATACATTTAGTGCTGGAGGTGCCGGAACTGCGTTCCCCCCGCGTTCCAGCTGAAAAAAAGCCCTGCTCCACAGAGAGGCAGAATGGTGTTCTGCCTATGGAAACAAGGCAGATCCCGTTCTGACAGGGATGGACACAAAGATCTTCTGTTCCTGCTAAGCAGGAACACGGATCTCTGTGTTCATCCCTTGAGTCCATCCCCCACACAATTAGCAAGCACCCCCTAGGGATACACTTAACCCTTTTATCGCCCCTGGTGTTAACCCCTTCCCTGCCAGTGTTATTATTACAGTAACAGTGCATATTTTTAGCACTGTTCACTGTAATAATGTCACTGGTTCCCAAAAAAGTGTCAAAAGTGTCAGTTAGGTGCCCAATTTGTCCGCCGCAATGTCGCAGTCCCACTTAAAATCGATGATCTCTGCCATTACTAGTAAAAAAAAAATTAAATTGCCATAAAAATATCCTATAGTTTGTAGACGTGATAACTTTTGCGCAAACCAATCAATATACACTTATTTGGATTTTGTTTACCAAAAATATGTAGCAGAATACATATTGGCCTAAATTGATGAAGAAAATTTTTTGTTTTAATATGTTTTATAGCAGAAAGTAAAAAATATTGTTTTTTTTTTTTTTTTTTTAATTGTCAGTCTTTTTTTGTTTATAGTGCAAAAAGTAAAAACCACAGAGGTGAACAATTACCACCAGAAGAAAGCTCTATTTGTGGGGAAAAAAAGGACATCAAATTTATTTGGGTACAGCGTTGCATGACTGGGCAATTGTGAGTTAAAGTAACGCAGTGCCGTATCACAAAAAATGGCCTGGTCATGAAGGGGTAAAACCTTCCGGGGCTGAAGTGGTTAAGAAGGTGCTTGTGGGGTCTGCAATCCCATTGGGATTAGGTAAATTGTACTAGGCAGCACCGCATCCCATGTTACTGGACAAATTTGTTAGAAAGACTACTGGACTTTATTAGCACCTCATGGATCACAACAAAAATCTAATATAAAAAAAAATTAAATTTATTGAACAACTATCTTTAAAACAACTAGACAAATTAAAATATACATGTACACTCATATTATAGGAAGGAGAACTCCAGTATGTTCAGTATCACCAATCACCGAAGTCGCTGTGTACATTACACGGCAAATTCCCCCATCCTTGTTCTCAAGATGTTTAGCAGAATCCCGCTTATTCAAGAGGAAATGTAAAATCTGAATATATACAAAATAGGCAAAATGACTAATATATAATAACCAATATACAACAAGAAATATTTTTATATCAGCTTAGTCATAAGGTATACCTTAGGCAGAGGCAGAGGCCTACGGCACCAATTTTTGGTGCCTCCCGTGACAAAGATGGCCACTATGGGCAGTTTAGTTACCTGTGTGAGTGTGCTTGCCCCCATACACACTTAGGGTCGGTTCACACATGGGCAACACGACTTTAGCGCGACTTTGTACCGCGACTTCAACGCGACTTCAGCGCGACTTCGGCAAATTACGAGGCGACTTGAAGTCGCCTCCATGACAGGCGACTTCGCCTGTGGCCAATCACCTCTCTGGGAGGGAGGGGGGAGGGAGGGGTTTTCTCTGCAAAGTCGCTTGAGAGATCCGACTTGCAGGCGACTTACATTGAGTTGAATGGGTACAAGTCGCCTACAAGTCGGATAGAAGTAGTACAGGAACCTTTTTTGAAGTCGGAGCGACTTCAGTAGTGTCAGTTAAGACGGTTCAATTCACTACAATTGTAATCTAAATGCAAAGCGACTTGGGGCGACTTGGGGCGACTTGAGGGCGTACAAGTCGGATCCCAAGTCGCCCCAGTGTGAACCGAGCCTTACACACAGGCAGCCAGTTCAGTGATGCTGAGCCTGTGAAAAGTGCAGATTCAGTGTCACTGAGCAGAGTTTCCTACTAGGCCACTGTGCCTGTCATACAGACAGTGGCTGGCAGCTCTGTGCTCTGTTACACTAAACCTGCACTTTTCACAGGCTCAGCATCACTGAAGAGACTCGGCCAGGTGACAGGCACAGTGGGTGGGGGCAGGGAGCCCAATAATGCTGAGTCTGCGGTTTTATGAGGCTCACAGCTACACTGAGGATGAAGGGTTCAGTATGGACCCTCCAGCCTCAGTGCTGCTCCCCCACCGTGCCACCATTAATGTTACCTGTGGCAGGTGCCATAGTTGGCCTCATGAACAGCATGGCCCTGACTAAGGCCCCTTTCACACGGACGGATGGACCACCTGTCAGTTTTTCAGGCAGACCCGATCGGACCATCCATGGTTCTCTATGGAGCAGAGGATGTCAACAGACATGTGTCCATCGACACCCGCCGACATCCGATCCTGTTTGCTTAAAACAGACAGCTGGGGATCCGTTTCCCATCCATCTGGCAGATTGGAGCGGATTAAAGTTGGATGGAAATGGACAGGCAGTCCGTTTCTACCTGACAGCCCATAGAGGAGAGCAGTCTGTGTCCGTGTTCGCTCTGCATCAGTGAGCGGACATGACCTGTGATCTGCCTGTTCAACGGGGTTCAGTGGAGAGATCCCCTGCTGAGCGGGCAGATCCACTGGTGGACTCCACCAGTGTGAAAGGGACCTAAGAGTATACTCTGCCTGATTACTGTGTCTGGTCAAAGGCTGCTTGTACACAAAGATATACATGCATCACAGTGTATAGATAGATAGATAGATAGATAGATAGATAGATAGATAGATAGATAGATAGATAGATAGATAGATAGATAGATAGATAGATAGATAGATAGATAGATAGATAGATAGAGTGCATCTGGAGGCCACTGTGCTCGTTGAGAACCTCAATGCTGCAGAAATTTTTCTGTACCCTTCCCCAGATCTGTGCCTCGATACAATGCTGTCTTAGAGGTCTACAGACAATTTCTTGGACTTCGTGGCTTGGTTTGTGCTCTGACATGCACTGTTAACTGTGGGACCTTATATAGACAGTTGTGGGACTTCTTTCACATTGTCATTATAGGGTATTGCTTGTAGAATTTTGAGGAAAAGAATGAATTTAATCCATTTGGAATAAGACTATAACATAACAAAATGTGGAAAAAGGGAAGCACTGTGAATACTTTCCAGGTGCACTGTATATATAGAAGCAGTTGTATAGTTAGCTCCTGGAATGTGATTGGTTTGCAAATGTTAAGATTTACTCTAACATTTCAGCGCTAGATACAAATTACCATTAGTTCTACCCAGAGTGCCTTACTCTAGAAGTCATTTATTAAATCAGACCCAAATCCTGATTTCAGGAGTGTAACAATAAAAGGTCTATGTGTTATGGAACTGCCTGAAAGCCAAAAGACTGCAAATAAGGCTTAGCAAACATAATTCTCCAACACAACCTTTTAGACACCCACAGAAAGCCCTTTTTGAATTCTAAGGCTGACCATAGATTATGCAAAATTACTTGATCCCCCCCTCAACACAGTGTTGATGGAGGAATCCCTCTCATAGTGCTATTGATTAGCACAATGATTGGTGTTGCCGGCTTTAGGCACTAATCATACAGGAAAAACCCAACAGGTTGGTTGTACACAAGACTGATGGATTGACTTGTGTACAACCAGGGTGCCCATACATGGATGGAATATCGCCCGATCTCTGCTGAATTGGTCGAATTTCAATCCATGTATGGCCGGCTTAAAACTCACAGTTGTCCAAACGAATAAAGGAAAATGGCTTAGGATTATATTTGCAGTAACAAAACAATAGCTAATACATGAAACACAGCCAAACCAAGTTTTACAAAAAAAAAAACTGTCACAATGATAAATGGACAGCGTATTACCATTTTAAATATTTTAAACAACAAATTTGTAAAACAAACTTCAAAGGCAACCTTTACACAGGAAGTGTTGACAGGTTTCTTTTCTCTGTATAATGCATCAGGACTTAGGTCATTCTGTCCTTCTAATTTATTTAGCCTATTTTCTATAGTTGTATTTTATTTTAAATTTGTTCTTATTCATATCATAGGATTTATGCTGGGCCTTAATTTTCTATATATTCCATTAAACTGGTAGTAAGTTAATACGTTCTTGTCATTTGCCTAATTACATGTTTAGTGGCTTGGTGGTTAATACACCTGCCTTGCAGCACTGGAGTCCCTGGTTCAAATCTAAGTCAACACACTATCTGCATGGAGTTTGCATGTTCTCCCTGTGCTTGTGTGGGCTTCCTCCTACACTCCTAAGACATGCAGGTAGGTTAATGGGCTACTTTCCAAATTGGCCTTATAATGTGTATGCATGCGGGATAGGAACCTTAACTTGTAAACTCCTTGAGGGCAGGGGCTGATGTGAATGTACTGTATGCAAAGTGGTGCACTTATATAAAAATATGTAATAAATAAACAATAATAAACAAAATCTAAATGACATAGGATCAATTCACAAAGCTAACCCATCAGCATAAGTATAATTATTTTTAAAAAAAAGTGACAGTTATTTTCAGGCGAGCCTGATGAAATTTAAAAATTACAGCCACACTGTTAAAAAAAAAAGTACATAAAGCTGGTGGGTTTTGTGATCTGAGCATATTGTATTCTCCAAGTTTACCACTAGAGTGCACCAATGTTCTGGCTGCAAAACTATTGATTGCTTCTTTGTCTCTTCTTTTTTCTGTGTTCCAGTGGAGATCAGCACTAATTACTTTACAAGCATTCTCAGAAGGAGGAACCCAACAATACTCAAGCATCACTGCAGAATACTTTACACTGTCATTTGTTATCTTCCAGGACAAAGCAGTTGAAATTCTGGGTTTGTACAAGAATATTGGGACCACGTGCCACTCTGTGCCCGTGGACAGGACACTGGCCCATGACAGGCTGCGGGAGCCGGTCAATGACATGGATGGGGCAGCTGTGGGAGTACGAGACCCCCAAAGTGATTGTAGTGAAGAACCGTCATCTTGGCACCATCTACAGATTGCTACAGCTTCTAATCATTCTGTACTTTGCATGGTAAGTGACAGTGCTTGACACCTCAATAGAACTTAAAAAATACACCAAATAATGGCAAAGAATGCATTTATCTATAATAAAATGTATGGCTGGATCATGCCTTAGTTCATATTAGATAGCGGGAAGGAAACAATTTTTCCCAAAATAAGATCAAACAGAACTTTATATAGTAGTGCAGTATTACTTGGCATTGAACTGTGCTCATTTATTGACAGGTATGTGTTTGTGGTCCAGAAAGGGTATCAGGCACGGGAGACTGGCCCAGAAAGTGCTGTCATTACCAAGGTCAAAGGGGTTTCCATGTCCAAAGCCCCTAGGGGAGCCAAGAGGATCTGGGATGTAGCGGAGTACGTGAAACCCCCCGAGGTAAGATTTATCTAAGAGCATTGGCATTTAGCACCTAGCTATGGACTTACTATTCCACAAAAGCAGCAAAGAACTTTTCAAAAACCTGCTTTAAACAAATGTGCATGTTTTAGCTTATAAAGAAAGAACTTTCCCCCCAAGTAGGCTTGGCCAGGTAGCATCAGCCATGGTCATGGAGGTGCCTACAGATATATATACACTCTCTAAACTGATACTAAATAGCCAAATCAAGCAATTGTTTTCTAATGCCAAAAAGCATCTTTATAATGCCAGTCCCAAGGGGGAAAATTACTAAGGCATCATGCACACAAATGCACATTGGCTGTTCAGCATGCAGATTCTGCATAATTACTTCTGTGGAATCTGCAGCAATGCATTGTGATATATTAGAAGATATTGCTGTATGTGGTTGTGTGTTGAGGGTGGCATAATGCACCTGCACACACCAATGTATGTCCTGAACGTAGACAGTGCGTGGCTGGAGCATACATCCATGCATGTACTGTACGTAACCCCTGATGAAAAAACGCGTACAGCTGCATCTTCTAATGCATCTCAATGGATGACTGTAAGGCAAGGCTGCTGGGCTTGGGAGAGTATTTATGGAGGCTATTCATATTGTATGGCCCCTGCACTTCTGTGTGAATAAGCCCTTTATGTTTAAAAACTAAAAAATGTTGTGAATTATTTTTACTGTAACGTTTATTCACAGAGCATAGCTTACAGAGTTTGTGAAATTCATGTTGAAGCTTAAACTGTGACTAGGAAAGTTGTGGAGGTAGTAAAAGAGAATTGTGACGGCGAAGGCAATAGGGTTGATTTACTAAAGCGTGAGAATTTTCACTTCACCTCATTCACTAAGCTAGGTAAAAATATACTTTGCAAAATAAACCTGCTTCATCCCCATCATTCTGAAAAAAAGTATAATATATAATTATAAAAAGTATAAAATAGTATATAATGCAGTGTACCTAGAAATTATATCTCGTATATATCTATTAGAACCTTGTTATAAGTCCAAGAATGTTTTTCTGTTGACATTTTTATATGCTTTTGTATATTGTATTGCACGGGTATGCCCTTAAAAAAATAAAACCTGGATATCTAAAGGTGACATACAGGAGAAGAATATATTCCCTCTTCCCAATTTGTTATTGACTTATCTGTGTGTGTCACATATTATGGCATTATGCTATGAACCCTCTGCACACTGCAACACCCTCAAATGTATGCCAATTTCACAGTATTAAAATAGGAATACTTAGTTCTATATATTTAAGCAAACATTAAACTGACTTACCAAAAAAAAATATTTTTTCTGTTTGCTCTGCCTTGCTGTAGCCATGGTCTCATGCACACTGCTGCTGTTAAACTCACGTTTTTGTGAGTTTAGGCGTTTTTTAAACTGCATTAAACTCCCCTTTTACATTCTTGTTTTTTGGTGTCATTTTACATAAATGTTGACGCTCATAAACGCATTTAAGAAACGCTGTTAAAAGCAAGTTTATAAAGCTGCATTTTTCTGCCAGCAATCCGACGTCCAGAAAGAGTTTTTTGAAAGGTCCTGTGTGCATTGGGCCAATGTGCACATTATACGATACTTTATAGAAGCATAATATAGTGCTACGTAGCATGGGAAAGACACATATAAGGAGAGATAATGGTGCTGCACACTCCGGATAATATAATATGGGAAGGTTCCCCCCAAAAGTTTTTTTTAGCAGCCAAGTGAGTAAGTAATAGATAAATTTAGCAAAATACATTCTTTATTAAAAGTTAGTAGCATACAATGTTTCAATAATAATTAAAATATGAGCTCTAAAGGGGGCATACCCAAAAGTGCAAAGGATGCAAACACAGAATTGCACATAATGTTATGTACACTTCTCTGTTTGCCTCCTTTGCACTCTTGGGTATGCCCCCTTTAGAGCTCATATTTTAATTAATATGGAAATATTGTATGCTAATAACTTTTAATAAAGAACGCATTTTGCTAAATGTATCCATTACTCACTTGGCTGCTAAAAAACACCTTTGGGGGGAACCTTCCCATATTATATAGTGCTACGTATAGTAGCTGGAGCAGAGTGAGAATTCTGGATTCATTCTTGACCTCCAAAGCATAAAATGAAAAGCTTTGTTCTAGTTTCCTAGCAGTCCTTATACGAAGATGTCATAGGTCTTGAAAGTACAAGAGACAAATGGGTTGTACAGCTCACTAGTATTTATTAAGGTAGAACTATAGATTTTGTGCTGACAGGTCCTGTGAAAAATTAATACTACTAAGAAAAACTACTTATATGTTTTATAAAAAGAAAAAAGTGTAGCGCAAAATTGTACTCATAAACATTAATATGGACATCAATGTGAACCTTAGTGTAAAACACCCGTGTATACATCCATCACATTAATGTGGACATCAATGTGAACCTTAGTATAAAACAACCGTGTATACATCTATGCTCAGTCCTGCTAATCTTGCAGGAATGATAAAATATAATAACACCATATAAACAAAAATCTGGTGGAATAAAATATCTGTTATAACAGCTTTTATGTGAAACACCCGTGTGTATATCTGTACTAGGTCCTGCTGGTCACGCAAACCTGGTATAATTGACATCAGTCACCATATATATAGAACTTTAGTGGTATGAAGATTATATTGCAATAACCTTCATACCACTAAAGTTCTACACACGGGTGTTTCACATAAAAGCTGTTATAACAGATATTTTATTCCACCAGATTTTTGTTTATATGGTGTTATTATATTTTATTTTATCATTCCTGCAAGATTAGCAGGACTGAGCATAGATGTATACACGGTTGTTTTACACTAAGGTTCACATTGATGTCCACATTAATGTGATGGATGTATACACGGGTGCTTTACATTAAGGTTCACATTGATGTCCACATTAATGTTTATGAGTACAATTTAGCGCTACACTTTTTTCTTTTTATATTTATTTACACAATTTGTCAAATTGGTGGTGTTGGCTGCTTAAACATATCACGTGGGCGCAGCAGTTTACCCCCATTTTTATAGTTTTACTTATATGTTTTGTCACACTTTATTTTTTTCTTTTTGATTCAGGGTGGTAGCATCTTTACCATCATAACTAGGACAGAAAGCACCAAACTTCAGACTCTGGGAACCTGCCCTGAGGTAAGAGAGCTACTGGGTGCTATGGTAATACCGCTTATATGTTCAGGCTGTCTTTATTGCGTATAGCATGTATAAAAACAAGAGTAAAGTTGGTACTAGAAGAAAGAAAGTACATTTTTCTTACAAATGTTATGTCAAAATAATAATAGTTATGCCAAAGTGAAGAGAACAATGGAAGACAGACAAGAAATGGAAGAGGGCAGGGATGGGCATCCAAAGGTGACTATAAATGGAGCTGCATATGTTATAAACAAGCAGGCATTTTATAAAAGGGATACAGTAGTTGTGGATAAAAGCCACACAAAGATTATGCAACAATAATATTTAAAAAATACATTTTCAGAAAATAGGTAGATTATTCCATTATTTTAAATGTATCAGACTTTCTACATTTGAAACTATTTCTACATTTGAAACTATTTCTGAAAAAATGTTATTTGTTTCAATCAGTTGCCCCATCCTCATGAAGTGCTTTCAGTCTTGAGATAACATTATTGCTGCTCTTAGGTATTATTCCAGAGATGTCAGGTTCATTAAATGCATCATGCACCTTTTTCTACATCTAAAAGGTCTTAAGTTAAAATACAATATTGCATTTACTTGCCCTAGCATTGTGCTTGTGCTGTATACGCAAAAGTTATCCAGATTACCTGACATCTTTGTTGTGACCCAGAGTTTAAGAATAGGAGCGAACATTTTTTATTTATTTTTTAAAATGTGTAAGATGTATATTTACACACACTCAATACTTATTTATTTTTATATTTTTTTATACTATTTTTATTTTCTTAATAGGAAGTCTGGAACTGATCAGTGATAGTCAGGATCCTCTAATAGCAATCGGCCAGCAATACCTCACTATAGCAAAGATCTACTGCTGCAGCAGCTCTGCCTGATCCTCTTTACTAACAGTAATGCCATGATGCACTACACCCCCAATGTAAACACAATGCAGAAGTGCTTACATTCTCTTCTACAACATGCTCCTAAGGTGCAATATGTAGAAGTATTAGAAGCCCTGGAGCTGATCATTTTCATCAGTTTTAAAAGGGGGCTGGGACAAAGCAACTTTCCTTGTGCCATTTTAAAACAGCACCTGGAACTCAATTGGCTAAGAAGAGGTATGGCAAGAAGATAGAGCCCCTTCCACTCACACAGCATACACATGTCAAACCTTTCCTCCTTACATTACATAAATCGATCCTATCCTACATGGGGGAGGAAGTGATACAATTGTGGGGTTACCTCTTTCCCGACTTGAAAAACACACATTTTGGTAGAAATATGAAGTTGTCTGATTTTCTGTATAATGAAATCCCCAATGAGAGTTCCCACTTGAGCAAAACAGCAAATACTACACCTAGGGTCTGTGCACGCAACAACATGCACGGCAATGCACCTTAAGTCATTCTGAATTGCACCCCAACTCATTCTCTGACACTCAGCGTCACAATAATATATGTTACAGTGTGCTGCCAAGAAATAATGCATGCGCAAAAGAATTTGACAGCGCACTGCACCACAACACACATCACTGTGTTGCCACAGGTTATGCTAAACTGCAATACACGTTTGTCAGAAGGTGTGTTGGTGTGCCAATTAGAAACAACTACATTGCACCAGCGTACTTAGCACCACATACATAGGGTAGACATGCTTCTGCTCAATTCTCAATTCTGAGCTTTGCTGAGGGCTTTGATAGGCCAGGCAGCCTTTAACTAGGTGTCCCTTCCCCTGTGTTTTCTGTACGTACTTGCCTTGCTTCTCATTTGAAGTGGATGTAAAGGCTGAAGGTTTTTTACCTTCATGCATTTTATGCATGAAAGTAAAAAACCTTCTGTGTACTGCCCACCCTAATACTCACCTGTGCCCCCTCTTGATCCAGCAATGTGCATGGGAGCCTCGGCTGTCCTGGGTCTCTCTCTCTCATCTTTGGCTGAGACATAGCAGCGGGAGCCATTGGCTCCCACTGCTGTAAATCACTGCCAGTGAGTCATTGAGGAGAGAGCTGGGTGGTGGGGCCAAGCTGTGGCTCTATGTGTCTTATTGATGCATAGAGCGGGGCTTGGGAGCAAGCACACACTAGTGCCCCCATAGACAACCGGCTTGCTATTGGGGGCACTAGTCAAGGGGGAGGAGCCTTAAGCACCCTGGCAGGGGACCCAAGAAGAAGAGGATATTTTTAATATTCAAACCAAACTCACTTATCCATCAATGTCCCCATGCTTTATTTTATCGAGAAATAATTTAGAAAAATCCCCATTACCCCCTCCCTCTAGCATTTCTAGCTGTGGCATACAAATTACAAAAAGGTAATGTAATTTGAGAGAGTTTAGACCTGCTTTAACTAAGTGTTAACTCTAAAGTCAGATAGCATTTAGTGGTGCACAGTCACTAGTTTGTATTGCATGGTTACCATGCTCCATAGTTCTCTGATTTACTGTCACCCATACATCTACCCCCACCAATATAGCTTTTGAAGACAAACTTGCGATGACTCTGTAGCCCCTGCATATATCTGTCTTTCTTTTTTATGAGTCCCACCTCTTCTTCCCACTTCACTTCACATTCATGATTGTTTGCAAAAAAAAGGCACATAAAGTACATAGGTAGTGTAAAGGTTTATTATTAAAATTTTAGATGGGGTAAAATGTTTGGCAGAAAAATGTAACAGTGCTATTAGGTTCAAAGATCAAGGATTGTCTAGCTTTTGACTTTCTACAAAGATATTAATTTACTGTGTAAAATCCTACATTTGTCTACATTACCATTTTTCTACTGTATTTTACAGTTTGGGACTTCTTTACTAGATATGGATTTGTCACTTGACTGGTAAGGGGGATTTGTGGTTGAGGATAGGACTTTTCAGGATGAAACCATTGCAGCAGGGGTGTCCAACCTTTTGACCTCCCTGGGCCACATTGGAAGAAGAGGAATTGTCTTGGGCCACAGACAATAAGGACAGCAGAAAAAGTTGGGCAGATCACAAGTTAACGATCACTGATATAGATAATGTAGTTAATGTACCTATCTGAGTAATAAAAATTCATTTTCTTAAATTTTTTTTTTTTTACAAAAGTAAAAGAGAGCAACATAAAACTAGTGCGATAATTGACACTGTTTTTGATAAACTAACTCAATAAATGCTCAAGGTGCTCATCAGATATGTTGGTTCTAATTTATCCCTTTGTGTGCTTCATCCTTCAAAATAGTTGCTCACAAATATAGGTGCTGCTGAAAATTGATGACATGAATATGGCATGATTGTGAAGAGCGAGAGATTTTTCTTTGGGAAAATAAAACTTATGAAAGTTCAATAAAGAGACACTCAAATTTTTCTTCGGTACAAATTGGTTGCCAATGTAAATGCATTTTTACAAAAAAAAAATCAACATTTTTAAGTACGTTTACAATTTTATGTTGGGCCGCAGGTTGGAAATCCTGATTTGCAGCTTTTGAAGGGAAACTGTAATGATTTGGATTCCATTTCGTTTTTAAAAATAGTTTATACATTTCTAATTGTAAGTGGAGAAGTCCGCGCTTAGGACAGTATGAGGGCTGCTGCCTATTCCTAATTGGTACCCCAAAAGGGTCCAATATAAGAGTAAATAAGATAATAAGGGAAAAAAACGGCGCTGCCCTAAGTATGATTGGGTATAGTATACTACATAATAGGTGAACCCAAACTATGTAACAAAGGTGCAATTACACTGTTTGTGCAAAAGTGACCCAAAAAGGGTCCAAACAGATCAGTAGCAAAGAGCAGATGCCGTAGTCTCAGCGCATACGACACTCCTGCTACAGTGGAAAATAAAGTTTAAATGAAGTGCTCCCAGTGAGTAAATGTAATAAAAAATAAAGTGAAGGAATATATCAGTGATATAGCAAAACAAAAATAGATATATATTTCCTCAGAACTCAAAAGTTTTGGGACAAAATGGCGCCAGGGGTGTGGATAAAGTGTTAAAAAATAATAATTAATTACAAGTGTATACAGTATTAATCTCCGTGTAACATTATCATATGTGTATAAAATATTTCCTACAATCTCCAAAAGTATTGGGACATCATACCATATGTGAACCCCAACAGCTTATTGTGAAACATAAATAGCTTTTAGTGACACCCTGTTGACACCCTCCTCGTTAGTTAGCTGCCAATTATATAAAAGAACGTACAGTAGCCAAGAAACTACATATACACTAAACATTAGTTTCTAAAAAGTCCATGCAGGGGGTCATCCATTAACGACCATATAGAGAAGACAAAGTTCAACACTATGTATGCTGTTAATTATATTCTTATGGACACACTGCAGTGACTTCAGTGCTTTACACTTCAGGAGTGACTTTGGGTGCTCACCCCCCAATGATACCCCACTCACCAAAGATGAACACCCCTACAGGGGTAACGAGCGACAGAGTGGGCTTCCCGGGGCAGGTGATATTCACTCCAAGTCTCCTTGCGCTCCTCTGCAGCATTCAGTCCTCACCGCTACTCCAGGGGATGGGTGTATTCTCATATGATCAGGGTACTGCAACGTATTACCACCTTCAGCACTCCAGTGTCCCAGAGGGAACAAACACAAGAGGGCCTCTTTGGTGAAATACGTTGTGTCCAATTTATTGCAAAAAATATATTATAAAAAGAGTCCCATTACACATAACCATAAGTGTGCAAGCTGAGAAACGAAATCCAAGTTTGGATTTCGTTTCTCAGCTTGCACACTTATGGTTATGTGTAATGGGACTCTTTTTATAATATATTTTTTGCAATAAATTGGACACAACGTATTTCACCAAAGAGGCCCTCTTGTGTTTTTTCCCTCTGGGACACTGGAGTGCTGAAGGTGGTAATACGTTGCAGTACCCTGATCATATGAGAATACACCCATCCCCTGGAGTAGCGGTGAGGACTGAATGCTGCAGAGGAGCGCAAGGAGACTTGGAGTGAATATCACCTGCCCCGGGAAGCCCACTCTGTCGCTCGTTACCCCTGTAGGGGTGTTCATCTTTGGTGAGTGGGGTATCATTGGGGGGTGAGCACCCAAAGTCACTCCTGAAGTGTAAAGCACTGAAGTCACTGCAGTGTGTCCATAAGAATATAATTAACAGCATACATAGTGTTGAACTTTGTCTTCTCTATATGGTCGTTAATGGATGACCCCCTGCATGGACTTTTTAGAAACTAATGTTTAGTGTATATGTAGTTTCTTGGCTACTGTACGTTCTTTTATATAATTGGCAGCTAACTAACGAGGAGGGTGTCAACAGGGTGTCACTAAAAGCTATTTATGTTTCACAATAAGCTGTTGGGGTTCACATATGGTATGATGTCCCAATACTTTTGGAGATTGTAGGAAATATTTTATACACATATGATAATGTTACACGGAGATTAATACTGTATACACTTGTAATTAATTATTATTTTTTAACACTTTATCCACACCCCTGGCGCCATTTTGTCCCAAAACTTTTGAGTTCTGAGGAAATATATATCTATTTTTGTTTTGCTATATCACTGATATATTCCTTCACTTTATTTTTTATTACATTTACTCACTGGGAGCACTTCATTTAAACTTTATTTTCCACTGTAGCAGGAGTGTCGTATGCGCTGAGACTACGGCATCTGCTCTTTGCTACTGATCTGTTTGGACCCTTTTTGGGTCACTTTTGCACAAACAGTGTAATTGCACCTTTGTTACATAGTTTGGGTTCACCTATTATGTAGTATACTATACCCAATCATACTTAGGGCAGCGCCGTTTTTTTCCCTTATTATCTTATTTACATTTCTAATTGTATGTTTGTTTTTACAAATACAGTACATGACCAAGGATTTCCAGAGTACTAAGGATTTAATTTAGAAAAAGACAGCGCTATTAAAGGGAAATATAATGTATTACAGTGCAATGTTTGTTTAAATTATTAATATCCCTCCCCTCCTAAAACAATATGTATCAATGTGCAAATAAATGGCAACAGTGCAAATCAATATTTTCAAAAAGTGCAAAAATATACTGCAAATTACATATCTTAGCAAGAATAAAAAAATAAGATAAAATAGTATACTGTATATATCTGTGCAAAAAATCATGCTAGAAATCAGTAAACAACACATATAACTCTTTAATGAATTGACGTCACCACGCACGCTGTGATCACCCTCGCGGCTTTGGTTTTTTGACCGGAGGCGCTACATGATCTTATTGAAGCCTATATACTTGTGTCAGTGGAGACACAGAAAAATGTAATTGTTTATGCTGTTTTTTAATAATAAAGTATTTTAAGACAGTTTCATGCTATGAGAGCCTCTTCTCTCTTTTTCTTTTTTGCTTACGAGCTAATAACTGATATGGAATACTTTCCCTGAGTGATCTCTGGATGGAAGCTGTAGACTGCCATTTTTATATTGGTGTGCGCTTGTTGCTGGTTTATAATCTTACCAGCATTGGGCTCTGGTGAGATTACCTAATGCTCATGGTGGTGGAGAGCACTTTTTGGTAAATAGTAGAAAAATTTAAGAAGAGCACATTTATGGTGGATATCATGCGATATACATGAACTTTCCATGAATTTGCATTAGACATTTATATGTGTTGATTTACTGATTTCTAGCACAATTTTTGCACAGATATATATACTGTTTAATTTTTTTGATTTTTGCTAAGATATGTAATTTGCAGTATATTTTTGCACTGCACTCAGCATTTTTTGAAAATATTGATTTGCACTTTTGACATTTGTTTGCACATTGATATATGTTGTTTTAGGAGGGGGGAGATTTAAGCACACATTGTACTGTAGTACATTCTATTTCCCTTTAATAGCACTGTCTTTTTAAAAATTAAAGTACTCTGGAAATCCTTGGTCATGTACTGTCTTTGTAAAAACAACATGAAACCCAAATCATTATAGCTTCCCTTTAAAAGGTGCAACTCAGGGATGTCTGACCTGTAACCCAACACAAAATCGTAAACATACTAAAAAATTTTCATTTTTGTTTGTAAAAATGCATTTACACTTGACAAACACATGTGGTCGAAGGAAAAGATGTGAGTGTCTCTTTACTAGACTTTTATAAGTTTTACCTTATAAAGAAAAATCTCCCAATCTTCACAATCATGCCTTATTCATGCCATGTACATATATTTGTGCGCAACTATTTTCAAGGCTGAAGCACACAAAGGGCAAAATTTGAACCAAAATATCTGATGAGCACCTCCTTTAATAGCACCGTCTTTATAGAAATGAACATCCTTTTTTGATATATACTGTATGTCATTTGAATAGCTGCTGTTCCCCTTTTTTGGTTGAAATCTAGAAACTGTGGTGCAGTTCAAATATTCTCTTTACTATGGATTTAAGTTGAATTCCAGCTTTACTTTTAGTCTTCCTCATTTGTACAGCCTACTCCCCTCGTAAGAAATTCATGCTTTTGCACACTGTGACCTTCTCACAGTGTGTATTAGAAGTTGTTCTATTCCCATTAGCGTTTGGCACAGTATCATCCAGATCCTCCTACTCAACATGGCTGTCAGGCCAGTTGATTTTATTGGACTGTACTGCAGTAATGTAGTTCATTACAACCCTTTGTTGGACATTGATGTTGCCTACAAGAAGCATTCTGCACCCAAATGCTCACCCCTTCAGATTTGTACAAGGCCCTACCAACCCTTCTGATGGACCACTGCTACCCCTAGAGTTCCATCAATGTTGTCAGTGGGTCTAAAATATGGTATATTTCTAAAACACCACTACGTGCATTATATAAATAATTAATTAGGTTGTCTGGGAGTAACTGGGCAAATGGGCAAATTATACAATATTATTTTTATTTCTTCTCTAAATTAAATGCTTTCCCTATCTGTCTAATGTATTTTTCAGAGTAAGTCTGTAGTTGATGCCAGGTGTGTCACTGCTGATGACTGCAAAAGTGGAGACATGCATGTACTGGGCCATGGTAAGTGGCCAGAAACGTGGTCATTTTTTATCTTTACAGCCTGAAGTGAAATGATTAACAAGACCTCTATATATGGGAATTATAGGCAGTGAGCTTGTGAATTTGAGAATGGGAATGAATCATTATGCCCAGCAGCAACGGATTAGTCTTCCCTATGAGAACTCCAACAGTTTCTTGTAAAAATTTGTTATCTAAAAGCTCTTCTCCTCTATTCAGTTATTAGAAATACTTGGTATAATTAATCATTAATGAGCCTAAAATACAAGTAAGAACAATTTTCTTTTTACTGCCTAATGTGTATGTTAAAGTGCCTGAAAAAAGTGGAGTGGTTGCCATTCCATTTACTGGATAAGATTAGTCAGTAATTCACTGTTATCAGCCATGACATTTTATCTAGGATACTTGAAATATATGCAGTAAATCTTTAAAAGCTATGAAAGTGTATCTATGCTCAGTCTATGCACAATAAAATATTTACATATTTTTAACAGTAAAAGAGTTTTAAATCAAGCTCTCATTAACCTCTGTAGCTGCATGTACTGTGAAGTAGTTCATCCTCAAACATCACAAAAGAGACTCTAAAATCAGGTTTCAGTCAGTTTCTTATAAGGGCTCATGCATTCTGGCACAGTGGGATATACACCAAAAAAAAAACAGTCATATATCTTTTTCCTCCGGAGTCACAGATATTGCGTACAGCTGTCTTTACAAATCAATGACATGATGCAGCTGTGTGCCTATGAACACAGACTCAAGCATATACATATATACAGGTGGGGATCTACGCCTCTAGACGCAGACTGTGTTCAGGGCCGTATGTCTGTACATCCCATGTGCATGAGCCCATATCAACAGTACCTACTGTTTGTTTATTAGAAAGGCTGGCAGTCTGACAAGACTCTTCTGCTTAAGGAAGCAAGGGGAGATTTTAAATTTAAAGCATCTTTTAAATACTTTGAGAATGAAGTGCTCCACAGTGCCTGCTGCTGCAAGGCTGCGGTCATTGAGGGCTTGTTTTAAAGCACCTTTTCTCATGATTAAGAACATTTAAACACTTTAATGCTCATAGTCTGAGCCTAGGTGTACTTAACTATTATCTTATACAAAAATCATGGCATGAGAACCACATAGGACCCATAATAGTTTTAAGATACAATGTACAGAAATATGAAACTGTGAATGAAATTGTAATGAAGGGCAAATAGAAGCTGGGAAGTGTGTGAGTGAGAATCACAGGCAGGAGAAAAAAAGAAAAAATAATTTTAGATGAAGAAACACGTCAAACATTTATCCCAAACAAGCAATAGTAAAACAAATCAGTCATAGTCAATACAAATTGTTTAGAGAGTGATGACTAGCTATTGGTATTTCAAGGTCTATCAATCCAGCCCTACAGGATTTCCTATGTAAAACTGATCCCACTAATTTCAGCTTTGTCCTTTGGTAGGTATACAGACTGGACGTTGTGTAAATTCTACTCGTGGATCATTGAAGACCTGTGAAATCTTTTCATGGTGTCCACTAGAGGATGAAACTGTGACCAGGTTAGTGATAATTCCTAATTCATTGTTAAACCACCACTTTATGAGTGGAGAAACTACAACCAAAATGTACCTTGCATGATTGTGACGGACAGCAGTGCATACCATGCATGATCATAACAGATTGAGATGTCAGAAACAATAACTATGCCACTAGACACTGAATGAAGAAACGATAGCTTTAAATTTATGCAATGATGCACTGATGAAAACAAAAAAGATATGAAAAGTAGTGATATTGATTCTTTTAGTTTCGATTATAGGAGGTAAAGTATATCTTAACCCAAAACCAAAAATGTAATATATTGTAGCTTGGTCCTTGGTGTGATGGCTTATTCCGCTTTATTTTCATCTGGTAATCCTGAAAAGAACACACTTCCTGTCTTTGGCTGGCTACATCATTCCTTAACTGTATCTATGAAGGGAGCCAAAAGTGTCACCTTAGGAAGCTGTCCTCGACTAGACGCATGACCATATCTCTTAATTTCCATTACATGGGGATAGGGCAATTGATAGAGGAAGGAAGGAAGGAAGGAAGGAAGGAAGGAAGGAAGGAAGGAAGGAAGGAAGGAAGGAAGGAAGGAAGGAAGGAAGGAAGGAAGGAAGGAAGGAAGATATTCTGAAGTGCACTGCATTTCTGGCAAGATCAACAGGTATTTTCTGAATTTGCTGAAAGTGTTCTTAGTTAGAAAAAAAAAGAAAATGAAGACAGCCATCATGTCTGATGCCATGTACACACGATCGGAAATGCCACCAGCAAAACTCCGATGAGAGCTTTTTGTCGGAAAATGCGACCGTGTGTATGCTCCATCAGTCATTTGCTGGCGGCATTCCAGCCAGCAAAAGATTGGGAGCATGTTCTCGATTTTTTGGTCAGGAAAAGTTCCTATCCGAAAATGCAGTCGTCTGTATGCAATTCGGACACGCAAAAAACGACGCATGCTCGGAAACGATTCAATGCATGCTCGGAAGCATTGAACTTAATTTTCTCGGCTCGTCATAGTGTTGTACGCCACCGCATTCTTGACGGTCGAAAGTTCAGAGAACTTTTGTGTGACCGTGTGTATGCAAGGCAAGCTTGAGCAGAATTCTGTCAGAAAAACCATCCAAGTTTTTTCTGACGGAAATTCTGATCGTGTGTACGCGGCATTAGACTGTAAACTGCAGTACATTGCATTTTTGTTCTTGAGTTTAGGTAACTTTTCAACCCAAAGAAAGAATGTAGGGCACCATATATAAAAATGAATGCAACCAAGTTATTGATGTGGGAATGTTTTTGCTTTTTTGTGCATGTGTTCACACTGGGGCTACCTGTCAGGTGACTTAGCCGCCTGACAAGTCATGCTCAATACAGTGCAATGGAACTGTTCTAATGGGAGCAACTCAAGGCGCTCCGACTTAGAAAAAGGTTCCTGTACTACTTGGGGGAGACTTTGGAGGGGCTTGCATTGACTTCTATTAAAGAAGTAGTTTGCAAGCCACACTGAGGTCGCGCTGTGCGGGGTGGCTTCAGAGTCGGACGAACAAGTACTACTTCTTTACATCTTTGAAAAAGATATCATATGTTACATTCTAGTCAACATGGACATTGAACTTTGGTTGTAATTCATCCTAAGGTTGGCCATTGTTGGGGAGATAATGAGGTGGTGGGGCATTGGGTCTGTAGGTAAATATCCCAACTGGGCATATAAGTTGTTTCTATATATAGGCAGTTAGTGTACCATGACCGTAAACCTGATCCATGGAGTATTGTTTGCAAATAAATAGAGAAGAGAGTTCTGTATAGTTTATTAGTCGTAGTTCTTAAAAAATAACTTTTTTTAGGGGTAAAAAGGCCCCCTTCACCGGGGCTATATTGTAATGTATTACAGCCCTCATTAAGGGGTGGGAAGGAATATGGCTACATAGTTAGACTGGTTGAAAAAAGTCCATCTAGTTCAACCAATAAAAAGGAAAAAAAGACATTTTACAATCCTATATACACAATCCCACACCCACAGTGGATCCAGAGGAGGGCAAAAAAAGACCAGCAGAATTCCTTCCTGATCCTCCAAGAGGCAATCGTATATTCCCTGGATCAACTTCACCTATAAATGTTAGTATTCAGTTATATTATGTACATTTAGGAAAGAATCCAGGCCTTTTTAAAGCAATCTACTGAGCTGGGCAGAACCACCTCTTGAGGGAGCCTAGTCCTCATTTTCACAGCAATTACTGTGAAGAAAGCTTTCCATATTTGGAAATTAAATCTCTTTTCCTCCAGATGTAATGTGATAACCTTCTAAAATAACTAAGACCGTTCATAGAAAGAGGCATGAACCACTACTCTCTGAATATGGTCTTTTAGACAGTTTTCTATCCATTTACAAACTGATTTTTCCAGGCCTGTAGACTTTACCTAACACATTAGCCGTCTGTGGGGAAACGCTTTTGCAAAGTTGAACTATATTACGCCCACAGCCACTCCTTTGTCTAAGGTTTTACTTACCTCCTCATAAAAAGAAATCAGATTTGTCTGACAACTTCTGTCTTTCATGAATCCATGCTGTCTGTTGCTTAACCACTTGACAACTGGGCACTTAAACCCCCTTCCTAACCAGACCGATTTTCAGCTTTCAGCGCTCTCACACTTTTAATGACAATTACTCAGTCATGCAACACTGTACCCATATGAAATGTTTGTCCTTTTTTTCCACACAAATAGAGCTTTCTTTTGGTGGCATTTAATCACCGCTGGGTTTTTTATTTTTTGAGCTATAAATGAAAAGACTGAAAATTCAGAAATTTTTCTTTGTTTCTGTTATAAAATTTTGCAAATTAAGAATTTTTCTTCATAAATTTTGGCCAAATTTTATACTGTTACATATCTTTGGTAAAAATAATCCAACTCGGTGTATATTATTTGGTCTTTGTGAAAGTTATAGCGTCTACAAACTATGGTGCCAATCACTGAAAATTGATCACACCTGAAGTACTGGCGGCCTATCTAATTTCTTGAGACCCTAACAAGCCAGAACAGTACAAATACCCCCCAAATGACCCCTTTTTGGAAAGTAGACATTCCAAGGTATTTAGAAAGAGGCATAGTGAGTTTTTTGAAGTTGTTATTTTTTACCGCAATTCTTTGCAAAATCAAGATTTTTTTTCTTTTTTCACAAAAGTGTCATATTATCAGGTTATTTCTCACACACAGCATATGCATACCACAAGTTACACCCCAAAATACATTCCACTACTCCTCCTGAGTATGGCGATACCACATGTGTGAGACTTTTACACAGCATGACCACATACAGAGGCCCAACATTGAAGGAGCGCCATCAGGCGTTCTTGGGGCATAAATTACACATCTAATTTCTTGACTACCTCTTACACTTTTGAAGGCCCTGGAGCACCAGGACAAAGGAAATGCCTCAAAAATTACCACGTGATCCGCTGTCAGCCAATGACAGCTGATCACATGATGTAAACAAAAGCTCGGCAATCGTTTTTTCTCTCCTCACGCTGACAACGCGAGGAGAAAAAAAAGCCGATCACCGGCTTATGTGCAAGGGACATCGGTCCTGAAGAGGAAGAGGCAATTCTGCCTCATCTGTGTCCACCAGTACCCCCTGCCAGTGCCACCTGCCATGAGTGCATGAGTTCCACCTATCAATACCCACAAATGCCACCTATCAATGCCCACCAGTGGTGCCAATCAGTGCCACCTAGCAGTGCTGCCTATCAGTGTAACCAACCAGTGCCGATCAGTGCCCATTATTGCCACCCATCAGTGCCCATCACTGCAACCCATCAGTGCTGATCACTGCCACCTATCGGTCCCCATCATTGCCGCCTCATCAGTGTACATCAATGAAGAAGAAAAATTACCTGTTTGCAAAGTTTTATAACAAAATATAAAAAAATATATATTTTTTTTTAAATTCGGTCTTTTACATTTTTTTAACAAAAAATAAAAACCGCAGAGGTGATCAAATACCACCAAAAGAAAGTTCTATTTGTGGGAAAAAATGATAAAAATTTCATTTGGGTACAGTGTTGTATGACTGCGCAATTGTCATTCAAAGTGCATCAGCGATGAAAGCTGAAAATTGGTCTTGACAGGAGGGGGGTTTAAGTGCCCAGTAAGAAAGTGTTTAAAGAGTCCCTAAAAATGATAAACAATGGCTTTGAAATGACAGAGCTCATTTTTTTTAGGCTCTGTGGGTGCAAGCCATCTGGTCCAGGTGCTTTGTTCACCTTTATGCTGTCCAAATATTTCTGCACCATATCAATTTTGAGCCATTGTGGATCATTTGGGGCTGTGTCAATACCACCCCCATTATGGACATGAGCTCCCCCATGCTCCTTTATATACACAGAGGTGAAGAAGGTATTTAATAAATGTGCCGTCTCTTTGTCCCCAGTCACCCACTCTAGATTATTTTGTAAAGAGCCTACATCCTCAGACCTGACCTTTTTACTAATTTGACATTTTTTTGGGGGGGTTTGTCCTACTATCTTTTGCTATGTGTCAATGGTTTGAATTTTTGTTGCCTTGATTTCCTTTTTACATATTCTGTTATATTCTTTGTAACATTTAAATGATGATCGTATTCCTTAATTTTTATATTTTTTTAAAAGTTCTTTTCTTATTATTTATAGCTTTTCTAACTTTGGCCATGAGCCGCATAGGTTTTATTTTTAGCCTTTTAAACTTATATGGGAATATATTTTGCAGTGTGTTCACATAGCATCTGTAACGAAATGTCACACACTCCGCTTGAGTGCTTTTGTCATATACCACTTCCTCACAGTCTGAATATAGATATCAGATATTCCAACCGCTCACAAGCACAAAACAAGACAATACTTGTTTAGTTGCTGAACATGGACTCTTTTATTAGAACCAAAATACAAGTCTTAAATACAGTAAAAGAGGAGGTTCCTCCCTCCTGCTCATATTACTCTAACAATACACCTGTAACCAGAAACAGAATTAACAAGAGCTAATTAACTAATCCCTTAAAGCAGCCGATGTGAATCCATGCCCTCCTGACCATTGTTATGATTAATCAGGATTTCACTACAGGTCAGACTTGTTGTCACCGAGCTTCACACAGTAGATTATACATTATCATAAACATCAACACAGAACTCCTTCATACAATAGCAAGGTTAATTAGCACAAACAACAATGGGTGAAATACTCTTAGAAGCTGTGGCAAGCCACACTAGACTCATTTACATTAAAGAAGACAACAGACAGGTGGCTGGAGTTGATGACATTAGCATCTAACAGTATGTGTCCCAACAGTATGAATCAGTCACTATTTCTAATATGGCATATACAGGGTTCCCAGAGTCTGTGTATCTTGGGGGACATGGATCTGAATCTAAAGTAACACCATCTCAAGGGTCCCCAGGCATACAGCTCACAAAGAGCACCGTTCCCCCAAATGCCAGGGCCCATAATCGGTAGGCAAGAGGATAGCATTCAGTCCCCTCCAAAAGCCTCTGTCCCGGGTGAGTCTGTCACAGCATCTTCTTGAAGAATTCCCATTTCTGTTCTGTGTTCATCGATGCCAATATTCTGTCCCAGTCTAAGACTAGGAGAGCAGTACTTGGAAACTGTGCTCTCTTAAAGTTAAGTGTTTTATCTTTCCAGTATGTGTCTGTTGCTCACAGCTAACATTAAATGAAATCATGCTACGGTCACTGCTACCCAGATTTTCTTTTATATGAACATTAGTAATACGCTCTGCATGGTTTAAGATTACCGGGTCCAGCAGAGCATCATTCCTAGTCGGGGCCTCTATGAATTGGACCACAATTGTCTTGTAGTAGGTTTATAAATGTTTGCCCTTTAACTGTTTCTGCAGTACCATCACTCACGTCAATTTCCGGGTAGTTAAAATCCCCCATTATTATCACTGTCCCAGCCCTTGCAGCCCTTTCTATCTGTGCATGGACCTGAGTCTTTACCTCCTCATTAACCGCTTGCCGACCGGCTCACGCCGATATACGTCGGCAGAAGGGCATGTACAGGCATATTAACGTACCTGTACATTGCCCTTTAAGAAGCGGAAATAATACAAATAATACCATTTCCAATGGTTGTAACATGGGAAACTCCTTATGATCTGCCATAGCCCTCCCCCTGTCTTTCCCCATTCTATCCCCATTCTATCCACCAATAGGGACTGACCCCTGCCTGACCTGTTTGCCCCATTATAATCTAATTCACCCCCCCCTCAATCCAAGTTTAAATACTGCTCCAGCTTTCCCATAAACCTCTCCCCCAGCACAGCAGTCCCCTCCAAAAGCCTCTGTCCCGGGTGAGTCTGTCACAGCATCTTCTTGAAGAATTCCCATTTCTGTTCTGTGTTCATCGATGCCAATATTCTGTCCCAGTCTAAGACTTGGAGAGCAGTACTTGGAAACTGTGCTCTCTTAAAGTTAAGTGTTTTTATCTTTCCAGTATGTGTCTGTTGCTCACAGCTAACATTAAATGAAATCATGCTACGGTCACTGCTACCCAGATTTTCTTTTATATGAACATTAGTAATACGCTCTGCATGGTTTAAGATTACCGGGTCCAGCAGAGCATCATTCCTAGTCGGGGCCTCTATGAATTGGACCACAATTGTCTTGTAGTAGGTTTATAAATGTTTGCCCTTTAACTGTTTCTGCAGTACCATCACTCACGTCAATTTCCGGGTAGTTAAAATCCCCCATTATTATCACTGTCCCAGCCCTTGCAGCCCATTCTATCTGTGCATGGACCTGAGTCTTTACCTCCTCATTAACCGCTTGCCGACCGGCTCACGCCGATATACGTCGGCAGAAGGGCATGTACAGGCATATTAACGTACCTGTACATTGCCCTTTAAGAAGCGGAAATAATACAAATAATACCATTTCCAATGGTTGTAACATGGGAAACTCCTTATGATCTGCCATAGCCCTCCCCCTGTCTTTCCCCATTCTATCCCCATTCTATCCACCAATAGGGACTGACCCCTGCCTGACCTGTTTGCCCCATTATAATCTAATTCACCCCCCCCTCAATCCAAGTTTAAATACTGCTCCAGCTTTCCCATAAACCTCTCCCCCAGCACAGCAGACCCCCTTCCATTTAGGTGCAAACTATCTTTGAAATGAATAGTCAGCCTAGTGCTCTAGAAACCTAAATCCTTCCTTCTTACACCAGGTCTTTAGCCATGCATTCAGTTCTCTAATCTCCCCCTGCACATGGCACAGGCAATATTTCAGAGCATGTCACCTTGGAGGTCCTTCCCTTCAACTTGCAGCCTAGTTCTTTAAATTGATTCTTAAGGATCTTAAGCTGGTTATGTTATCTTCTCTATTTATTTGAAAATTGTTAGGCACAGAGATATTTGCCTTTCTTTAAATTCACTGCCCTTAATTTTCCAAACTGGAACATAGCACTTGCATGCAATGTACCCCTACTCATTCACAGGGGAGGGCATCTGGAGGCCCCTTGTTAAAGGGGGCTTCCAGATTCCGATAAGCCCCCTGCCCGCAGATCACCACAACCACCACCCAGGTTTGTTGAGAAGAGGACCTTGTCCCCATCAACATGGGGACAAGGTGCTTTGGGGCGGGGGGGCAGAGTCCCCCTACCCCAAAGCACCCCCCATGTTGAGGGTATGTGCCTGTATGGTTTAGAAGGGGGGGCTCGCTCATCCTTCCACTTTCCTGACCTGTTGGGATGCATGCTCAGGTAAGGGTCTGGCATGTTGCAGGGTATAATTCAGGAGGAGGGGCACTCGCTTGTCCCCCCCCCTTTCCTGGCCTGCATGGCTGCATGATCGGATAAGGGTCTCTTATGGATTTGGGGGGACCCCAAGCCATCTTTTTTTAATTTTGGCATGGGGTTTCCCTTAAAATCCATACCAGGCCCTTCTGACAGACTTGACTAGAGGAGAGCCGATCAGCTGCTCTCCTAACAGGGGGGGTCTGCTGATTGATTATCAGCGCAGCCCCCCTGAGGATGCCCACACAGGACCACCAGGGATGCCACCAGGACCACCAGAGATGTCCACTACTGATGATCACCAGGTATGCCACCCATGGCCACCAGGGATGCCAATCAGTGCCCATCACTAGTGCCTGCCAGTGCCCCTGTATTAGTGATGCCCATCAGTGCCATCTATCAGTGTCCATCAGTGCCACCTATCAGTGGCCATCTGCACCCATCAGTGCCGCCTATCAGTACCACCCATAGGTACCCATCAGTGCAGCCTTTCAGTGCCCATCAGTGTTGCCTATCAGTGCCACCTATGAGTGCCCATCAGTGCCGCCTATCAATGCCCATCAGTGCTGCATATCAGTGCCACCTATCAGTGCCACCCCATTAGTGCCACCTCATCAGTGCCCATCAATGCTGCCTTACCAGTGCCTTGTCATTGCAGCCTCATCAGTGCCCATCAGTGAAGGAGAAAACTCACTTATTTACAAAATGTTATAACAGAAACAAAGAAAAACTTTTTTTTAAAAAATATTTTCAGTCTTTTTTTATTTGTTTAGCAAAAAATAAAAACCCCAGAGGTGATCAAATGGAACTGCAGTCTGCTCACATAATTTGTAATAAAAACATCTTTTCCATTCTGAAGCTTCCCTCCAACCACTTTGCATATTATTTTTTATATACTGTGATTCTGTACTTGCCAAATATGCTGCAGAAATCTCCCTTCACTGAGTCTGGCTGCACCCATTTTAACTGTGGGCAGCTGAAGCTTCTGCCTGTTCACTTCCTGAATTCATACAGAGGCACAGCTCCACCTCTGCAGCCCTGCAGCTCTCATTGGCCCTCTTATGACTCATCCCCCTTCCCTTCCTGGCAAACTCTCACAAGAGTGAGCTAGAGAGCTGTGCATGATGTCATAGGCCTAGGCTTTTTACCAGGCAAGAAACAGGAAGTGGGCTGTATAAGGTATTTACTGGCAGAAAAAAAATGTTTTACTATCCAAAGTTAAAAAAAACAAGGGCAGAAGATTTAATAGATGGAAAGTTGAAAAAATGACTGAAGGTCCACTTTAAGAAGCAAAATATTAACTAGCAAATAACATTTGAACACTGAACGAGAATATCATAGAACAGGTATTAACTCTTCTTTAAAGTGTATCATCATCCTAACAAAAATGTCTCTTATTTGCTCTATTTTGGTCTTCTAAATATACAGTTGAAAGTGTTTTGTTATGTTATGTTTGATAGGTGTAAAAATACCTGTTGATTTTGCCAGATATCTTGTGAGCTAATAACTTCATGTGCTGTCTGCCTGTGTACAAGCAGGAGTTATGGAGATGAAGAGGGAGGAGATGAGGACAGGCCTGTGTTCTTTGTAATTTATCAGAAATGAAGTAGGGAGGGCTGACACCGCATGGTTAGGAATTCAGAGGTGTGTTGTCATGTCAAAATAAAGGTAGGAGCATACTACAAGGGTTCTTCAAAAAGATTCTGCACTTTTTTAAACTAAGTTATATATATAAAAGTGCAGAAACTTTTTGAGGACCCCTCGCATATTTCTGGTACATCAATGGTTATTTTTCATTACTTGCAGCATTTTTTTTTTAATTAATATGCAAAAAAATCTAAGAAGATGGAATCAACCTCAGCTGTTTTATTTAATGAAAAGTAATGGAGCAAACCACTAAGTGCAATAATCTATAGTGAACCAATCAAAATTCATGAAGATGACTGTAATTAGCTGCCTTGGGCATTGCACTTAGGGAGCTTGGTTTTTTGTACTCTTTTATTGTTATTACAGAATAATATATGCTACTTAACAGCTTAAAAAGAGAATGTAGATTTTAATATATTTTCCATTTTGCTAGAGTTATAGTAGACTTGTATTGCTTATGTAGAGCTTCAATAGTTAAACTATAATTAATCATTAGGGAGGAAGCAATAAACCACCACAATGATGAAGTAACTGACATTTCCCAAAGGATCAACATTAACACATCCAGAAAACGGAATCTTCTTTTCCCAGAAAGCTTATTAACACTATTGGATATTTGTATCACACTGTCCAGCTACACATGACTTTCTTACATTCTCCACAACTCTTATGTCCTCTGTTACGACTACATTTTCAGTTGACCCTATGCTGTGTATGTTTTATGTGCCCTAAATAAATTATTGTGCATTCTATATACCAGTAATAACCATAGGTAATACATGTACCATAAACAGTTCTCCTGACAGTTTGGTGTGGGCCAAACATTGACAAAAAGTCCTGATAAAACTTGGGGTTCCTTAGTGGGTGTTACCTTTCCCTAGGCCATTTGCAACACTAATAAATGTACTCATAAAGAAAGGATGACAAGAGAGCAGCACAGTCCTATTACTCATAGTTGTCTGAGTATTACTGTGGAGAGAGGTGGAGTTCAGGGCCAGTTTATCAGGGAGAAAAAAAAATGGGGATTATACTCTCAGAGATGACAGATAGCCACTTAGTATAGGCTTTCCCTGGAGCCCCATAGTTACATAGTTACATAGTCAGTAAGGTTGAAAAAAGACACCAGTCCATCCAGTTCAACCTGTGGTGTGTGTGCGTATGCCTGTGTTTATGTCAACAGTACATTGTATATCCCTGTATGTTGTGATCGTTAAGATGCTCATCTAATAGTTTTTTGAAACTATCGAGCTCCAAACTAGTTTTTTTATTCCCAGTGATATATTTATTTTTTTCTCTTTTTTTCCTACCCCATTTACACTTTACGCATCTCACCCTTCCATTTCTACTTGTACCTTTACCTGCTCTCTCCTCTTCTTCCTCATGGGTTTCCCCACCAACTTTACTTAAATGGTCCTGTGGTCCAGTCCAGAAACCCCCTCTAGATACACATGAAGACATGCTTATCAATTATCACACCGTAACAGTGATAAGGCTGACTTGCCCCCTCCGGTCCTTACCTTCCTGCTGTTTAGTTGGACTATTTGGGGGTGTTCTCGGAAGAGGTGATCCAGCCGCCAAGATAGCCTTACCAGAGCTCAGGAATCCCCAAGGAAATACTCCCTGACTAATGACCAATTAACCCATAGGTGTCAAACACATGGCCTGCGGGCCGAATCTGGCCCTCCAGGCCATTTTATGTGGCCCTCAGACCTCTCCTGCAGCTGTAGGAGAGCTCCAGCCCTCCTCTGGTCCTCTTCCAGACCCCTACTTTCTGCTTTCAAGCAATACATCCAGCTTCTTTCCAGCAGCAGCATAAGGAAAGGGGGTGCACTGTGATATTAGGGAGAGTAGGGGACTCAACTTCTGATGGTGGGGTGGCTCTTGGCTCTTGACATCTAATGTAAGGGGAGGGGATGCGCTGGACATCTAATCTTACAGATACAACCAGCCCTTTTCAGGACAATCATAATGCTAATGCGGCCGGCGATCAAATTGAGTTTGACACCCCTGAATTAACCCCCTCCTTGGTTTTTATACTCTGCAATTGTTTGTACTACTGTGAGGCTCTATATAATATTATTTATAATACATACAGTATATATAATTTTATATATACAGTTTATGTGTAATATTATATACACAGAGATCTTTCTAATATTGTATCTTGTTACTGGCATATATATATATATATATATATATATATATATATATATAATTTTTTTTTTTTTACTGTAAATACAACTATATGTACTTGTCAAAGAAACCATTTTATGCATTTGTATTTGATCTATCTTTTTTATTCAGAGAATCTTTGGTGTCTTTATTTCTAGTGAATCTCTGCAAGAGTTTGTCCCAAACTTTACCATCTTAATCAAGAACAACATCCATTTCCCTCAGTTCAGATTCTCCAAGTAAGATTATTTAATCAATGATTCTTAAGCTCACCTCCTGCCTGTACAAATTCTTGTCCAAAAACACTTGTACATATTATGTGTGTTATTTAGAGTGCTATGTGAGGTGTATTCCAAAGCACTTAATAAGAATTACAGAATCTGATTGTTACTGAGCACCAGGCAGTAAGTTTACAATTTGCTTAGTGGCCCTTAATGGTAAAGCATTGCTATAAATGATAGCTGCCAAAATTCAAAGTACAAATCAAATGATTAGCAACCCACTTGTAATAGATGGATGTTTCATCATGGCCCCAGGGTAAAAACTACGAACAGAGAAGACAGGGTCCTAGGTTTGTCTGCCGGGGCATGCCATGGCCACTAATGTCTTCAAGATCAAAGTACTATGAGTGGTCTGCCTGAATTATATTAACAAATAAAAGTTGAAAACATGCTTGAAAATACAGTTTACATCTTAACTCCTTACCTATCAAGTAAACTAATTTTGCATTATTGTCCTAATCTAATATTGTTATGTGTTAACTCACCAGTAAATTATAGTGCCAGCAAATCTTGCACAGCACAATAAGGTTACCACCGCAATACCATTGCAGCAAAAAAGCAGTATAACTCTAGCAAAAAATTTTTTTTTCTAGTTTTAGGTAAAGGGGGAAAGGGTTAAAGTCTCTATCAGGGGTAGAGGGAAAACCTTGTTTTAGTGACAACTGTCATAGATGGGTTTTTCTCTTATTTCAAAGAGATTACCAATTACATATTTCTGTGTCATGTAATGGTGCATTGTATAGGTGAATTCTAATCCTCCTAGTAGGGACATTACTAGGATGATTACACTACATTCAAGGAATAAAAAAAAAAAGGATTGATTGGAATTACACTTTACAGTAGGCATACATAACAATGCTCCCTAGCTGATAAAAGTGCTCTTTTCCTCTGCTCTCCAATGCTGAAATATGATAACTAATAATTGAGCAAAATTACCCTCTGCACAATTAACCACTTACTGTATATAGTACACAAAATAACTTACTGTGAGCTGCCCCTTGCACTGTTATGTGTTCCTACACCACCAAGCTAAGGTTAATATATAAATAGTGCCATGCAGTAATACATATATTCCCAACAGGAAAATCCCAAAAAAGAAAATGCTAAAAAAAAAATGTATATAACCCGCGTGCTGGAATTTTTTTTACCAAGCAACCTCAATATAAACACAAATAATAACTAATGCCGTGTACACACGGCCAGACTTTTTGACCAAACTTGTCTGACAGAACAAATCTGTCGGACAATTCGACCGTGTGTGGGCTTCATCGGACCTGCAACGGACCTTTTCTGTTGAAAATGTGACAGACTTTAGATTTAGAACACGTTTCGAATCTTTCCGACGGACTCAAGTCTGGTAGAAAAAATCAGTTCGTCTGTATGCTAGTATGACGGATGAAAACCGACGCTAGGGCAGCTATTGGCTACTGGCTATGAACTTCCTTATTCTAGTCTGGTCATACGTCATCATGGTCGAATCCGTCGGACTTTGGTGTGATTGTGTGTAGACAAGTCCGATTCGACGGAAGTTAGTCGAAAAGTCAGTCGAAAGTCCATTGAAGTCCGACGTGATTCAGTCCGTCAAAAGTCTGGTCGTGTGTACACAGCATAACTATCCAATTCATGCACAAAAGATCACAGTGTATACCAGTGTTTATAGCATGGAACAGTTTTCCGCCCTTGTGGAAGTCACATGATGAGTGATGAAACACATATGATGTCATCATGCATACCTGGAAGTGTGGTATTTTAAGGCTGCAAGTTCCCAGTCGGAAGTTTTCTTAAGTGAGCAATGCTCTTTTAATATGCCATAATACTGTGGTGTACTGGGACTGGGCACTTTTTTTTAAATTTTGTGTATTTTTTATTTTTAAATAGAATTTGGTGATTTTTTTTTTTTTTTAAATGTTTATTGAGTTTTTTCAAAATACAGTCGTATAATACACGGTACATAACGATCGTACGGCATGAATATACAAATGTTCTAGGCGAATTTGGTGATTTTAAATGGAAAGCACAATGATCATTCTATTTTTTTGAGCTATACCCTGGAGATGGTGCCGGGGAGGAGAATAATTATTATAACAGACCAGAAGGAGCATATATGAAGGAGGCACAGAAATAAGTTTGGAGTTATCACAGAGGTGTATGACCCCTTAAAGGGGAAGGTGCAGTGTGACCTATTTCTCCATATAGGTCAATGCTTTCAGGTGAGAGTGTGAAGTGATTGGCGGTGAAGCATGTGGAATTCACAATATTGGAATTATTCACTGGTACTTTGAGTGTAGATTTAGAACTGTCATATGTTGTGAACAGTAAGGTGGGACTGCTACACATTGTGGATATTTTGCTGTTTATGAATTGAAGTGTTATTCATTTTTGTGCATATTGAATTTGTAAGATAAAAAATTTCCAGCATGCAAGTTATTTTTGAAAATTATTTTTATGCATTCGGGGACTGTTACACGCTGTGAACACAATACACTAATATACACTGGGATTTTTTTGTGCATGAATTGTATATATGCTGAAGTTGCTTTGTAAAACATTTCCAGCATGCAGATTATATATAATGCCAGAATATGAAGGGATTACAGTGTATGGCCAGTGTAAGACCAGTGGTTGCCATTGGTCCTACAATGTGTATGACAACATTAGTTAGAAGGGCAGTAACAAGATGGGTTGGAGAAAAAGAGCAGCTACATGGTACTGGTGGTCACAACTAGAAGAAGTGGGACCCAGAGTTATTAAAGTGTTTGTAAAGGCTGAAGGTTTTTTACATTTTATGCATGAAGGTAAAAAACCATCAATGTTCAGCATCTCCCCCAGCCCCGTAAAACTTACCTGAGCCCGATCTTCCTCTATCGATGCGCATGAGAGCCATTGACTCCCACTGCTGTCAATCACATCCAGTGAGCCAATGACGAGAGAGGAGGGGTGGGGCCAAGCCATAGCTCTATGTGTGAATGGACATGCAGAGCCACGGCTCGGAAGCCCCATTGCAAGCTGCTTGCTCTGGGGGCACTTTGCAGGAGGGAGGGGCCAGGAGCGCCGGTGGGGGACCTGAGAAGAGGAGGATCAAGCCTGCTTTGTGCAAAACCACTGCACAGAGCTGGTAAGTATAACATGTTTGCTATTTTTTAAAAATAAAATTATTTTAATATCACTTTAAAGTGGTTTTAACCCTAAAGATAAAACATGCTCCTGTCCCTTTAAGGCATGAGATATAGAACAGTGCTTTTGCCATGTCAATTGTCCCCTCTATGTTGTGCAATACCTGGTTGTTCCTGTGTCCCCCTGTGTGTACTGACCACACTTATCATTGCGGCTGATTCCTGATAGTGTGGTTCAGATTACGTGCCTCCGTAACATCTATTGTATTCTTTTGCCCTCTTTGTTTCAGAAGCATATTAAGTACAGTGTGTATATATATTTTTAATTATAAATCTAAATTCCTTCTTTGCCCCCAGCGCTGCTGTGTGGTCACATGTCCTCCCTCTGCTAGCTTGCATATGTCAGAGGGGAATCCCAGACCCTCCCACTCCTTAGATTGAGAAGGAGAGCAGAGAGAGGACATGTGACCACACAGCAGAACTGGGCAAAGAAGGTATTTAGCTTTATAATTAACAAAAAAAAACACACACGCTGTATTTAATATGTTCTGCAGAGGGGGGCATTGGTATTGTATTTATTTATGTTTAGAGTTAGGCTTTAAGGTTTAAATCCTTGTATGTGCATCTAACAGTGCATAAAAAGCTAATCTGTTTTCAGTAAAAGATTTTCTAATATGTTAATTGTCTTTTAAATGTCGTAGTTTATGGACTAAAAACACAAACTGAAACTCTCGTACTGTTGGAATTTAATGGACAGTAAAGACATGAGTTGAAGCATAAAGCTTGAATACTAATAAGCATTATGATATCCAGTTCTATTTTGTTGTGTTATTAGTTGGGCTATGAAGTTTCTCACTCATGCCGTCTTCTCTTCTTCCCTACAGGGGAAACATTGAAGGCGACAACGCTCTAAAGAACTGTACTTACCACCCTACACAATCTCCTTCCTGTCCAATATTCACCATGGGTTTTATTGTGGGGGAAGCTGGTGTCAATTTCACTGAAATAGCATATAAGGTCAGATATCATTTTACAGAACACTTTTGTACCATATCAAAATGAATATGTGTAATTAATGACCAATTCCTGTATTTATAATATAATATGAATCCCCAAATAATGACAAAGCTTTTTTTTTGCATATACTTTATATTAAAATTTTCTTTTTTCACCTTAAAGTAGAACTATAGGCACAACTTCTGTGTCCCATTGCAGAGATTTCCCTTCACTTGCTGCAGTGCTGTATTTAGGCCTAGGCCGACAAGGCCCAGGCCTAGGGCGGCACTTTGCGGGGGGGCGGCAACCCCCCCACGGAAAAAAAGCACCTGCATCCTCCTCCCGACTTGCGCATGCAGGGCCGCCATCCGTGGAGTAAATCTAAATGAGATCGCTATGGGAGTGCGGGGGGGGGGGCGTACTGCACCCGGGTGACACCAGGAAGCAATTGTAGTGGGTGCAGCCACCGCCCCCCCATCGGCAAAGCGGTGATCACACATCACAGGCAGCGGCGCTGTGACAGGGAGAGGAGAGCTGTACACAGCGGCTGTGTATTTCCCCCGTTCGCCCCCCTCCTTTCTCCTGTCAGCTGAAGTTGAACAGGAGAGGAGAGCGGCTCGTTCCCCTAAGCGCCGCCCGGCTCTCTGCCCGCTCTTGTCATAGCAGAGAGCCAATCCAAAACACGGGAATGGGCATTATGGGAAACATAGTCCCAGAAGATTGACGGCCCCAGTATGTCCACAGACATACTACAGGCTACAGTCCCCCAACATACATGCGCTGGGGGGGGACCTGACCTGGAACCCAGCAAACAGCAGAGTGCTACAGGGGAAGAAAAAGAGAGGACTGTGCTGGGGGAGACCAGATAAAGCCACGCTGTACCCGCACCACCAGATAAAGCCACGCTGTACCCGCACCACCAGATAAAGCCACGCTGTACCCGCACCACCAGATAAAGCCACACTGTACCCGCACCACCAGATAAAGCCACGCTGTACCCGCACCACCAGAGAGGGAGCCACGCTGTACCCACACCACCAGAGAGGGAGCCACGCTGTACCCACACCACCAGAGAGGGAGCCACGCTGTACCCGCACCACCAGAGAGGGAGCCACGCTGTACCTGCACCACCAGAGAGGGAGCCATGTTGTACCCGCACCACCAGATAGAGCCACGCTGTACCCGCACCACCAGAGAGGGAGCCACGCTGTACCCACACCACCAGAGAGGGAGCCACGCTGTACCCGCACCACCAGATAGAGCCACGCTGTACCCACACCACCAGAGAGGGAGCCACGCTGTACCTGCACCACCAGAGAGGGAGCCATGCTGTACCCGCACCACCAGATAGAGCCACGCTGTACCCGCACCACCAGAGAGGGAGCCACGCTGTACCCACACCACCAGAGAGGGAGCCACGCTGTACCCGCACCACCAGATAGAGCCACGCTGTACCCACACCACCAGAGAGGGAGCCACGCTGTACCCGCACCACCAGATAGAGCCACGCTGTACCCACACCACCAGAGAGGGAGCCACGCTGTACCCGCCCCACCAGATAGAGCCACGCTGTACCCGCACCACCAGATAGACCCACGCTGTACCCGCACCACCAGAGAGGGAGCCACGCTGTACCCGCACCACCAGATAGAGCCATGCTGTACCTGCACCACCAGAGAGGGAGCCACGCTGTACCCACACCACCAGATAGAGCCATGCTGTACCTGCACCACCAGAGAGGGAGCCACGCTGTACCCGCACCACCAGAGAGGGAGCCACGCTGTACCCGCACCACCAGATAGAGCCATGCTGTACCTGCACCACCAGAGAGGGAGCCACGCTGTACCTGCACCACCAGAGAGGGAGCCACGCTGTACCCGCACCACCAGATAGAGCCACGCTGTAGCCGCACCACCAGAGAGGGAGCCACGCTTTACCCGCACCACCAGAGAGCCACAGGATCAGTGTTGCGGTTACGCTGGGTCTGGTAAGAGGGCTTGTTGGCCATTATCCATTACTGTTCTTACGGACTGAGCCGTGCCTAACCTGCTATTCTCTAGGCCTTATTGACAACCACAACAACCCTCTCTGTCCTCCTCCCCCGACGTCCCTCTGTCTTCCTCAGATGAAGAGGACAGGGCGGGTCTTAAAAAGGAAGGGGTGTGGCCTTGACAGGAAGGGGTGGTTCATATTTAAATTAGGGGGTGCCCAAGTTTAGTTAGGCCTAGGGCAGCACAAAACCTAAATACACCACTGACTTGCTGTCTAATAACCAAACAGGAAGTGAAAGGAAATTCCTGCAAATGAAGGAAATGACCCCCAGGTCCCCAGAACTATCACAATTGCAGGATTTTCCCTCTATTAGTTTTCTAGGGACAGCCCAAAATGTGGGTTTTCTTTTACTTTCAATGATAATGGTAAACAGGACAAATAGAGAGGGTGAATCTCATTAATGGAGGTACAGACAGCAATAAAAAATGACAGGGGTTCTAATCCATCTCCGCTCTGTCCAAAATAATAAAAAAAAAGTTTTGCCTTCAGTAAACTTTAACCACTTCATGCGAAACAACGTAACTGTACGTTGTTTTGAGCAAGTGGTTGTACTGGGGTGAAGCCTGCAGCTGCAGGCTTTACCCCGGTGTCGTTTATTAGAGCTGGCGGTCAGCTTTCTGATGATAACAACCGATGCAGCTCAGCAGCCGGTCACCTTCTGCCACTCGGCCTGGGGCTCCCGTCCCACCAGAAGATCAGAGTGACCAGCTGGCACATCTGCCGGCTGGCCAGAGTCCTGAACAAAACCGCAATTTTCTTTGACCGGTCTCCAATGTAGTAACCCGGAAGCGACGTCACTTCCAGTTTACTCGTCTGACGATTTTGGCATTTTGAATACTTTTAAGTGCAAAGGGGAGATTTGGGGTCTTTTAGACCTCAGATCCCATCAAATAGACTACCTGTCATGGATGTTTACATTCCTTGTGACAGCAATAAAAGTGATCAGATTTTTTTTTTGTAAAGAGACAGTTTAAAAAATAAATAAATAAATAAGAAAAAATAAAAAATGTAAAGCTCCCCCGTCCTCGATTGCTTGCGCACCAAAGAAAACGCTCACGTAAGTCGTGCCCGTTCAAATCACACCCGTGAGGTATCGCCATGATCGTCAGAGCGAGCACAAAAGACCTCCTCTGTAACGCTAAACTGGTAACCGTTAAAAATTTTTAAAGCTTCGCCTATGGAGATTTTTAAGTACTGTAGTTTGTCGCAATTGTACCGGAACATGTTAGGTATCTATTTACTCGGAGTAACATCATCTTTCACAATATGCAAAAAAATTGGGCTAACTTTACTGTTTATTTTTTTTTTTTCAGTGAAGTGTTTTTTTGTTTTTTTAAAATAGCGTTTGAAAGACCACTGCGCAAATACTGTGTGACATAAAATATTGCAATGACCGCCATTTTATTCTCCAGAGTCTTTGCTAAAACATACATATATACATATATATATATATTGTAATAGTCCCTGTCACTGGGAAAAGGGATGGGATCTCTAACCCTGTGTCCATGTCTTATGGAGAGCCAGCAGGTTGTGTGCCCAGGTGCACACAGCCCATATAACGAGGGGCTAGTGAGAGCAGAGGGTGGAGGAAGGTGGAGTGTGTGTAGCTTGTTGCTACTGCTGTGTGAAGACAGACCTGTGTCTGGAGAGTGGTCTGCCCTGTGGGAGTCTGCAGCCTATGTAAAGGGGATTCTTTGCCCAGGGACTGGGAAAGGCTGGCCAGCCTTGAGAGTCGGGGAGACTGAGGAAGCCAGTGAGTCCAGGGGGCTGTAAAGAATTGGCAAATCTGTTGAGAGCAAGCAGAGGAACTGCTGACAAGAGAGCCAGGTGGCTTGGTATGTTTTCCTTATTTTTGGAGTGCTTAATGAAGTTAAACCCCTGCGTGGGAATCCTGAATGGACCTTTTTGCTTTTGTTTTTCGGTTTAATAAACGTGGGCTACCAGGCCCTTAACTATAATGCCTGTCTGAGGTGGACTCACTGCACTAAAAACGCATTTATCGCTTGAGCTAAATACCCCAAACATTACAAGTGGTGTTCGAATGCGGGCAACAGATGGTGAAGTCCGGGTCTCTGCACCAGTAGTGAGTCATTTCAGGAATTGCTGCTAGCGGTGTGTGGCAGCCAGGCAAACTGCATTGCGCAGAAGTTAAATTGATGAACTGTGTTGCATACAGGCGTTTTACCTGTGGAAGTGAGCTCAGCGTGGCCTGAGAAGATGTCTCCACCTAGGAGGGCCAGTCCAGAAGGCCAAGTGATGTGCGATACAGTGAATGAATGGTTCAAGCGGAATCGCAAAAAGTGGGCCGCAGTGCAAGGGGCTGAGATTGTGGCCTCTGACTATGTGCAACCCATGCTACCTACAGAGGAGGTTGGGGACTTCCTGAAAAAATTTGAAAAAGTTGCTGTAAGGAGAAAATGGCCTAGGGATCGGTGGCCAAAATTGTTGCAACCCTTGTTACGGATAGAGTACCGGTCGGTTTACCATTTGATGGATTGGGACCAGGATGACTACTGCAAGTTTAAAGAGGAAATTCTTCTTAGAGGAGTGTTCCAGCGCATCATGGGCCGCCAGCAATGCTCCAGGATGGGAGAGGTGTCACCGGAAGACCAAGATTTTGGAAATGCAGAGAAACGCAAAGTTTTGTGTCATGGCCGCTTAGGGAAAGTGGTGAGCTCAGAAAGGAGGGTGCAACAGTCTACATCCTGCATGAGGTATAGCCAACCGGTTTTGGAGTGCAAGTCTGCTGTTACCCCTAGCAACAGGAATCTTGTGTTGCCTACAGGGGGCATCAGTGGGTCTAGAAAGGCTGCAGTATTGCTCCGTGACCACATGGGGGCGTCAGCCTGTGGAGACACCACAGATGAAAGACATCGCACTCAAGTGAAGGCTATGACACCAGCTGCAGGAACTGGTAAGACTGTTTCAGTTTATGATGCTGAACCCAGTGAAGTGGGAGTAAGTCCAGTGGGGAGATCCGCAGTACAAATGGACATGGACTTGCTGCAGTGTGCTACCCAGAGCAGTGGGGAGGCGCAGCGTAAAGCCCAACTAGCTGCAGGGCTAGAGACTGGAAAGGACATGGGGACTCTGCATGTGCCTGCTATAATCCAGCAGATGGCTGAGAAAATTGAGCTAGGGGTGACCAAAACAGTGCTGGTGCCAGGTTCCCTAGTGACAGGTGCTACAGAGATGCCCAGGGAAACCTCCCAGGAGCCCGCAGTGGTGAGGCACATGGTTTCCCAGGACAACTGTGGAGCCGCCCTAGTGGGCAAAAGAATGCCTTTGGAGAGGAAGGGTGGTGTGTTGAGCGTTACACGGGGTGCTGTGTGTTCTGACCAAAAACAGCCTGTTAAAGCTTATAACACTGCTATGTCTATGGCTGATGATACATGTACTTATTGTGATGTATTCAAAAGTAATGATGATGTTGAAAAGTGTATTACTGACCATGTTGATGGTTTGGTGTCTCCCATGGTAACCACAGGTAGTGCAGCAGAGTTGTCCCAGGAAATCGCAGGAGGACTCCCAGTGTTGGAGCCGGCGGGGCTCCAGGACAGCTCTGATACTGCTCAGGTGGAAAACAATGGGAAAATAGCTCAAATGAGGGAGTATGTATTATCACAATCTGATGTGGTTGACAGTGACTGGTGCAGATTGTCTGCTGCTAAACCACTCTGTCCACCTGTGTCTCCATGGGCAGAGGGAGCAGTACTACAGAGTGCTGATGACTGGAGCACAGACAGGATAGACTGGGATAGTCTCGCCATTAAGGTGATAGCGTGGTGGAAAGAAATTTCTGAAGGTAATAGTAAGCTGGACACTATTGCTGCTGTGACAAATGGAGAGGCTGCAAAGCCAGTAGACACAGGTGCGTTGGCTGTTGCAGAACTTAACCCCCTCCAGGCGGAAGGATCGGAAAAGGGCGCATATATAGCAGAAGTTTTGTCCACAGCAAAAGAGATGAGTCATGTTGAGTGCCAAGATGATGGGATAATGGATAGGGACTTGGAAGGGCTCAGTGTTGCTGAAAATGAGACAATGAGTGTGACACATGCATTTAGCGGTGCTCATTGGGAGCCGCAAGTTTTGTCAGTGGCCTCTGAGGTGGAGGTCTCTTTGAGTGTCTCAGCCTCTCAAGCCTTAGCAAATGAGCCCCTCCACGTCGTTAGTAAGGGAAACGTCCCTAGAGTTCTGTGTTTAGATGTGGCATGTCTAGAAATAACTGAGATGTTGTTGGAATTGGTGAAAATCTTTCCGCTGTATACCTGCATGTATCCACCGCAGATGGACGACCTGGTACTGCGTAGTACCAATCAGTGGAGACACGTGGTACAGGCGATGTTAAGCAATGTTGATAAAAATTGGTTACTGCAATGTTGGTTACTTTTGCAGAAAGTGGTCTCGCAGTTCTCTGCGAGAATGCTTCCAGCGACAGTTATGTGCGGAAGGCGTTCAGGGGAACTGCTAAAGGAATCAGAAATGATAGACATAGTAGAAGTCTCTCCGTATGCTGGTGTGATGAGGTGCATTCCTGCTGGTGCGATCCGAGGTGCAGCTGAGCAGTGGTTGGTACATGGCGCGTGTGCTGTCTCACCCGCTAGACCTCGTGAAAGGGAAGGGCCCGGAAAAGACGCAGCAGTAGTGGGAATTCAATCCATCACTCGCAGGGAGGTGCAGTTTGAGGTACCCGGAGACACTTTGACAGGAAATGGCAGTGTTGGTAACTGTAATGAAAAAGTGTATGAGAAGCACTGTAGAGCACTGTCGGACAACTCAGAGGTATTGGTTGAGGTACCAATGGACACAGAAATGGTTAAAGAGATTGGTGTGGAAAAATGTGGCGCAAAATGTGTGTTGGTAGGACAGTCGCTATTGGAGTGTTGGACAACCGGGAGCGATGTGAAACTGCGGGAATGTCCCATAGGGAGTAACTGCTTGCCTGTAGATGGTCCCTCCCTAGACCCTGTCCTAGCAAACCAGGTGACAAGAGGTCTTGATGATGATGATAATATTGAATTAAATAACCCCTTGTGGAACATTGCTATCGAGGTTAAACAGAAGTATGTGGTGTTGATCTCAGATGATTTGGTTGCCAAGGGTAACCACACAGGGGTTAGTGAACCTGATAAACAGATGTTGTTGGTTAGTGTTGCGTCAGGTAGTGAGAGGGGTCAGTCCCTGACAGATTTCATGGAAATGGGTCCCCAACAGTCCCAGGAGAGTAGGTCTGTGGGAGGGAAAAGGAGGATCCCGTGGCCAGAAGGTGGAAGGGATAGAGAGATTAGTGGGAGCCCATGGTTCAAGGTGAAGTGCTGGTGGAAACATACCCGGAAAAAGAAATGGGCCTACGCAGCGAATGGCTGGCACAGAGGTGTCCCATTCTTAGTGACTGGTTTATGTGTTCCTCCCTCCGGTGCGAAACAAGGGGGGAGTATAGAGAAATGTAGGACCCTGTTAAGATCCAGGGTGGGACGTACCTGGAAGCGCACCCGAAAAAAAGGTTGGGCCTACGTGGCTGACAGCCAGCACAGAGGTGTCCCAACCATGACGGGTGCTGGTGTTCCTCCCTCCGGATCGAAACAAAGGGGGGGGATATGTAATAGTCCCTGTCACTGGGAAAAGGGATGGGATCTCTAACCCTGTGTCCATGTCTTATGGAGAGCCAGCAGGTTGTGTGCCCAGGTGCACACAGCCCATATAACGAGGGGCTAGTGAGAGCAGAGGGTGGAGGAAGGTGGAGTGTGTGTAGCTTGTTGCTACTGCTGTGTGAAGACAGACCTGTGTCTGGAGAGTGGTCTGCCCTGTGGGAGTCTGCAGCCTATGTAAAGGGGATTCTTTGCCCAGGGACTGGGAAAGGCTGGCCAGCCTTGAGAGTCGGGGAGACTGAGGAAGCCAGTGAGTCCAGGGGGCTGTAAAGAATTGGCAAATCTGTTGAGAGCAAGCAGAGGAACTGCTGACAAGAGAGCCAGGTGGCTTGGTATGTTTTCCTTATTTTTGGAGTGCTTAATGAAGTTAAACCCCTGCGTGGGAATCCTGAATGGACCTTTTTGCTTTTGTTTTTCGGTTTAATAAACGTGGGCTACCAGGCCCTTAACTATAATGCCTGTCTGAGGTGGACTCACTGCACTAAAAACGCATTTATCGCTTGAGCTAAATACCCCAAACATTACAATATATATATATATATGTGTGTGTGTGTGTGTGTTTAGGGGTTCTAAGTAATTTTCTAGCAAAAAATATTGATTTTAATTGGTAAACAATAAGTGTCAAAAATAGGCTTGGTCCAGAAGTGGTTAATGTTCATTTCCAACTTACATGACGTTTAGATAAAGACCTGCTGTTGATCTCTAAAGCAAGCTATAGACAGTTTAAATCTCAGCCGATTCAGCAGGGACCGGCCGTGATTTGAACCATTCATGGGCAGGCTGACTGTACCCAAATTAGTCAATCAAACAGCAAAGGTACAACCAGCCTGTTGGATTTTACATGCGATTATTGCTAGCGGCGATTATAGTCCCAGGCAGTAATCACTGTGTTCTCCCAGCAGGGATGGCTCCCCCCTGCCAGGAGAACACAATGGCTTCGCAGGAGGGATTTACCTATCAACACAGTCAGTGGTTGCAGGAAGGAAAATCGTTCAGTCTATGGCCAGCTTAAACCTGGCTATGAGCCCCATCTAACAAATATTTTTTTTCCTGATAAAGACTTTTTGTGCCAGTGATGTAGCTGAATTTTCAAGGATAACATAGAAACGCTTCCACAATGCTCTCTCGACTTTTCACAATTATTCACATTGATAGTACCTTTCATTAATGCATGCATAGCCAAACCTTTTTTATTTCTACTTTTAGATAAAGTAAAGAAATGTTTAATCCCTATCAGGTTATAGAGGTTTGTTTAGATCTACTTAGGGTGGTGGGGGATATAAGGAAACTTTGTGGAAAATGTTCTTACCCAAATGACTAAAGTCGGTCATACACAAGTTTTTGTATGAAGACTCTCATCAGTACATTCAGCCCTGTTTCACACATGTGCGGTGCGAATTGAAGCTCAGGTTTCACTGGGGAGATAAAAATCTCCTGTTCAAAGGATTCATTGCGTTTTTGCTCAGGATTAGAGAGCAGGGAGAGGGGGAGGGAGGGGGGGGGGAGAGGGGGAGATGTAGTGAGGAGAAAGAGAAAATCCTTGTTCAGAACGCAATGCATCTGCGAATCAGATGCGTTCCCATAGGAGATAATAGGCTTGCAGTTCGCACCGCAATGCCCAAAAAACGCACACGTTTTTGTGCAATGCGCAGTGCGAATGCAACGCACATATGTGAACCAGATACATTCATATGAATGTATTTTAAAATGTCCTGTGAATTAGATGCGGTGTAAGCCGCATCTAATTCGCATAGGTGTGAACCCGGGCTCAATGACTTGACAAATGAAGTTTGAAAGTGCTTAAAAAATGTTTGCTTTTAGCTGCATCCAATTTGCATGTCAGGAGATTGTGACTGGCTCTCTTTGAAGCCGGTTCACATATCTCCACAGTGGCTCCGATGCGAATTGCACAGGTGCCCTGTGTGTCTTTTGGTCCATTTCAGGTCCGAATTCAGCCAAAAATTCAGGCGGAAATCGAACCTGAAACGATGAACAGGGATGCACAGGACCCCTGCTGTGAGCCGCACCATGCTGTGGTGTGAACCCAGCCTTAATATACGATTTTGGAGTGAATGAACTGAAAAACCACATTCTCTGTTAGAAATTTGTCTGATCAAGAAAAACTTTCTATCCTGTTCCTTCAAATTTTCTTATCACTGTGGTCAAAAACAAATGTCAATTTGACCTCACTAATGATTAGAAAATCAAACTAACGTTCTTAATATGAAGAATTTTTTTTTAGTCAAAGAAGGTGTTTAATAAGGACAAACCAATTACAGTTCCAGAGGAACCATTATGCATATGCAATTAATGTCAAAACATAGAGTGCCAAGCCTTCTGAGGGATGTACCACCTTTCACAATCTATGAAGAGGAGCATTTACCCAGGTCATTCAAGCATCGACACATGAAAATGGCTAGTTAAAGAATTCTGCTGGTTACTAAGTCTAGAGAACTAAGACCTGGTGTATCGAGCCAAGGCACCCATATTTTAAATTTATCAAACATCGCATCCCTGTGTCTATCAAGCCCATCAATTCATGGAGACAAAAGCTTGTACATCCAAAACACCCAACACTCAAACATAATCAAAATAATTTTATATACATAGTTCAGTGTAGTGAGGAATGCAAAGAGCTGTACATTGGGGAGACGAAACAACCAACCAATAAACAATTGACTCGACATAGGAGGACAAGTATCAACCGTTTTCCTACACCTTAAGGAAAAGGGACATACTTTTGAGGACATTAAGGTGCACAGTTTACACAGGGAGGACAACTGGTTCGCAAGACGCATACAAAATGCTATCAATACATCAATTTGGACAAACCATCTTTAAAGAGGTATTAAACCTAAAACTAAAAGTGTAATATATAGCAACTTACCAATTATTAGATGTAGTGGCTGCATTAGTTTTCTTTTTTTCTTCTTCGGATGAAAATAGAAGAAAGAGCCTAAAAAAAGGAAAAAATATAACCATCATATCTAAGAATTGGTAAACTGCATTATAATAAATGTTTGCTTTTGGGTTTAATACTGCTTTAAGCAGGGGTGGGAGCCTTCTAAGCCATTTGTCTTTCACATAAAACACTGTTTTAACATCTCTACCCCAGCATTGACAGCAACTCATGCCTTTAGCCACGTATATCAAAGGAATAACGTGGAAACCTATTTCTGATGCCAGGGATGGCATTATGTAACTAGAACAGGGTTCCACAATCTTCACACCTCCCATTCTGTTTTTGGGCATCTTCCTTTTCATGTTAGGTGGATGTGACAGACCCAACCAGGACAGGGGCTTTTGGAGGGGACTGCAGGGTAGCCTCTTGCCTACTGACTATGGGCCCTGGCATTTGAGGGAGCTACACGTGTTTAGAAAGATGTCCTGTTATATAATGCAACAGGATATTATTACATTTAACAGTCAAGGAAGCCATAATGGTCACTGCCATTTTTAAACTCAGTGAGCAGATGTATCTGAAAAGGAAGCTGGTAAATGAGATTTGGACAGCCCTAGGTATCTTCTTGAATCCTGTTGCCAGACAGTCTGAGCTGGGCTGGGGTCTCATGCTATAGTCCGTTTATTATAGTGTTATGTGTTTATTGTTAAATATGTCTCTCCCATTGTGTGCCTCCTAGGTGTGCATTCCCATTGTTAATTGAGTTACCTATTGTTTCTGTCTGTCTGCTTATTTCTTGGAGAGGTGATTAATATTGTGTTCACTTTACCATGTTATCGAACGATGGGATGGTTATGTTTATGCTTATGGTAATGTGTTTATGTTTATGATAATGTGTAATGTACTTTGTATATCCAGGGTTGTGGGCTGGGTGCCGAATGGTCTAGGCGTCTAGGTTTGTTTAAGTGACTAGTTGTTAATTAGTTCACATTAATTATATCACTGTCAGCTATTAGATGCTAGATGTGGATTAGCATTATGTGTATGTTGGCTGTTCCTTAACTATGTTAAATATATATTCCTGTTTACAGTTAATATTGTTAGGTTATGTGATCAAACTCTTATCTGATCTTGCATGGTATATATTCTGTGTGAATTAACAATAAAGTTATTTTGAGTTCCAGTATGCACATTAACTAGTGTTGTCTAGTATCTTGGGTGCAATATTCAGCTATAATACCTGGTTGCAGACTGGAGGAAGCGTTTTCTTGACAGAGGCACCCAGGCTGGGTGCTGGACGTTCCATCACAGTGGATTAGGTGTCAATGCTACCTTTGTGGATATAAATGCTGGGATATTTTCCTAATACTCATTAGAATAGAGAAAGTGGCTTAGATACAGCTACGAAAACAACTTCAACATTAAAGAACAATTCCAGTTGAATGTGACCAACTACTTCTAGCTATACCAATATGGCTTTAATTAGTACATTTCTCCATATATGTACTTGCCATTTTTGATAAATGTTTGGACCCAGTTCGATATTTAGGCAAGCAAAATATATTTTGCTAATTGGATATGGCCATAAATGTTAGGGAAAGTGTTTAAGTTAATTTGTATTTTACATTTTCTTTATCTGGGTGTTAATTGCTGAAGGAGGTTTCTTGATGTGGGCTTTCTATGTTGTATACTTATACATGAATAAAAGTTTGTATCTCTATTTATACTCAGTGCCCAGCTACCAAATGTCACATAATGCAGAACTGTCCCCCCCTCCCCCCCGTTTGCTCCTGTCAATACATCCTGTCACTACATCTGGACTACATCAGGCATGCACACTGATATTACCAATTCCAAGGAAAGGTCCCCAGCCATGTTGACAATAGCCTTCTTGTCCTTTAGCATTTGGGTTTCTTTGAGAGGGGTTAACCAAAAAGGTGTACCCCTTCCAAAGAGTCTGTGCCTAGTGTTGAGCACTACCAATGCCTCGAAAAGATGGTGATGGCAAAAGGGTGTTGGGGGGTGACCCTTGGATGACCTACCTACCTGCTTAACTCAGGGCCGGATCTAGCCTGTCTGATGTGGGGGTGCAGTAAAAAATGTCAGGGGGGCAGAGGATGGGAGGTCAGCAGGGTAGTGTACAGGGGGTCAACAGGGCAGAGGATAAGGTCAACAGTTTGTATGGCAGTGTACAGAGGGTATTAGTTTGCAGGGCAGTGTACAGGGGGCAGGGATCAGAAGGGCATTGTAGGGGTCAGCAGGGCGGACGACAGGGATCAGCAGTAAGTGAGGCAGAGTTCAGAGGTTAGTAGTAGGCGAGGCAGAGTTCAGGGATCATTAGAAAGTGATGCAGAGGATAGATTTTCCCATCAATTGAAAGGATGTTTGGTGATGATGACATCATTTTTCAGGATGTAATCTGATGCAGATGTTTGTTTTAGAACTGCAAAGTACATGGTGATTCCATATTATTTTCCTCAGAATTGAGTGATTCCATATTTTTCCGCTTCTTGATCTGCAAAAACAGTTGCAACTGACCACAGTTTTCTTTATTATTTTATTTTTTTTAAGTGTTTCTTTGTCAGGGCTGGGCTCAGTCCTTCCTTTTCTGAGCTGGCCGCTCAGCTGTCGACTAATTGCCAGCTCCCATCTCTCTCCACATTTACTCATCTGTTGTTGATATCCTGCTTTTCTGTCCTGCCTACTTAAGCCGTCTAGTCCAGAGGTTTAAAGACTGGCTTTGCTGACATCCCTTCTGGCTCTGGATCCTGCTTGCTGTTCCACTATTTTGATCCCTGACTTCTGGCTTAGCTGACTATCCATTCTGGTTACTGAACATTGGCTATGTTTTGACTACGTTTACTCTTTTTACTTTTATTATTAAACAAGTGTGATTTCTGTCTCGGTCTGATTTAATGGTTTCTGACATTCTTCACATTTCAACAGAAAAGGTTTCTGACATTCTTAAAGCCAGAAGGTTGGAATATTAAATGAAAATAGTTTTGAGGCATGTCTGTAATTAGTTTTTTTTTTCACATATTAAACAATTGAATGAACATTTTCCAAGAGTGCTGATTCCATACTTTTTTCCAGGGGTTGTAGAGTGCATCACCAGGATGAGCCCCTCCTTACATCAAGGTCCCCAGAGTCACCCCCCCTTACATTAGGGTCCCCAGAGCCATCCACCTTATATCAGGGTTCCCAGAACCCCCTCTTTACATCAAGGTCCCTAGAATCACTCCTTCAAAGGAGGGTCCCCAGAGTTTCCAGAGTCCCCTCCTCCTTACATAAGGGTCTGAAAAGCCCCCCCTTACATTGGGGTCCCGAAAGTCCCACATTTACATCAGGACTCCCATAATTCCCACTTTCCCCTTTTTGTCAGGAACAGAGTCTGTTCCCCACAAAAGCAAGGATCCTAAAGTCTCTCCCTTTACAGGGTCTCATGAGTCCCGCCCCACCTCACATTAGGGTCCCTAGAGTCTCTCCTCTTACATCAAGGTTCCCAGAGGTCCTTCTGCTTACATCAAGGTCCCCAGTTTCCTTCCCCCAACATTAAATCAGGGTCTGCAGAGTTTCATTACCCCCCTTGCAACACATTCCACTGCTTTCCATTCTCAGTGCTGGAGGCAGGGCATTGGCCTAAGGTCTGGAGGAGAAAGTTCCATCCTCCTCTCTGAATACTGGTGGCAGAGCAAGCACTTGGTTGGTAGGATAACAGGCGGTCCTAGCAACCAATTCCTATAGCTGACTTTACTGGCAGTAGGTGCCGTCGGTCGTGGAGCTACAGGCGGCCGGAAAAAAATTGATCTCTGTGAAATGGAGGTATTCTAGCACACACATGCACCCTCCTGGCTCCACACCTATGTGCTGTTGACAAGCGGCACAGTGTAACTGGGCACTTGGACAGGACACCCTAGGGGGGTTTGGACCCTGGCTTTGGGTGGGGGGCACAAATAAAATCAGGGAAGGTGCAGCTCACCCTAGCCCACCCCCCACACACACTTCTGTTAGGGGTCCTTTGGATCCCTTACCAGTTGCAAATGTGTGCAAGCAAAAAAAAAAGGTAAAATAACCAAAATACACTTGTTAAAACTGAAACCCACATAATCCACCATATTTGGTCTAATACCAAATATAGTTTTAGTTCCAAGATGTCAAAGGGAACTCCTACCCAGAGTTCACTGCTCCTTTAAAGCCACTGTGCTGCTGGAATGCCCCTCACTTCTTATAGTTGAAATACACATATGTATATACTGTATATATTTCCTGAAAATTGCCATGTGTATATGGCTAGTATAAAGCAGAGTCCAAACCTTGAACATTTAGTTCATGTTTAGAAAGGTAGGTTAATAAGGTGTATACATTTCTCTATGCTTCCAGCAACTGTCTTTCCCTGCAGAGAATATTGTTGCTTTTATTACTACTTTTATTGTCCTTAATGTTAAAGCGTGTGTCTACTATTGCAGGGAGGCATTATTGGAGTGATCATTAACTGGAACTGCAACTTAGATTTACATCCATCAAAGTGCCAACCACAGTATTCCTTCCGACGCCTTGATCTGCAGAATAATGTGTCCACAGGCTACAACTACAGGTTGGTGGATAAAGTTGATAATATATTGAGAGAGAAACCACAGCAGCCTTTTATGCATTCTATTCATCACACTGGGATAGGAGCAGGGCATAGCTACAATTCGCAGGGCCCCATAGTGACCTACTCCTGGGATGCCTTGCAGTGTCAAGTGAGACAATAGTATATTTACATAGCAATGTAACAAAAAATATGTCTAATTCAGGGACAGGTAATGGGAGAGCTGTCAGCTTGCTATTAGGGACCAGTGCTGTGGTTAGAAGTTGTCAGAGTAGCACTGCAGGGAATTCACTTTATATTTACTTAGTAGCTGTAGCTGCTGACTTTTAATAATGGGACTCTTACCTGTCCTAGAATCCAGCAATGTCGGCACCCCATCCGACATTTCCATCGGCTTTCCGGTGCTGCCGCCGCCATAGCCGGTAAGGGAGACCGGCAGTGAAGCCCTGCGGCTTCATTGCCGGTTCCCTACTGCGCACGCGCGAAGCTCCCTGCGCTCTCTTACTGGCCCGAAGGCGGGGGAAGGAGAAAGAGGGGTGCCAGACTTTTGACGTACCTTGCTGCAGCAAGGTCCGATGGAAGTAAGCACAGGTACCTGTCAAAAACAGGTACCCACTCCCCTCCCCCTCAAGGGGTGCCATATGTGGCACCGAAGGTGGGGGGGGGGGGAAGACAGATAGGCGGAGCTTCCACTTTCAGGTGAAACTCCGCTTTAAGCTCTGAAGGCAATAAATCTATTTAAAGGTGGGGGAAGCAAGGGAAATCTCTAGACAGTTTAGGATCATCTAGACAGTTTAGGATCATGGTTAGTGACTCTAAAACAGGGGTAGGCAACCTTAAAGAGATGGAGATCTACCTCAACAACATGGGAGAAGTCAAAGATCACTGGGCACAGTGTCACCTCCTCACACCTGATTTAAACCTCTAATTGGCATACTACCGTGTCGCAATCACGTGCATTGCATGGCAATCATGGGTTTAATTTAGGTGGTGAGGAGGCAACATATAGCCTCCTCACCACCTGTCAAACACACTCGGATCACTTTTCAGAGGAGCAGCAGTACCTGCAGCATTTGTCAATGAGCCCTTAGTTGAATTTGGCAGGGGCACCCTTGGAGCTCATTGACACAAAGTTGGGGGCTGGTAAAACCCTGCGGTTGAGTTGCGGTTTTACTGCCCCCAATCCCTACCCCCTTAAGCTGCTGAGGCAGCAGCCAAAGGTGTAGACAAGCAACAGCAGGAATTAAGCCCCCTGTTGCTTTTGGTGGGTGCTGCCGCCTCCCAATCATAACCCATTCAAGTAAATGCAGGTCACTCTGGAAGTGTCCTGCAACTGCATGCGTCTGCGGGTCCAAGGGGTTAAAGCAGGTGGTGGCAAAGCAACACAACGCTACTTGCTTTAACCCCTTGTTTGCTGTACTGTACAAGGTTGCAGGGCACTTGCAGAGTGGCCCTCATTCACTTGAATGGTTCATGCTTGGCAGATGCTACAACCACCAACCATGAAAGGCCGTATAACTCCTGCTGTGGCTGCAACATGTGTATGTCCCTGGCCATTGAAGCTAAAGGGGATGCAGTTGGAGTGGGGGTGATAAAAACACATCTTAACTATGAGGTTTTACTACCCCCCCCCCCTGCAGCACTACAGAAGGTTTTTCACCTTAATGCATATAATGCATTAAGGTGAAAACCCATGAGGGTTTACAACCCCTTTAATAAAGGATTGAATTAGTAGGTTTGTGGTTTCATTAGTTAAAAAGAGGCAAATTTTAGATACTGTATGTTATGGAGGTGAAGTCAATAAGCTTTTGACAGTGATTGGATTTTGGGCTAAAAGGATGGGTCAGAGCCTAGGATGGCATCTAGTATCCTGGCATGAAGGGAGGAATTGATAGTTGTATTATTGATCTGAGGGAAATGTCAGGGAGGAAGCATGGGCAGGGGGAGTTGGAATATTACAAACTTAAGATTTAGTTTTAGGAAGTGGTGTGACATCCATGCTGATATGTCAGTAAGTTAGTAATGCAAGAGGAGACTGAAGGAGTGAGATGAGTTGAGAGATAGATTTGGGTGTCATTGGCGTAAAGGTGGTATTGGAAGCCGTGGGAGGTTATCGAGTGACCAAGAGAGGAGATGTAGATAGAGAACAGAAGAGGTCCAAAAACAGAGCCTTGGGTGACCCCTACAGAAAGAGGGAATGGAGAGGGTAAGACAGAGTTGTAGGCACAGTAACACTAAAAGAGAGTTGTGATAGATAGGAGGAAAACCAAGAAAAAGCAGAATCTTGGAGGCCAAGGGATTGGAGTTTATTGAGTAGGAGTGGGTGGTTAGCAGTATCAAAGGCTACATAGAGATCTAGTAGTAAGAGTATGGAGTAGTGGCTGTTGGTTTTAGTAGTTAGTAAATTGTTGAGTTTTAGTAGGGCAGTTTCTGTGGAGTGCTGCGAGTGAAAGCCAGACAGTAAGGGGTCAAGAAGATTGTTTGCAGTGAGGTGGAGCTCAGATGGTTGTGTTATAAAAGTTTAGAGGTAAATGGGAGCAAGGAGATGGGTCTTAAGTTGTTCAGGCTGTTGGGGTCCAGTGGGAGCTTTTCAATTATGGGGGTGATCTGTGCATGCTTTAGACTGGAGGTGAAGGTGCCAGTAGAGAGGGAGAGATTGAAGATGTGAGTGAGAGAGTATTGGATATAGAAAGAGAGTGGCTGCAGTAGTCGTAAGGGAACAGGAACCAGGGGACAATTAGTTAGGTGGGCATCTGAGAAAAGTTTGGTAGCCTCTTCTAAAGTAACAGGGTCAAAGGAGGAAAGTATTGAATGTAGTGATAGACAAGATATGTTAAAGAGGAACTTTACCCATAACAACTTGATAAAAAACAATGCCCTTTAACAAGAAACATACATTCAACAATAATAGTTATGCTACAAAAACTAGTTTGTGCTGTGAATTGCCTCCAGCATTGTTCCTGCTTCTTCTTGCTGGAGGCTGCCATTTTGCTGAAGCCCAGAGCCTCTGAGCAGTGGTAAATCTTTAGGCGGTCACCAAATCGACCTCTACATTATCGGCATAGTGAGAATGTGCAGAACAGGGTGAGACAGTGTATTATTGGATTTTAAACAGTATAATCACTTCTTTTTAAGAATGAAGTGATCTAGCAGGACTTCATTTTCTGACTAAAGTTCCACTTTAAGTGGGGAAGATATCTGTACAGTGACAAAGTAGGTTTGTTTTGCAGCATGGAGGCAGGAATTGTATTTTAGGAGGGTAGATGTATACAGGGTGAAGTCTTGCAGGGATTTAGTTGTACGCCTTAGTCACTCAAGAGCATGGCTATGTCTCTTGAGATTTCTGGTATAGACAGCTTGCCAAGGTTGTAACGGTTGGGGCCTGATTCTGTGTGTAGTTAGAGAAGCAAATGCCTCCAGTGGGAATGAGAATGAACTGTTGTGGACAGAAGTGGACAGGAGTGGCCAGGTTAGGGCAGGACAGGGAGAGATTTTGTCATAGAGGTGGTCAATAGAGAAGCAAAGGTTTAAAGAGGTGAAGTTTTCTACAGGTAATCAAATGCTGCATGGAGGGATAGGTGGTTGAAGACAAAGACACTGTAAAACTGATGAGGTTGTGATCAGAGATAGAAAAGGGAGTGTTAGTGAGGTTGCCAGGAATGCAGAGATGGGAGAATACAAGGTCATGGGTGTTACCATTGGAGTAAGTGGAAATATGTGTCCATTTTGTTAGGTCAAAAGATGAAGTTAAGTTGAGAGGTTGAGATGTAGCCAGGCTGGTAACATTAACAAGGATGACAGTGGGTATTTCAGAGGAGAGAAAGTAGGGTACCCAGGCAGAGAAGTCATCAGCAAAGCATGAAAGCGGTCCAGGAGGCCAATAAATCACTGCAATCCTCAGAGAAATTTGAGAAAACAGACAAATACAGTGAGTCTTAAAAGAGGAGAGGGATAGAGAAGGAGGTGTAGGAAGGATTTGGAAAGTGCTCAGTAGGGATAGAAGGAATCCAACGCCATCTTCTTTCTATCCATTGGGTCTGGGTGAGTGAGTCTAGTGAAGGCCACCATAGAAGAGGTCAGCAGGATTCCTAAAGCCAGGTTTCAATAATGGCATTGGCAAGTAGTGAAAGGTGATGGGAGATTAAAAGGTCATGCACAGAGGTGAGCTTGTTACAGACAGAGTGGGTCTTCCTGAGGGCAAATGAGAAGGAGTGCTGTTTTTTTTTTTAAAGCAGGGGGATAGAAATTATTATATATAGTGTGTTCCTACCTTCCTGTTTGAGCTGACAGTCAGATGAATTAATAAGGAGTGTCTATGACATTCTTGAGAATTCTGTTGTACCTCTGCATGTCAGTACGGGTGACAGATTCAAGTACTTGTTAAGCGATACACAATTTTCTGGCAAGCAATATGTATGGTGACACACTGAAACTGGAGTGCTCCCTCCCTAGTGTTGCAGCTTTCACACAAACAGTGCAGCAGCCAAGCAGTTTTGAATCTGGGTAGACAGAGCCTGATGGGAAGTCGGAGACAATAGTCCTCCATCAGATCCGTTCTCCCTGTGATTGACGGCAGGCAGCGGGCAGATCCAAAGCCATTAGACAGACTGCTATTGGCTATAGAATCTGCTCACTGCTTGCTGTCACAAGGAAAAAGCAGACCTGATAATGACCTGGTTTCTAAGCTGCCCCGTCAGGCACTGCCCATTGTCAGCCTCACTGGTTTCTAGGTGTCTGTCGGCTACTACACAGTGTACAGAGATAGACACTCAGCATTTGTACAGTTGTTTTTGAAAATTTGTGTGTCTGAGGCTTTAGCATTCTTTTTGATTATGTTTAGCCAATGAATAGCTAATTACTAGGGGGGGTATGTGAGTTTTTGCAAGAGTTTTTCAGTCACGCCCCTTGAAAGGTATTGGTGGAGAAAATGCTTGAAGCTTGTAGCTCAAAAGAAGCTCATGCACTTTTTCAAGCTATAAGCGAGACTACGCTCAGGTGTGAATAGGCACAACTGAAAATCGTAGGACTTTGGATGCTGGGCATTTTGGAGCTTCGAGCTACAAAATGATCAGATGCAAGCAGGTGGTTCTAATTACCCCCAGTTTTGTTATCTATGAACTGGAGGCAACTGTTTTTAAATTTGGTGTGGTAATAGTACCACTTTGTAAACGTGTCGCAATTAGGAACAACCTGAAGCTGCCACACATTTCAGTAAAACTATTGAAACTAGTGACATGGCTTTTTGAATCTGGCGCAGGACCTTCTAAGGTGCCATACCACCAGAAAAGTGGAAATAGTGCTTTATTGAATTTCCCTGAGTGTCTTTTTAGTTCTGAAATCTCACCCACCCTTAACCTCCATTCTCATCTCCATAGTCCCTCTTTTTGCACAATAAGTTATTAGCTCACAAGCCTTCTTTAACAATCAACAGGTATTTTTTTTGGCACTTATCAAACAGATTCAACAAAACACTTCCAATGGTAACTTTAGCATACAAAAATATAGAAAAAGGAAAAGTTCATTGTTAGGGTTTACTTAAACTTTAAGTTTCCTCCCTAGTGGGGTCTGCTTCCCACCCCAGGGCTTCATAGCAGCTTGGCTATAGTTATGCAACTGAATGGAAGATCTGGTCTGTCTCATTTTGGAATACCGGTAATTGCATTTTGGACTTCAGGGCAAACATGTGTTTGAGCAGATCTGCAATGTGATATACAGTATCTTCCCATAGTTTGCATACTATTGCCATAATGTAGGCAGATCATCAGCCCTGAAATTAAAATGATAACGTGTCAATGTTTTCTTACATAGAACTTAAACTTGCCCTCTGTTTGGTCTGAAACCTGTTCTATAAGTCTGAATCGGATTAGTTGTTGCAGAAAAGAAACTCCAGCGTTCAGTAAAACATGCTGATTCATCAGCCACTTTGACAAATTAGGTTTCAGTCCACCTTTGGATTGATTTTCCTGACCAATTGCTGTTACTCCAAGACTCGCAGACGTTAGGGGTTCTAGTCTAGTGCATTAAAATGCAGGCTCCGTTGATAACAGCAGGAATGCTTACATTCAACAATAGTTCTAATTATTGTTATTTGACAGTCAGATCTTTCAGCCATAATATCTATGACCAACCCTAATTCTCTAGTCAGGGGCAACTCATCAAGAAGTGGGTTTCATGCATTTTCTGTTTGTAGGCATTCATTTCAGAGTGAACTGTAAATCTACAGTTAGGGTCCATGCACACTGGATTAAAAAAAACACCAGTGCTCTTGGAAAAAAATGCACATTTTGAGCGTTTTTGTACTAGCGTTTAGAAGTCTTTAGCTTTTTTTCTGTTAGTAAACCACTCTCAAAAATGAAAAACAGAAGGGTTTTTTTTTCTGCCTCTAAACGCTGAGCTTAAGGCTGGGTTCACATATGAGCCATTTGCAGTTCACAGCAAGGGTCCGGTGCGTGCTGGTTCACCTCTTCAGGTCCATTTTCAGCCCAAATTTTGGGCTGAATTCGGACCTGAAATGGACCAAAAGATGCACAGAGTTTTTCTGCAAAACGCACCAGACCTGCTGCAGAGATTTGTGAACCGGCTCCATAGAGAGTCGGCCAAAATCTCCTGCTATTGCGAAATGGATGTGAAACAAGCCTAAAATATGCCTCTAAACGTCCTAATGTGCATGGACACATAGGATAACATTAGTTGCTTCTACAGGCAAAATGCTAAACTCCTCTAAGGGCAGAGTTTTTTTTAAGCCAGTGTGCATGGACCCTAAATGCAGCAGAAACTGCTTTTTATTAGTTCATGTTATTTCTTTACATTGGTGTGAACAAATTTTTTACATTATTCTATATGAATCATTCAAAGATTCCAAACTACCTTAATCCTTTAAAGAGGCACCATAAAGAGCCTGCTCTTTTATTGCTCTCTCCTGCCGCCACAGTTGGCTATATACTGTGTATATATATATATATATATATATATACACACACACACACACAGTATATACAGTATTTATACACACACAAACAAAAAAATATATATAATATACTTATTTTTGTTCTACATTCTGCTTTTCTCCTTCCTTTGTTACATCCTGTTTACACCCTTTGTTTCTGCTGCTTTGTTGCAAAACTCAGGTTTGCCAAGTATTACTTCAAGAATGGCACAGAAACCCGCACGCTAATTAAAGTATATGGGATTCGCATTGATGTCATTGTTCATGGGCAGGTAACTATGCTTACAGATTTTTATATTGTATGTCAATATCTGGCACTAGAAGTTTGCAGTTGTACATAAAAAAAAAATCAATTTTCACAACTCTTTATGCAAAGTTTTATACAGCTTTGAAAACATTACTTTTTTTTTTTAATAATTTTTTATTAAAGACAAGAGAAACAATACAGTAATGTTTACATACAGTGTTTAGGAGGCCGTTCAGTGTTACCATATACCGGAGCATGTGGGTCTTTTTGTATTCACTGAAACATATCCCTATAGGGATTAATCAATCACTGTCAATATTGCCTAACATCACATCCATTCAAAATCTTGTCATTTGTGTGAGCATATATTGTGTAAAGATAACAGAAACAAGATAGAATAGGAAAAAGACAGAAGGTAAACAGGACCATATATTCTTTATTAATTCGGTTTTGTTTCTAAGAGAGTAAGTTAAATCTTCCATATAGTATATTTGGTCTACCGCCCTTAGCCATTGGCGTAATGTAGGTGCCATGGGCTTTTTCCAATACTTGGGTATAAGAGCCTTAGCAGCGTTTAAGAAGTGTGGAGTGATTGATCTCTTATATGGTCCTATTGGCCTGTCTGTACAGTGCAATAATACTATCCAGGGGTCATTCAAAACCTCCGAACCCTGAATCTCCTTGATCCAATAAAGAAAGGTCAATCAGTATGGTCTAATAATCGGGCAATACCACCAAACATGAGCATGTGAGGCTCGTTCCCCACATCCACGCCAGCAGAGTGGGGATGTTTCTGGGAATGTTTTGTGTAGAACCTCTGGGGTATAGTGCCACCGTGTCAAGAGTTTATAGTTCACTTCTTCCAGTTTGGAGGACATTTATGATGTATGAGATAAAATGAGGATTGTAGACTTCATAGTTTCTGTAAGATCCTTATGAAGGTCCTTCTCCCAATTGTAGATGAAGCTAGGATAACCAAAAGAAACTAATGATCGTAAAACTTGGTAAAAGTATGAGAGGGGTTTCTCCGCAGGTTGTTCATCCATAAATGCTGACTCTATGGGTGTTAGATTAGTGATGTCCCGTATGGGTTTTGAGAGAGAATTAACGAAGGCCTTCAATTGGTGGTATCTCCATTGAGTCATTAAAGATGCCGTTGGTGTAAACACTAGCGTTGAGAGTAGCACTACACCAGAGATAGTTGTTACCTGGTGGAGTAGAACTGGATGTCCGAGATTCCAGGAGTGGCTTTTGGGATCCATATTGCCTGGTGGAAAGTAGTTATGTCCCGTAAGAGGCATCAGAGGAGAGTTATAGGACCAGTTGTGTGTTGTACATAAAAAGTCCCAGGCCATTAGGGTGTAAGCGGCGATGTGCTTGCGGTCAAAGATCTATATTTCCTTGGTATCCATAATAATGTATAAAGATCTGAACCACTGAGATCTATTTCTAAGGATACCCAAAGCTTAGAGTTTTTATGATACTTCCAGTCGGACACCCTGTTTAGTATAGCCGCCTGGAAGTATCGTTTGATGTCTGGCAGAGCCAGACCGCCCTCTCTTTTGGGTCTAGTAAGCAAATTCCTAGCAAGTCTAGGACATTTCCTGTTCCGAACATATCTGGTAATAATAGATCTCACTAATGTAAAATATCCTGCAGAAATTTTATAAGGAATCATTTGAAATAAGAATAGCAGTCTGGGCAGAATGTTCATTTTCAACACACTTATTCTTCCCAGCCACGAGTGAGCTAGCTGTGACCATTTCTGTAGGTCAGATCTGATTGTGTTCAGTAATGGGATAAAATTAGTACGAAACCAGGAAGCGAGGTTGGGAGTGAGAAAAATACCTAGGTATTTCAATGAGTGAGATTGCCAGCTAAAGGGGAATGATCCCTTCAACTGGGCCACCGTCTCTTTAGGTATAGTAATATTAAGGATTTCAGATTTTGTCATATTTATTTTAAATTTGGAAACGAGGTTAAACTTTGAGAAAGCTGCCATTAGGTTAGGGAGAGTGATCTCTGGTTGTTGTATGTAAAAGAGTATATCATCGGCATAAGCTGCGTATTTGTGCACTGTATTCCTCACTGAAATCCTGTGTATGTTGGAGTTGTGCCTGATTGTTGATAGGAATAGTTTGAGGGATAGGGCGAATAAGATTGGTGAGAGAGGGCAACCCTGACGAGTGCCGTTATATAAGGTAAATGAGTTGCTTAGGGTACCATTTATTCTTAATTGTGCTGTCGGGAAATTATAAAGGCCCGATATTTGTTTTAGTAGCATGGGGCCGAGACCCAAGTGGGATAGAGTCGCCAATAAATATTCCCAGTCCACCCTGTCAAACGCTTTTTCAGCATCAGTTGATAATAACAGGGTGGGCTGGGAAGAGCCCCTAACGTGCAATCAGTGAAAGGGTAGGGAGAGAATTGTCCCTTGCCTCTCTACCGGGGATGAAACCCGTTTGATCAGTAGAAACCCATTTTGGGAGCAAGGGGAGGAGCCTCTTTGCTATAGCCTTGGCATATAATTTAGCATCAAGGTTTAAACGGGAGATGGGACGGTAACTTCCACATATACTAGGGTCCTTACCAGGTTTCGGTATAATTGTGATATGAGCATGTAGAATCTCTGGATGAAAATTGCCACCTGCTGAGATTGTGTTAGCATATCGAGTCAGTCTGGGAATTAAAACTTCGGTATAATTGTGATATGAGCATGTAGAGTCTCTGGACGAAAATTGCCACCTGCTGAGATTGTGTTAGCATATCGAGTCAGTCTGGGAATTAAAACTTCCGCAAAGGAACGGTAGTATGCTACCGTAAGGCCATCGGGGCCCGGAGCCTTACCATTGGCCATAGATTTTAAAGCCACACATAACTCAGCAGTTGTAAATTCTCCTTCCAAAGCAGTTAAGGCTTCATTTGGAAGTTTTGGAAGATTAGCTTGTGACAGGTATTCATGAATAAGTTTTGTTCTAGATTCGTGATCTGATGTGTGCTGATGAACATGATATAAATGTTGGTAGAATGATCTGAATTCTTCTGCTATTGCAGAGGTTTCATGGTCTAGTACGTCGGTCGGAGACTTAATTCTGGCAATAAAATTTGCAGCTATTTTCTGCTGTAAGGAACGGGCCAAAACCCTACCAGGCTTATTACCCCATTCGTGTAAGCTTTGAGCAACAATGCGGAACGCTCGCTTCCGATCCAAATGAAGGAGGGCCTTCAGTTCCTCTCTTTTCTTGGACAGAGTGTTAAACACTGCAAGCGACAATCCGGACTTGTGTTGTCGTTCAAGATCAGCTATCTCACGTATAAGTTCTGATTGTTGGTGTATTCATTCCCTTTTTTTCCTGGACCCTAGTTCTATAAATTTCCCTCGGATAAAGGCCTTATGGGCCTCCCAGAGTGTACCTGGTGAAATTTCTGGGTGCGAGTTTTCACGAAAATAGTGTTGTAGTTCGTCATTAATCATTTTTTGTCTATTTCTTCTGAAATGAGATAATCATTGAGCTTCCAATTAGTAATTTTTTGTGGTATAGATGGGATTTTTAGTTTGAGTGTTATTGGAGCATGGTCCGATAAGGTAGATGTTTTAATGCTAGTATCTATGAGAAGGGAGAGGTGATGATGATCCATTCAAAAATAATCGATACGTGAGTAAGAATGATGCATGTGGGAGTAGTGGGTAAAATCCTTCTCCCTAGGGTGCATTATCCTCCATACATCCATCAATTGGGCTTCATGTAGACGTCTACGTAAGAACGCTAGATGTCTACGTGGGATACAAGATCTGCTAAGCGATGTGTCCACAAGAGGATCCTTTGGGGAATTAAAATCTCCAGCAAGGAGTACACAACCATGAGCGAACTCGCTAATTTTTTTAAGAGTGGTGGTTATAAAGCTCACTTGATCACGATTGGGGGCATATAGTGTTGCTAAGGTACAGGGCATACCGTCCAGACTGCCCTTCAGAAACAGGAAATGAACCATTGGGTCACTTACCATAGAGTCCAGAGTGAACGGAGTACCCCTACGAAACCCAATGGCCACTCCTTTTGCTTTATGAACATCTGATAGGCTATAGTACCATGTGGGAAACTGATGGGAGAAGAGTTTTTCAGAGGTTGTGTGCGTGAGGTGTCTCCTGCAGGAAGACAATGTCTCCCCCCAAGCGACCCAGTTCTCTGTATAAATCGTGTCTCTTACCTGGAGCATAGAGACCACGCACATTAATGGATACTAGCTTCGTCATGGTCATTGGGTTCGACAGAAGAAGTCCGCTCTCAACGTTCTCCAAAATGAGCCGATCCGAGACGGAACACCAGAGGGGCAAGGAAGTAAGGTAGAAGGGGAAAGAGTAGGAAAGGGCAAGGGAGAGGAAGGAAAAAAAAAAAAGGGTAAAAAAAAAAAAGAGAGAACATTAACACTGTACAACCACAAAACAAAGTACCACCATGAGAGGAGGTATTTATATGCACGCATAAAGCTGCTGTGCATATTTGAGGTAGGCCGGAACCCCAATACTCCTGCGTGTCCCGCCCCCGTGGGGACAAACACACGAGAGTACGAGGATCTGTGATGCCCCAAAGGGGGAGGGCGCGCAGCCTGAAGCAGCGGACAGCAAGTACCCAAAATTAGTGTGGGTAATGTCTCGATCCCCCGGAGCCAACACCACAATATGCTGAGTACAGCGAAACCAGTACCTATATAAATCACTCTATAAGTATAACGTCATTACCATTTAAGTTATCGGGGTCAACCTCCCTTTATCCACTTTTTTAGCAATGAACCCAAACCAACCAAACTGTAAGGAATTACACATCAGGGAAGTATGACTGTAGCAAAGAGGGCAGTTACGTTACTTAAAAGACACCTAAATACTTGCAAACATGGGGGAACTGCGGCATCTCAAGTCAACATCTGCTGGATCTCAGTCCATTAGTTCAACCAAGCTGGGAGGGAAGAGCCTGGAGTATTGGAGTGATGTTTTCGGTCCACTTTTTGCCACCTCGGCTCCGAATGGTTAGGAGGTGGTGGAATAGCATCTTGCCATCCTGGAAACTCCGGAGGGGGGATGTTGATATCCAAGCAGAACCTTTCAAGATCTTCCGGAAAATGAAGAATCGCCATCTTGCCATCCTTGTGGGCGATAAGGGATGCTGGAAAACCCCAACGGTAATTAATGGATGATGTCCGGAGTAGTTCAGTCAGGGGTCGCAGAGCCCTGCGACGCTCCAGCGTTTCCCTTGCTAGGTCTGGAAAAAATTGTAATGAGGCTCCGTCAAAATCCATCGGAGCCTTTTCTCGGGCTTTCCGCATTATGAGCTCTTTTTCGTCATAATAGTGGATCCTGCAAATAATGTCCCGTGGGATCTCGGAGGACAAGTTGCGGGGACGCAAAGCTCTATGTACTCTGTCAATCTTCAGAGAACTGTCTGCTGCACTGCCTAAAAGGCCATTAAAAATACCTCGAAGGGACTGGAGGAGGTCGTCATCACCAGTAGCTTCCGGAAGTCCTCATACCCTAATATTGTTCCGCCTGTTGCGGTTTTCCTGGTCCTCAATCTTAAATAGGGCCATTCTGTGGGATATGGCGAGGTTGCGAGTAACGGTTTGAAAGGCTTCTTATGGTGTCTGCGTGGTGATCAAGCCTCTGTTCCGATCCTTCCACCCGCTCCAATACTTGCGACAGATCTGAGCGGACCACTGAGATCTCCTTCTTAATGGAGCGTTCCAATCCCAAAAACAAGGAGGTCAGCTCAGATTTAGTGGGCAGATCGCTGACCAACGACGCCACACCAGAGTGTCTGGATGTGCTGCCCTCACCCTCCGAGCCGGCTGACGAAGCTGGAGAGCAGCGTCTGGGATCAGGCCGAGAACGAGGGGCAGAGCCTGAGCCTCGTGGAGAGCGGCCTAATCCATCCATGTTCAGGATGTCCTCCGGTTCCGCAAGGAATCGTTTTATGGATCCCGTAGAGGGTCCTTTCTTAGGTAGGGATTTGCCAGTCCTCTTCCGCATACTTCGCTAGATTTGGTGTCGGCCCCGGAGCTCGAGAGAAGCAGGTCTTCACTGCTGCATGTCGAAACCACACCCCCTTGAAAACATTACTATTAATGTTTACTATCATCTACTCTGGTTAGCTTTTTTGCTTGTTTAGGTTTTATTTGCCCACCTAATTCAACTTAAGGGTAAACGACACACAAGCACAATTTTTCTGAGGTCTGAGGGACTCTGTTGCTACCATATTAAAATTTGACAATGTTTGGACACTGAAAAGTTGGAATCATGCTGACCTTTAGGAAGATGATCTAGTGGAAGATTATTTTAGCTTAACCACTTGAGCCCCGGACCATTATGCTGCCTAAGGACCAGAGGTCTTTTTCCAATTTGGCACTGCGTCGCTTTAACTGCTAATTGCGCGGTCATGCAATGCTGTACCCAAACGAAATTTGCGTCCTTTTCTTCCCATAAATAGAGCTTTCTTTTGATGGTATTTGATCACCTCTGCAGTTTTTATTTTTTGCGCTATAAACGGAAAAAGACTGAAAATTTTGAAAAAAAATGATATTTTCTACTTTTTGTTATAAAAAAAATCCAATAAACTAAATTTTAGTCATACATTTAGGCCAAAATGTATTCAGCCACATGTCTTTGGTAAAAAAAATGTCAATAAGCATATATTTATTGGTTTGCGCAAAAGTTATAGCGTCTACAAACTAGGGTACATTTTCTGTAATTTACACAGCTTTTAGTTTATGACTGCCTATGTCATTTCTTGAGGTGCTAAAATGGCAGGGCAGTACAAAACCCCCCCAAATGACCCCATTTTGGAAAGTAGACACCCCAAGGAAATTGCTGAGAGGCATGTTGAACCCATTGAATATTTATTTTTTTTGTCCCAAGTGATTGAATAATGACAAAAAAAAAAAAAATATTTACAAAAAGTTGTCACTAAATGATATATTGCTCACACAGGCCATGGGCCTATGTGGAATTGCACCCCAAAATACATTCAGCTGCTTCTCCTGAGTATGGGGATACCACATGTGTGGGACTTTTTGGGAGCCTAGCCGCGTACGGGGCCCCGAAAACCAAGCACCGCCTTCAGGATTTCTAAGGGTGTAAATTTTGCAGCTCTCATTTGTTTTTGAAAATGAAGAAAGACAAGAAAAAACTTTTTTTTTTTCTTTTTTCAATTTTCAAAACTTTGTGACAAAAAGTGAGGTCTGCAAAATACTCACTATACCTCTCAGCAAATAGCTTTGGGTGTCTACTTTCCAAAATGGGGTCATTTGGGGGGGTTTTGTGCCACCTGGGCTTTCCATGGCCTCCGAAACTGTGATAGGCAGTGAAGAGTGAAATCAAAAATTCACGCCCTTAGAAAGCCTGAAGGCGGTGCTTGGTTTTCAGGGTCCCGTATGCGGCTAGGCTCCCAAAAAGTCTCACACATGTGGTATCCCCGTACTCAGGAGAAGCAGCAGAATGTATTTTGGGGTGTAATTTCACATATTCCCATGGCATGTTTGAGCAATATATCATTTAGTGACAACTTTGTGCAAAAAAAAAAAAAAAAAAATTGTCTCTTTCCCGCAACTTGTGTCGCAATATAAAATATTCCATGGACTCGACATGCCTCTCAGCAAATAGCTTGGGGTGTCTACTTTCCAAAATGGGGTCATTTGGGGGGGTTTTGAACTGTCCTGGCATTTTATGCACAACATTTAGAAGCTTATGTCACCAACTCTTCTAACCACTTGAAGACAAAGCCCTTTCTGACACTCATTGTTTACATGAAAAAGTTTTTTTTTTTTTGCAAAAAAATTACTTTGAACCCCCAAACATTATATATTTTTTTAAAGCAAATGCCCTACAGATTAAAATGGTGGGTGTTTCATTTTTTTTTTTCACACAGTATTTGTGCAGCGATTTTTCAAACGCATTTTTTTGGGAAAAAACACACTTTTTTAAATTTTAATGCACTAAAACACACTATATTGCCCAAATGTTTGATGAAATAAAAAAGATGATCTTAGGCCGAGTACATGGATACCAAACATGACATGCTTTAAAATTGCGCACAAACGTGCAGTGGCAACAAAATAATTCCATTTTTAAAAGCCTTTAAAAGCCTTTACAGGTTACCACTTTAGATTTACAGAGGAGGTCTACTGCAAAAATTACTGCCCTCGATCTGACCTTCGCGGCGATACCTCACATGCATGGTGCAATTGCTGTTTACGTTTGACGACAGACCGCCGTTTGCGTTCGCCTTAGCGCGAGAGCAGGGGGCGACAGGGGTGCTTTTTTTTTTTTTTTTTTCTTTATTATTTTTTTGCTTTTTTATCTTATTTTTAAACTGTTCCTTTCATTATTTTTTTTTTTTAATCATTTTTATTGTTATCTCGGGGAATGTAAATATCCCCTATGATAGCAATAGGTAGTGACAGGTACTCTTTTTTGAAAAAATTGGGGTCTATTAGACCCTAGATCTCTCCTCTGCCCTCAAAGCATCTGATGACACCAAGATCGGTGTGATAAAATGCTTCCCCAATTTCCCAATGGCGCTATTTACATCCGGCGAAATCTAAGTCATAAAATGCTCGTAGCTTCCGGTTTCTTAGGCCATAGAGATGTTTGGAGCCACTCTGGTCTCTGATCAGCTCTATGGTCAGCTGGCTGAATCACCGGCTGCATTCTCAGGTTCCCTGTTGAGACAGGAGAGCCAGAGAAAAACACGGAAGACGGTGGGGGGGGGGGGGGGCATTCCCTCCCATGGCTTGTAAAAGCAGTCTAGAGGCTAATTAGCCACTAGGATTGCTTTTACATGAAAGCCGACCGCTGGCTGAAAAGAATGATACCAAGATGATACCTAAACCTGCAGGCATCATTCTGGTATAACCATTCAAAGTCGTGAATGGCGTACCTGAAGACAAAAAAATGGTTAACAATAAAGCACAGTAAACGGTAAAGTATAAAAAATTGCATACCTGAAAAGCAAACATGATAAAACATAATAACAATAAAACATTGCAGAATAGAATACAGTAAAAAAGAGCAGAACAAGAGAGAGAGAATAGAGAGAGAGAGAGAACAATAAAACGACAACTATTTTTTTTTTATTTTATATATATTTTTTTTTTTTTTTTTTTTACACTTTTTTTGTAACTAACTTTTATAACGGTAACCGGTTCCAGGTTTGGGTCTCTCAAAATGCGATGGCATCTTGGGAGACCCTGTGAAAGTGTGCCTAGTCTGTGCAATGCTGTACCCTACGCTAATACTCAACTAATGAATGGTAGCGTTCAAAACATTCACCAATGCAAAGACCAGGATTGTCAGGACAGAAGGGACAATAATAGTGGGTGTCACGCCTATATCCGCGCTTGCTGCAGACACGACATCTTTTTTGGGGGTTCGTTGGGTAGGGGTACTCGGGAGGACATAAAGAAAATGCCTCTCATGCAGCCGACTGCATTTGGTTGGGGATGTGAATGGGGGAAGTACGGGCGCTGCAGAAGTGGTGGGTTCCCAATTAGGATTGGCGAATGCAGCAGGAAGGGCACTATGGGCACGACGGGCCTGTGTTTGTCTTTTTGGTGGCAGCGGGACACTACTTGTGCTTGCCACCTCACCAGCTTGAACTGCACTTATGGGACTCGCCACGTCACCAAGTGTTACTGCAGTGCTGGTTTGACTACGACCGGGGTGTACTAGGCCGCTGGTGCTTGACAGTTCAATAAAAAGCTACCAAAAAAACTGTTAGCGATCGCAGGGATCAGGCCTGACTCTGCGAATGCTGCAGATATGCGTTAAGTGTTTTGTAAGTGACAGTAATCGATCGATACTGCACTTGGGTGGGCTGGGCCGGGCGGAGGGGCAAAATGCAGGTGCTAGCAGGTATCTGGGCTGATCCCGCTAACACTGCGTTTTTGGGAACCCTAAACTGCTGGGGACGCCAGTATAGATCTGATCGGATCAGATATTAATCCGTTCAGATACTATACCACTAAGGGAGGTGTACGGTGCGTGCGTGGGTGTTAGCGGTACTGGCGCTAATCTGACGCTGCTTGGGGCTGGTGCTTGCCAGTTCACCAAAATACTACCAAAAAAACTGTTAGCGATCGCAGGGATCAGGCCTGACTCTGCGAACGCTGCAGTTATGCGTTTAGTGTTTTGTAAGTGTCAGTGATCGATCGATACTGCACTTGGGTGGGCTGGGCCGGGCGGAGGGGCAAAACGCAGGTGCTAGCAGGTATCTGGGCTGATCCCGCTAACACTGCGTTTTTGGGAACCCTAAACTGCTGGGGACGCTAGTATAGATCTGATCGGATCAGATATTGATCCGATCAGATACTATACCACTAAGGGAGGTGTACGGTGCGTGCGTGGGTGTTAGCGCTACTGGCGCTAACCTGATGCTGCCTGGGGCTGGTGCTTGCCAGTTCACCAAAATGCTACCAAAAAAACTGTTAGCGATCGCAGGGATCAGGCCTGACTCTGCGAAAGCTGCAGTTATGCGTTTAGTGTTTTGTAAGTGACAATGATCGATCGATACTGCACTTGGGCTGGGCCGGGCGGAGGGGCAAAACGCAGGTGCTAGCAGGTATCTGGGCTGATCCCGCTAACACTGTGTTTTTGGGAACCCTAAACTGCTGGGGACGCTAGTATAGATCTGATCGGATCAGATATTGATCCGATCAGATACTATACCACTAAGGGAGGCGTATGCTGCGTGCGTGGGTGTTAGCGGTACTGGCGCTAATCTGACGCTGCCTGGGGCGACGCATATCACTGCCGGGCGATCAGGGGGCTAAACCTTTATTCGGTAATAAACGGCGGGTGCCCTGACACTATAAAAAATAAACAAACTAACCAGCGTCACCCGTAACAGTTATACGGTGATCAGTGGTGAAAGGGTTAACTAGGGGGCAATCAAGGGGTTAAAACATTTATTAGATAGTATGTGGGGGTCCCTGTCGCTATAAAATGCTGACGGCGAACCTAAATATTTACCTCACTAACTAGCGTCACCAGCGACACTAATACAGCGATCAGAAAAATGATCGCTTAGCGACACTGGTGACAGGGGGTGATCAAGGGGTTAAAACTTTATTAGGTGGGGTTAGGGGGGTATCCTAGACCTACAGGGGGGTAATACTAACTGTCCCAACACTGTAAATGTCACAAACTGACACCAATGCAGTAATCAGAAAAAAACAAAAAAAACAGCTGGTGTCAGTTTGTGACGGGGGGGGGGGGGGGGGGGGGGTGATTGGGGGGCGATCGGGGGGGGGATCGGGGTGTTTTGTGTGCCTGGCATGTTCTACTGTGTGTGTAGTGTTGTGCACTCACATACCTGTCTTCTCTCCTCGGGCCGGGAACGGAAATTACCGAGCCGAGGAGAGATGACATCATTTCCTTTGCTGCTGTTTAGCATACAGCAGCAAAGGAATGTTCTCATTGGCCGGCGGCGATCGCGAGGGGGGGGCCACGAACGGATGGCCTCCCCCTCACCTCCGATCGCCGGGGGACAAAAGACGACCGCCTCGGGCACCGGGGGGGGGGTCCGATCGGACCCCCCACCCGCGGAAGGCAAATCACGTATATGTACGTGATTTTGCCTGTCCGTGCCACCTTGCCGACGTAAATCGGCCTGAGGCGGTCGTCAAGTGGTTAAGCAGAGATAAGCTGGGACTGCATACATCTTATTGCCTTATTATGCCACATACACACGATCGGAATTTCAGCCCGCAAAAGACCGATGAGAGTTTTTCACCGGAAAATGCGACCGCGTGTATGCTCCATCGGACTTTTGCTGGCCGAATTCCAGCCAGCAAAAGATTTTGCGGTTCCTATCCGAAAATGTGCTGTGGCAATTCCGACGTGCAAAATTCCTGTGCAAGCTCGGAAACAATTTGACGCATGCTCGGAAGCATTGAACTTCATTTTCTCGGCTCGTCGTAGTGTTGTACATCACCGCGTTCTTGGCGGTCGTAAGTTCAGCGAACTTTTGCGTGACCGTGTGTATGCAAGGCAAACTTGAGCGAAATCCTGTCGGAAAAGCCGTCATATCTTTTTCCGACCAGAAGTCCGATCATGTGTACGCGGCATAAGAGTTCATCCAGCATGCACTGCCCATCGAATCTCTTGATGGAATGAACAATAGTCAAGTATCAGCACCTAGACCTACACTGGAATTTATTTGTCCATGTTAAGCAGATTTAGTTGCCTTTCCGTTCTTGATCGTCATAATAAACATGGGAATAGAAAATAGTGCTCCTGCTCATTGTTGGGAAACAATGAAAATACAGTATTCCCAAGGCCTGTTTCACATGGGCTTCAGCTTGTATAAGAGCAGTGTGAACAGTAATCTTTTATGAAAGTTTCAGCAAGCTTTTGCAAAGCTTTTGGCAAACTTTGAGCAACATTCTCTAAGCTTTTAGGCTAGGTTCACACTGCTGCAGTGCGAATTTAGCGCGATTTTGTTCCGATTGCGTTGCGAATTTGCATTGCGAATTCTATATGTGTTCTTGCGATTCTACTGCAAATTTTGCAGTCTATGGAGCCGAATTCGCATCGCACACGGATCAAACTCGCACAGGACCTTTTTTTCCCGCAAGTTATATTCGCAACGCATTGATGTGAACGACACTAATGTTAATCTATGTAATTTAAATGACTTGCGAATTTGAGCGATCGCAACGGCTCAAATTCGCAATAGAATTCGCAGCAGTGTGAACCTAGCCTTAAAGTGCCCTTCAGCTCCTGTTTGAAAATCTTATACAAAGATCCTAATGGAACTGCTGATTGTAACTTTAACCTCTTCAATACTGGGCACTGCCCCCCCCCCCCCCCCCCGCCCCTCCTCCTGCCCAAGCCAATTTTCAGCTTTCAGCGCTGTCACTATTTAAATGACAATTGCACGGCCCTGCTACACTGTACCCAAACAAAACAGAGCTTTCTTTTGGTGGTATTTCATCACCTCTGTTTTTTTGTTTCCACGAACAAATAAAAAAAGCCTGAAAATTTAGAAAAAAAAAAAGTTTTCCTTTGTTTCTGTTATAAAATGTTGTAAATAAATAAGTTTTCTCCTTCACTGACGGGCGCTGATGAGGCTGCACTGATGGGCACTTATAAGGCAGCACTGCTGGGCACCGATGAGGTGGCACTGATGGGCAATGATAGGCGGCACTGATGAGCACTCATAGGTGGCACTTATGGGTACTGATAGGTGACTCTGATGGGCACTGAACAGCTGCACTTATGGGTGGCACTGATGGACACTGATGGGTGACACTGATAGGCATCACTGATGGCACTGGCAGGCATTACTGATGGGCACTGATTGGCATCTGTCTGGGCACTGACTGTCATCCCTAGGTGGTCCAGGGTGGCATACCAGAAGGCCAGCTATTGTGGGCATCCCTGGTGGTCCAGTGTGGGCATCCGTGGGAGGCTGCGCTGATAATCAATCAGCGCAGGCCCCCCTGGCAGGAGAGCCGCCGATGCATACTAGCTCATTATGCATTTGTCTTGCAGGTTTTTTTTTTAGAGAGTTTACAACCACTTTAAGGTGCTTTAAGAGACATACCATACCAAGAGACAACCACTTTAAGAGAAAAACCATTGCAATTGAGGTGGCTGACAATTGTTGATGTCTCATGAAAGTGACATGCTACTTAATTTTTAGCACGACACAACACAACGCTACTGCTCCTGTGTAAATAGCGCTGTGTGGTACCATTGTAATATTCATGGCAGGCATTGAAGGGCTGTTATGAGGCTTTAAAAATGCTGAATAAATGCCTCATAAACACAGGGCATTGATGCACGTGTGAACAAGCCCTAATTAATTTTTGCATTTTAGCAAAAATTTTTAAATTACACATGAAAAATAAGAATATTAAGATGACATGATAAAAATATGCATTTTAACCTACTTTAATGAGTAATTATGATGTACAGGATATTTCTGCAGTTCCTTTAAAAACTGAAAAGAAGGAGGTAGATCCCTGAAAGTGTGTCCTAAAAACTGAATCTGGACAAAAACACAAAGTAACATAACAAATGTTAACATCTTTTAACATCTTTTATCCTGCAGGCTGGCAAGTTTAGTCTCATCCCAACTATCATTAATCTGGCCACTGCCCTGACATCTATTGGTGTTGTAAGTATAAACCATATTTCTTAAAATCTGTCCAAACACTTTAAAGTTTATTCACCCAACAATGTACATTAGAATGGAATACTGTATATATAATTGAATTTACATGCTGAGGCTGGGAAAACAAAAAAACAAATTGTTACTGTAGGAGTTAGCCTGTATCTGAACCAGTCATCCTCATTTATTACATAGAGAATGCATGCTGGCTCTTTGGATAATTATCATGATCAAGAGACTTACCAAAACAAAATAATGATGAGACTTGCATTTCAAAAGCATAGAGATTCCATCATTTTAACCAGGCAGTATGATGGGAAGATATGGTGTTTCACAGGAACTGTGTTGAGACCACAGTAAGAGGCCAAGACCGAGCATTAAGTCTAGTACACAGTTTTTTTGTTTCATGGAACCCACTGGGCTGAACGAAAAAAAAAACTGAAGAGCTCGGGAGGAGCCGCTATATTAACTATACTATAGTACAACGATCTCCCCTACTGCTGTCCCCCCCGGCAGAACACACCAGTCAGCACTCTCAGCCATTGACTGAGAGCACTGATCGGATGCTGTTCGGCATGACCTTTTTTAGTCATGCCCCTTTGTCAGAAGCCGGTCATCCCACTGACTTCTGTCGGCCTGGCTGCCATACACACGGGCCGAATGTTGGCTGGTTTCTATTGAACCTGTGTACCAGGCTTTAGTCAACAGTAATGGAGTGGTATAAATAAATCAATAATAGAGTAGGACCCAACAACATGTCTCAGTTGAAAAGACCATTATTAAGCCGTCATATTGGTCAGGTCCCACATTTAGAAGGTAATAGTAAAGCTACATGGTTCTAAAACTATATTATATCATTCTTGTTTTTATCATAATAGGCGACATATACCAGAATAGTTTGAACTGTATTTTAGGCAAAACAGATCACAGATCAACAGATAATTCCTAAATGTAAAGTGCCCTATCTTAAAATTTTAAACCCCAAACCAAAAATGTATTATATTGCAACTTATCAATCATTAGATGTGGTGGCTACATTAGTTTTCTATTTTTAGGCTTTTTTCCTCTGTTTTCACCTGGTGATCTGGCCAGTAAAACATCTTCTGTATTAGAGTACAAGAATAAAAATATAAATAGTGCACACTCAAATCATATCTAGAAAAATAACTGAACATGTGACCATTTAAAACCATAAATTAACCACTTTCCACCCGCCGTATAGTAAAATGACTCTAGTTCTGGGACGACGTCATATGATGGCGCCCAAGTACCGCTGCTTTTGCGGTGATCCTAGGATACGGCGCGACTCTGAATCTCGGTAAAGAGCCAATGACGTGGCTCTTTACCCATGTAATCGGCTGTGTCCAATCACAGCTGGTCACATGCAAACAAGGAAGTGCCGTTTATCGGTAATCAGGGCAATAACCATCAGTGCCCTGATTACAGTATAGCCCCAGCAGTGCCCATCAGTGATGCCAATCAGTGCCCATTAGTGATGCTAGTCAGTGCTGCCTTTCAGTGCTCATCAGTGCTGCCTATCAATGCCCATCAGTGCCAGCTATCCGTGCCGCCTATCTCTGCCCACCAGTGCTGCCTATCAGTGCCACCTATCAGTTCCCATCAGTGCCGCATATCAGTTCCAGCTATCAGTGCTCATCAGTGCGCATATTAGTGCCTCCTCATCAGTGCCACCTACTCAGTGCCCATCAATGCTGCCTATCAGTGCTCATCAGTGTCGCATATCAGTGCCCATCAGTGCAGCATATTAGGGCCTCCTCATCAGTGCCACCTAATCAGTACCCATAAGTGACCCCTCATCAGTGCCCATTAGTGCAGCCTATCAGTGCTTATCAGCACACATCAGTGAAGGGGAAAAATTACTTATTTACAAAATTTACTGACAGAGACTAAGAAAAAATATTTTTTTCAAAATTTTAGCAAAAAATAAAAAATCCAGTGGTGATTAAATACCACCAAAAGAAAGCTCTATTTGTGTGAAAAAAATGATAAAAATTTCATTTGGGTACAGTGTTGCATGACCGCCCAATTGTCATTCAAAATGTGACAGGGCTGAAAGCTGAAAATTGACCTAGGCAGGAAGGGGGTAAAAGTGCCCAATAGGCAAGTGGTTAGGTTAATAAAAAAAAAAAATCGAAATGCTGATTATCTTTGTACAATGTTGCTTTAATATACAAAAACAAATGTCCAATATAAGTAAAAGTAAAATTGAATCACACCATCCACCACAATCTCCAATGTGAAAAAGTTAGTGGAAAAACTTAAGCATTCTTTCTGGTGCAAGAATTATTTGTGGCACACTTGTAATAAAATAATAATTGAAAGGTGAAAGTCTTAGGAGGTATATAACACCAAAAAGTGAAGAGACTTGTAAAAGTGTTGATAGAAGATCCACCACCGCTTAAATTGGGGGCTTACCAGAAAGATTTCACCTTTCAAGGATTATTTTATTACAAGTGTGCCACAAATATTTTTTGTATTACGGACTTAATGTGTATTTAAAAGGTTCACTATATAAGTATACATACCTATGTAATTTATACACTGGGTTATACCATTTATTGCAGGATATGAATATGGGTATTGATTATGTTTATAGTTGTTAGCACTGCACTTTTCTCTATATGGTTTTATTTACAGGATTAGATCACTTGTATGTGCTAGCTGCTTACACACGTTTGTTTTTGACAGTGCGATATTTCTGCATATATAATTTTCATTCTTTCTGGTGCAAACAAGGATTGTGAAGCAAAGCTGGTTCTCCGAATCCTTCCAATCTGTGCTCTTACTGTATGATATGTTTACCAGAAACGGAGACCTCTCTGATCAGCGAGTGCCATTTGCTAGATTCACAGCACTGCAAAAGGCAATAAAGCCTAAATGGCTTACAGTTCTGGCCATACCTCTACTAGTCTAAATAAAGATGTGCAGAGGATTACGGTAGGCTGAGGCAATATTTAAAAATACATTTAAGCAGTTGATTAAATAGGTAACTGCATTAAAAGGTCTTTATATCGGTCTACACTTAAGCTTTAAGCAGCCTCTTCTGCTTTTATATTTATAACATGTCCATATATTAGATTCTCTGTGCTATTATTATCCACACATGATCTATTCTTGAAGCATTCATTTTCATTATGACCCCATCTATTATACTTTGGATGTCCTGTAAGCCATGGTATATATTTTAGTGGTGAGCATTGATAGCACATATTACCTTTAGTCTATCATCCCCAAGTCAATCAATGTTTAGTAGATTTTCTTTATTCAACTTCCATTAGGGGTCTGTCTTCTGTGACTGGATACTGCTGACTTTCATGAACAAAGATCACATGTACAGCCTGCGAAAATATGACAAGGTGAGTAGATAGCATTGTACAAAATGGAACTCAACACAAGTGATGGTTTGCCACCAGATTCACATAATATTAAGTTCAGTGGGCTCCCATTTGCTTATTTCTTAGGTTCTAAAGTCTTACATGTCATTAGTGCTCGAAAAATTGTTGAAATGTTGGTAATAATGATTAAGGAGTGACTGTATCATTATTAACATTAATATTATTCATCACCCTATTGTGCACTAATATTAAATACTGAATATGAATATTTTCTAAAAAAAAAGCTCAAATTTAGATATACATACATGACTAAATATGCTCATGCCTTCCTGCCTGTTCAGGCTGCTCTGTACATATTTTCAAATAGAGAGAGAGTCTAGATTAAACAGCTTTTGCTGTGGTTTGCCTTTAGAAAATCCAAAATGCTCTGTAATCCCTGGGTCGTGGGAGCAATCTGGATCAAATAGGATTTTTGTATTCAGCCTAAAATCCTTTTCATGGAGACATTGGAAGTTTTGTACTGTCAGGTAAACTGACCTCCACAAGAGGAATGGACACTGGTAAACAAAAAGTTGTAGGCCAGCCCAGGATAACACCTACTACATCCAGCATGACTCAGTTTTGTGGCATTCCGATGTAGCACCCTTCTAGTGTAGGGCAGGCTGCTAGGTAAATGTAGCCTGGCTCCCATGTAATCAGGGGAGCAGATGGTTGATACTTAAGGCTGCTCAGTGTTTCACAGGCTGCTGCTCTGTTACTTTCCCCTGTCTTCTAGAGGATTCTATAGGTATAGTGGGAGGAAGAACAGAGCAGGCAGCCTAAATATTTATGGGACTCCAGTCAATCCCTGGGGAGGTGTGCCCAGAAGGTGGTGAGAAAGCCCATAAACAGTCTGGGGCCTGAGCAGCAAAGGGCAGTGTTCCTTTGTCCAGTCCTGCAGGAGCAGACACCTGTGTAGGGCTCTGCCCCCTGGTGCAGGACCCTAGAAGAAGCCTTGAGGAAAACTATTTGCAGATACTGCAGATATGTGTCCAGGGATCCAGTTGGGTCTGGGGGAAGCTCACTGGAAAGAGCCAGGAGGAAGTTGGTGGGAAAGAGTCCAGCTGTCCTATGGTGGTGTGAGTCTACATCTCCCTCACTAGGAATAGCTTGGTGGATATCGACAGGAGGCAACGGATGATCCTGTGGTCATGTGAGTAAAAGACCCCAATGCTGAAGGAAAGTGACTGTGTGAAGCTTTTACCTCTAGACGGAGTACAGGTCACCAGCAGCATAGAGATCCTGTGGGACATTCAATGTGTACAGTGCAGCCAGCAACTTTGTACACTGTAATCAGCAGTTCATGCATAGTATAGAATAAAAAGACGTGTGCCGTCTACACATTACTTAAATGCATCAAACAGAAGAACAAAACATCAATACAAAAATACAGATCATCATATGTACTCTCCAAGGGGTGGTGTACCCTGATACCCAACGCGTTTGCATTATTCTGATACCTTCAGTTAAGGCACTTACACAGAGGAGGCATGCCATACACTGGACCCTGATATCTACAGGACACATTGAACCAGGGACGCTTGGATATTATCCGCCCGTTACGCAGCCCACATTCAAAGCTCTAACGACAGTCTGTCCCATCCAATCTTTATTAACATTTACTGATGCTGGAAACATAGTGCACCTTAAATCTTCCATCATCGTGGTCTGGCGTCCATTTACATTTTGTTTGATTGAATTGCCTTTGGTGCTCCTTGAACATGGAATCATTCCAATGGAATTAAAACATATGTAAATATACCCAACTCTCAACCCCTGATGAAAGTATCAGAATACTGGAAACACGTCGGGTATCGGGTACACCACCCCTTGGAGAGTACATATGATGATCTGTACTTTTGCACTGATGTTTTGTTCTTCTGTTTAAAGTATTTAAGTAATGTGTAGATGGCACACGTCTTTTTATTCTATACTATTAAAGATATATATTTTTTTATCACAGAGTTGGTGGTCTATTAAAGTCCCATTTAGGGGGTATTTTTCCTTATTCCATTGCATCAGGGATGGGACCACCATACTCTACATCTGATACGGTGGAGGTCTCTCTTTTTTCTACTTAGACTGTTTCTGAACCAGTAGAAAAATGAAAAAAATTATGTGTGCCTGGCTGTGTGTGTTCTAAGGAGAGAGATTGGACTGTATTCACCAGCGTCTCCCATGGTGGTGCACTGTACCAGTACCAAGAAATAGGTAGCATATCATAAGCACAGAGTAACACAGGAAGTCTTGCACTCTCAGGATTAGGGATGAGCCAAACACCCCCCGGTTTGGTTCGCACCAAAACATGCGAACAGGCAAATAATTTGTGCGACCATGCGAACAACGTTAAAGTCTATGAAACACGAACATGAAAAATCAAAAGTGCTAATTTTAAAGGCTTATATGCATGTTATTACCATAAAAAGTGTATAGGGACCCGTGTACTGCCCCAGGGGACATGTATCAATGCAAAAAAAAGTTTTTAAAACAACTGTTTTTTCAGGAGCAGTGATTTTAATAATGCTTAAAGTGAAACAATAAAAACAAAATATTCCTTTAAATATCATGCCTGGGGGTCCCCTTAGTCTGCCTGTAAAGTAGCGCATCTTTCCTATGGTCTGATATGGATATTAAAGAGAACTCTACGCCAATTTTTTTTTGTAAATGGTGTGAGGTCCCCCCCAAAATCGGGGAACCCCGTACCAAAACGTAAAAAAATGGCATGGGGTCCCCCCAAAATCCATACCAGTCCCTTACCCGAGCATGCAACCTGGCAGGCCAAGGCAGGAGGGGGACAAGCAAGCATCCCCCCTCCTGACCCGTACTAGGCCACATGCCTCAACATGGGGAGGGTGCTTTGGGGTCCCCTCCAAAGCACCTTGTCCCCATGTCGACGGGGACAAGGGCCTCATCCCCACAACCCTGGCCCGGTGGTTGTGGGGGTCTGCAGGCGGGGGGCTTATCGGAATCTGGAAGCCTTTAACAAGGGGCCTCCCAGATCCCGCCCCCCCATGTGAATGGGTATATTGTACCCCTACCCATTCACCAAAATTTAAAAAATTTTTTTTAAAAAGTGTCCCACGATGTCCATCCATCTTCAATCACGGCGCCCAGACCCGAAAAATTTAAAAAAGTTGCTCCGCCTCGATGGGAGGCATCCTGACGACTGCTATCTCTTGGCTGTGACAGCTGTTATATAGGCAAGGGCGGGGCCGCATCAGATGACGTTAGAAGGGGGTGGGGCCACATGGTTACATCAACGGTGTTCCCACCCTTGCCTATATAACAGCTGTCACAGCCAAGAGACAGCAGTCGGCGGGTCACCTCCCATCGAGGCGGAGCTTTTTTTTCTTCTATTTTTCGGGTTCATCAGCACCGTGATTGAAGATGGATGGACACCGATGGACACTTTTTTTAATTTTATTTTTTAATAAAGGAATTGTCCAAAACTGTCTCCTGTCGCTTTTACTTTTTTGACACTTTTTTGGTGAATGGGTATCGTGTCCCATGTACCCCATATCCATTCACATGGGGGGGCTGGGATCTGGGGGCCCCCTTATTAAAGGGGGCTTTCAGATTCCGATAAGCCCTCGGCCCGCAGACCCCCACAACCACTGGGCAAGGGTTGTGGGGATGAGGCCCTTGAAGGACCCTCCCCATGTTGAGGGCATGTGGCCTGGTACTGTTCAGGAGGGGGGTGCTCGCTCGCCCCCCCTATTCTGGCCTGCCAGGTTGCATACTTGGATAAGGGTCTGGTATGCATTTTAGGGGGCCCCCACGCCATTTTTAAAAAAAATTTTGGCGCGGGGTTCCCCTTAAAATCCATATTAGACCTGAAGGGCCTGGTATGAATTTTGGTGGGACCCCCACGCCATTTTTTTTTACATCTTGGCGCGGGGTCCCTCTTAACCACTTCAATACACTGTGTTATATATACTACACTGCCTGCACTGACTGAATATAGAGTCTACACTAAATGCAGAGTATATATATATATATATATATATATATATATATATATATATATATATATATATATATATATATAATACTAGACTATTATATATATATATGCACACCACCAACTAACCTGCCTGCCTAATCTAGGTCAATCTATCTCCGTCCACACACTATACGCGGCCGATATTTATGTACGTAAGCAGCCTTATATAGTGTGGTGCGTGGACTTAGTCTCCCTGAGCCTTGACTGACCAAAGGCACTCTGCCTTTGGTCAATTGTGGCTCTTGCAGCAGAGTGCGCTGTGATTGGCTAAAGCATGCAGGTCAGGTGCATGCTTCGGCCAATCATCAGACGTCAATGCACTGCGAACTCACAGTGCATTATGGGGCGTTCCGCAGCACTCTAATTTGCCGCAAATGCCCCATATGTTCGGTTTGTTTGCGAGCAAACGAACACCCGATGTTCGAGTTGAACTTACGTTTGACTCGAACCGCGGGCTCATCCCTATCCAGGATATTCAAAAGCAATCCCACAGAGGGGTGGGCAACAGCAAACAAACTGCTAGCAATCTCCCTAAAAATAGCAGAACTGGGGATTCCCTGCAGATCAAAGAGATCCCGGACGGATGGTGGACGGGAAGGATGCGTTATATGGTCTAACCTTAGGAGGCAGGGGAAAGGAAGAGCTGGGGCTGTTGCTTCTCCTCCCAGCTGAACAGGAAGTGTATTCTGAGACCCGATTGGGCTTCCTGATTAGCCGGGAGAAGAATCAGGAAGACAATAGCGAATATTAATTTGCTATTGTCACACAACTGGGTGGACTCAGGACGCAGTGCTTTATGTACATCATAATTTCCATCCACAAGTTAAGGGGCAGTTGTTGAAGTATGGGCATGGATAAAATGTCAGAGACACTGACAGGTAATTCAGATTTACAAGTGATGGTCCAGATTCTGGTACTGATCGCCAGTCACAGACATATATTTCTATATTTGAAGCCAGCAGATCTAGGCAGAGCTGCACAATGCTATATGACTCAAAGTATTGGTACAGTAATCATGTATATTGCATAAAGATGAATATTTTATGCTCAGTTCCCATAGATCCCTGCTGATCCAACATGTTATAGAAACATGATGAAGAATGATAGAGTGGACTGGAAGATGACCTGTTACAAAATGTATACAATGTTATTAGTAGTTCCCATTCTCTTTTACCACTTGTATACATATGACAGGGGTCAGTGGCAGGATGGGATGCCTACTGCTGGCACATGCACCCCACTTTCTTCTTCATTCTGATCCGTGCATGCCCAACTTAACACAGCCCATGCCCCAATTTCAGCAATCAGGTCCCGAATGAAAGGCACAGCTCCTCTGTCACCAGCACAGATTGCTAATTAGACAGGGCACTGTGCAGCTATTCAGCCTGGTGCCAGCTGACAAGTGACACATACGGCTGTATGCACTAACCTCGATCTTCTGCAGATGACAGGTCCTCCTCCAGCCACAGTCCGAACACCATCTAATAAGAGCAGCGGCCCGAGGCTCCGAGAAAGTCCATGATTGCTCCGTGCCCCGAGTCTACCCTTTTTTTAGCCAATTAGAGCCTCAGGCTCTAATTATGTTCTTCTAAAGAAAAAAAAATCCACTTAAATCCATGCGTCCGGCGCCCTACATGTAGATTAGGGGGGATCAGGGGGGAGGCGCCCCTGTGCCTCTGGTCCAGGGGATGCCCCATAGTTGTGGGGAACATCTCCAGGACTCTTAGTGCTTATTCACTCTTGTTGTGTTAGCTCGCTTTTTTTTTTTCTTATTTATGTACCGTTTATTTTTGCTTTCCTTGTGAGCTAACTTCTGTTATAACCTTGTCTGTTAACCCACTTGTTAAAAATGAATAAAACTATTGAACAGAACAGAAAACTTTTTGGGTTACAGTTAACTACAATTATCAATGTAATGCTCACACAGACCCAGCATTCAAATTTTAATTATACTGCAGGTCTGGAAACTGGAGGAGACCCATACTGCAACAGTTACTACAGTCAGCTCCCCGCAAGACTCGCCAGCTTCTTCTGAATCTCTCTGTACTAATCATGACCCTCCATACAAGGACAGCAGCCCAAGAGTTGAAAGCAACACTCAGGAAAATGGACAACAACAGGCATGGAGTGAGAGGACAGAGTCTGCACCTGGGAGCTGATATTTCACAGCAAGTCCCTCTATTGCCTCTGGAACTGTTGGCCAAAATGTTTTACTGGAAAACATTTACATAAAACTCAGGAAATTGCAAGCATTTTGGAAAAGGACCGGAGCTATGTACAGTCCATCAAAAGGCTGAGGAGTCTGAAAAGGCTTCATAAACCTTAGGTGGAAGAGGGAGGCTTACTGCAGATGAGAAAAATGAACTATTTAACAAGTATTGGGGGCTGGATATAAGGATGAAAGAGCACAGAGATGAGTGAGAAAGGATACTGTAAACCTTTGGGCTGAGAGACAGTAGTAATAGTGCACTTAAAAATGGACCACCAGCATTAATGAGAGGAGATGACCATTCGTAGTTCTCTTTTTCAAACAATTCTCTTCTAACTTCACACCCATAACCTATTTTACAGTAGGGTTGATTTAAAAAAAAAAATGGTCTGTCCCATCCTTAGCATCTTGACATGCCACCTGTTATCTTTCTAGAGCAGAATACATAGTACATAATACATGGGGTTCTCATTCTCAACTATAACCTGTGTTTTCCTTTAACTCTGATGTTCTTTTGTAATCGTTTTGCGTTTTTAATTTGTAGGACCTCTATTTTGCAGTTCCCTGGCTTCACTCCCTAATTTTTTATGATATTATATCAAACAGCCTTTTATGTACTCTGCTTCTACTCTTTTCTCTTTGTTAAGTACTGGACTCCATGTCTCTCTTGGGATCCATGAGCAGGGAAGTGAAGAGTAATGATCTCTCTTAGTAGATAACAAGATTTCACAGTAATTATTATAAGGATCGGACTTTGTGGTCTCAGATTTACCTCCATTACCTCCTTATTTGCTCACTGCCCTTCCCTTACTTCTTTCTTTTTGTCTGTAAGTGCCGAAATGTGTACTTAAATCAATTATAAGATTCCTTGTGGTATTAGAGTGCCTATAATGAACTTCCATGCAAAGTAATAAATTATAGATGTCATTACTCTCTGAATACATGCTATGTTTCCTTACATTCAACATGATGTTTGAATTGTAAACATTGACCAAAAGTAAAATTCTTCAAAATGCAGTTTTGGACTGAGCTAGGTATAGGATAAAACATTGACATGCTGAAGTGATCAGCCTGTGGAAAATATGTAATCTTCTAATTGGGAGAATAAATGGTCATTGAAAGAGCTTCAAATGCATCTACCATATAGAGGGGTTAAGGGTCTATATTAAAAGGCAGTTATTTAGGCTGTATTTTTCATCACTGAGTTGTTTAATTCAAGATATAAAAAAAAATTAAAAAGCAGAACAATATTAAATTATACAGTATCTCACAAAAGTGAGTACACCCCCCACATTTTTGTAAATATTTTATTATATCTTTTCATGTGACAACACTGAAGAAATGACACCTTGCTACAATGTAAAGTAGTGAGTGTACAGCTTGTATAACAGTGTAAATTTGCTGTCCCCTCTAAATAACTCAACACACAGCCATTAAAGCGGAGTTCCACCCAATTTTTTCACTCCTCACCATGCAGTACTGATGCACATTCTTAAAATGAATTGGCAATTTATTTTTATTTTTCCTGTTCACTTACATGATTTATGCCTATATCTAATTTCACTTCCTCCTTTAGCCGCCATGGTGCCGTACGTAATTTCTGGTTTTGCATGGGCTCCTGGGAGATCTTGGTCAGCTTGGCATGGCACTGCTCCAGTAACATTTAACATTGGCGTCCATAGAAATTCTTGGTCAGCTTGGCATGGCATGGCTCCAGTAACATTTAACATTGGCGTCTATGGAAAATCTTGGTCTTCACAAAGTAAGAAAACAATGCTGCACAAATAAAAAAGCTGTGCATAGTTTACAGCATACCTTTGTTACATTGCACAAGGCATGAGTATTCTAGGGGTATTTTTATCTTAAAAGTCATATTTCGGCCCGAACTCTGCTTTCATGTCTAAACCACTGGCAACAAAAGTGAGTAAAGCCCTAAGTAAAAATGTCCAAATTGGGCCCAAAGTGTCAATATTTTGTGTGGACACCATTATTTTCCAGCACTGCCTTAACACACTTGGGCATGGAGTTCACCAGAGCTTCACAGGTTGCCACTGGAGTCCTCTTCCACTCCACCATGACGACATCACAGAGCTGGTGGATGTTAGAGACCTTGCGCTCCTCCACCTTCCATTTGAGGAGGCTCCACAGATGCTCAATAGGGTTTAGGTCTGGAGACATGCTTGGCCAGTCCATCACCTTTACCCTCAGCTTCTTTAGCAAGGCAGTGGTCATCTTGGAGGTGTGTTTGGGGTCGTTATCATGTGGAATACTGCCCTGTGGCCCAGTCTCTGAAGGGAGGGGATCATGCCCTGCTTCAGTATGTCACAGTACATGTTGACATTCATGATTCCCTCAATGAACTGTGTATCATCATTAGAAGAGGCTTCCTTCTGGGACGATAATGCCGACCAATTTGATGCAGTATGTGGCATATGGTCTGAGCACTGACAGGTTGACCCCCCACCCCTTCAACCTCTGCAGCAATGCTGGCAGCACTCAGACGTCTATTTCCCAAAGCCAACCTCTGGATATGACGCTGAGCATGTGCACTCAACTTCTTTGGTCGACCATGGTGAGGCCTGTTCTGAGTGGAACCTGTCCTGTTAAACCGCTGTATGGTCTTGGTCACCGTGCTGCAGCTCAGTTTCAGGGTCTTGGCAATCTTCGTATAGCCTAGGCCATCTTTATGTAGAGCAACAATTCTTTTTTTCAGATCCTCAGAGAGTTCTTTGCCATGAGGTGCCATGTTGAATGTCCAAAGACTAGTATGAGAGAGTGAGAGCAATAACACCAAATTTACACACCCGAGGCGCATGACAACGGGAAAGGAAAATGGCTAATTGGGCCCAATTTGTACTCACTTTTATTGCCAGCGGTTTAGACATTAATGGCTGTGTGTTGAGTTATTTTGAGGGGACAGCAAACTTACACTGCTATACAAGCTGTACACTCACTACTTTACATTGTAACAAAGTGTAATTTCTGCAATGTTGTCACATAAAAAGATATAAAAAAAATTTACAAAAATGTAAGGGGTGTACTCACTTTTGTGAGATACTGTATATGCTATTCTGGAGTAATAGATTTCTTATGGACAGACCTGGACAGAAGCAGAGAACAATACTTCTGTCATTTGTTCACAAATGTTAGCAATCCATCTGCTGACTTTCAGTGGGGCTGATTTACTTAAACCACAGCGAAGGCAGGTAGAGCAACCAATCAGGATTTACCTTTCATTCTGTTGGAAAATTTTTAAAAAATTCTAATTGGTTGCTAAGTGCAACTTCTTCACATTTGCTCTAGCTTTCTTTTTCCCGTGTTTGTAAATCAGCACAGTGTCACGTGTGAGGAGTTATTGAGTGTTATGGTGAGACATTTATTCTGCAAGGGTAAGCTGCAGTTCCCAGCCTTAGTAACGCTTTCCATATTGGGAAATGCCTTTAATATTGCACAATGGGGTTATAAAGGAACTCTTTTTTTTTTTTTTTTTGATTTTTTTTTGGAAATCAGTTTACTCTGCATATATTAGGACGTCGGTACCAATGTCATTGGTTTGCTAGTAGCAGTTATATACAGAGGAACATTTGTAAACCATAATTTAAATGGTGTATCTAAAGTTATAAAATGAGCTTTTTCTATAAATGCTACAGTATCAATAGTGTAATTCTATACCTTTGATATCATGTTAGTATTAAGACTGAGCTATTGCTTTTGGTAGCGTTTTAGGCAAAAACTGCATTGTACTTTGATATTGGTGAACTTTAAGAAATAGTTGTGGATAACTGTGTTGTCTGTGGGAAGATATTTATATGGATTAATACAATTGTTACTAAAACTGCATCTGAATATTTATTAAATAAAAACAGTAATAGTAATTATTTACTTGTAGCGTTTTATATTATAATTAGCAAGATGTATCAGTAAGCTTGATATTTATAGTTCCCTTTCTTGAGAGACTGAGTTTTGTAAAATTCATCCAAATTCATTTTTAATATGTTCATCATGGGAATCTATGAAAAGGTCTTTCTAACACAAGCTGCCCAAAGACTTATGCCGCGTACACACGACCGGACTTTACGGCATACTTGGTTCAGCGAACTGGAGTCCGTCGGACAATTTGATCGTGTGTGGGTTCCAGCAGACTTTTTTTCCCCAAAAGTTTGACGGACCTAGAAATGAAACACTTTTCAAATCTTTTTGATGGACTCGAGTCCGGTCGAAAAGTCTGCTCGTCTGTATGCTAGTCCGACAGACAAAAACCGACGCTAGGGCAGCTATTGGCTACTGGCTATGAACAGCCTTGTTTTAGTCCGGTCGTACATCATCACGTACAAATCCATCGGACTTTGGTTGATCGTGTGTAGGCAAGTCCGTTTATTCATAAAGTCCGTTGAAAAGTCCGCAGGACAAAGTATGCCTTAAAGTCCGGTCGTGTGTACGCGGCATTAGGAGTATGGTTGACAGGGCAAGCCCCAGAGCATTACAAAGCTTTTGTATGAGTTTATAAGTAGCTTCTGTGGATAGGAAGGAGCATAGAGGGAGAGCATTAACTTTTGCCCAACAGCAGCTGGCCAGCACAGGTTAGTTGAGCTCCTAAAAAGAGAAGAGGCTGTTTTTTGAAATGTGTAAGCCTTAGAAGTTTTGGATAGAATGCAACAGGTCATTTTTTGGGACCCCTAAAAAGGGCAGTAGTGAAGTGATATCCCTTTGCTTTTAGGACAGAAGTATTGAATGGACCAATTATTGGTTGAAAAACACTACCTTAGGCAAAAACAGGAATATTGTACTGAGGACCACCTTGTCGTCATAAAATACAGTGAACTGAGAGTAACAGCAAAGATAAGTGATAACTCAACACTGGGAAACATAAGGAGTACCTTGGGGAAGATCAGTTTGGACAAGAACAAAGAATCATGGCAAATTGAATTGTGAAGTCAGGAAAGATGTCAAACCACAGTATGTATTTTCCCATATTCCATGAGAGATCTTTGAGGATAACTTAACATTCAGCATAGTATTGGTTGTTGAATCTGAAAAGCCCTTGCAATAGAATGAAGAATTCTAAATACAAACTGTCAAAGACATCAACTTGAGATCTTGATATAGAAAAGGGTCATGTGATAGAAGGTCTACTCCAGGGGTACTGAATCAAAATTCATGGGGGTCCGGTCAGTAAAATTTTCTTCCAGCGGAGGTCCGGGTAGCAGATTGGTGATGACTCAGATGCTTCACATCACAGCCTCTTGTGCACGTCATGATTGATTTCTATTGCCCTTGTAGATACCTGTGTTTTTCTAAGTGTGAACAAGCCCTTACATCTATGCCCTCAGTCCCCCCTTCACAACACATCTCTCCCTTTTTCATCACAGTCCCCCATCATTGACCGACCCATCAGAGACCCGCCAACCCATTACAGACGGTTCCCATCACAGCGTGTCCCTTTAAAGACCCCCTCCATCACAGACCCCACCCACCCCCATCACACACCCCTCCCACCCCCATTACAGACCCCCCTCCACAAACACAGATCCCCCCTCCATCACAGATCCCCCAATCACAGATCCTCTCCTCCACAGACCCCCCTCCACCAAAGACCCCCCTCCATCCCAGATCCCCCATCACAGACACCACTCCATCAAAGACCCCCCATTACAGACCCCACTTCATCACAGACCCTCCATTACAGACCTCACTCCATCACAGATCCCCCATTACAGACCCCACTCCATCACAGACCCCACTCCATTACAGACCCCCCATCACAGATCCCACTCCATCACAGACCCTCCATTACAGACCTCACTCCATCACAGATCCCCCATTACAGACCCCACTCCATCACAGACCCCACTCCATTACAGACCCCCCATCACAGATCCCACTCCATCACAGACCCCCCCATTACAGACCCCACTCCATCACAGACCCCCCCATTACAGACCCCACTCCATCACAAACACCCATTACAGACCTCCCATCACAGATCCCCCTCCATCACAGTCCTCCCTCGGTATTACAAAGTCAGACTGTTCCTTTCATAAACGCAGCATTCCCCCTTCCTCCCCCTCCCCACACTGCCCTACCTTAGTCACACAAGCCAGGAAGTACGCAGGTCCAGACAAAGGGTGGGACTTTTCAAATTAAAGGCGGGTGATTGGTTGCCGGGACCGCCCCACTGTCTAGCAACCAATCACCTGCTTTGTAACTTGAAAAGTCTCACCCTTTGTCCAGATCTGCAGCGTTCCAGGCTTGTGTGAATAAGGTAGGGAAGTGTGGGGAGGGGGAGGAAGGGGGAGTGATGCGATGATGTAAAGGAGAGACCTGCAGTGCCTCCCATGTAATCAAGGATTTTAGCGGCAGTGGCGAGCAGGCGAGCTGGCAGAGGGGAGAAAACACTCAGGCAACTGTTTGGCGAGGCTGCGGGCCGCATAGGGCTGCTACTGGGTCCAGATTCGGCCCGTGGTCCGCCATTTAGTGATGCCTGGTCTACTCAGAGTTGAATAGGATCAGTGTTGCCAACCATCAGTATTTTTACAAACTATTTGTAGCACTTACCCCCACAGAAGCCTCTGATAATGATGGGTTCTCTGTTCTGCCACAACTCTTAAAGCTGCTCAGTCCCCACTGACACACCTGGTTATAGGTAGAAGGCCGCTCACACCTGTGGAACTTAAGCGTTAGTATGCTACACTAAAAAACTACACAGGAAATAGGCCAAGCAACTGGTGGAAGATTAAATGAATGTATTGAAGCAATGCAGGTAAGCAACGCATAAATCAAACAACAGGCTGATAAAAAGATTTTAACTAAGTAGATGGTCATTGACCCATAGTTTAGGGTTTAAGCAAGGGCATAAAGCAACTTGGGAAAATAAAGGGTCTTTGTGTGCACACTACACATACAACTCCAACAGCGGGAGGGCATATGCATTCCTGACAAAGGGGTACCCCTTTGCTGCTGAACCCTGACCACCGTGGTCAGAGTGCATCCCTCCGTCATACGCAGCCCTGCTCTCTGCTATCCTCTATCCCTCTCACCCCCTCCTCTCTGCCTGCAGTGTTTGTGTTATATGGGTTAACAAACACTTTAAATTTTATATTTTTTAAGCCCATTCAATCACTGGAGATAGATCTCTTTACTTGTAGGACACGCACCAGCTGCTGCATGAAGGAACATAGTTACATAGTTGGTAAGGTTGAATAAAGACTCCAGTCCCTCAACCCGAGTGGGTTTGTGTGTGTATTATGTTGCTACCACTTCCTGCATACCTTATATTATGTTCGCTAAGATGCCCATCTTAGCAAACACATGCATGCATTTGCCCAACATGCACTCAGTTTCAATGGGCCAGAGCAGATGTTGAGGGTGCACAATTGTAGCATCCAGCTGGTCCTGCAAATGGTATGGCAGAGGGGAATTGAGGGACCAACAATCTATGCAGAGAGCCCCCCCACTGTTGCATATGCAATGGGATGCAGCAATTGAAAATGAGGAGTGCTGGTATGTACTATTCATGGATCTGGAACTGCATAGGGGTCTTTTTTAAAATTTTGCTAAAGGTGAACTTAGGCTTTAAAGTATAATTAGATGCATTTTTTTTTTAATTTTTGGACAGAGTGGAGAGGGATTAGAACACTTGTCAGGTTTTTATTGCAGTGTGTGCCCTTGTTAGGTAGATTCACTCTCTCTATTCATATTATTTAGCATTTAGCAAGAGGAAAAGTGAAAGAAATTCCACATTTTGGGTTGTCACCAGAACAGGAATAGAGGGTAAATCTTTCAATGGGGAGACTAGTTTTGGTGAACCTGGGATTCCCTAACTTTCGAGAAAGTTTCTGTAAATTCCTGTTTTGACTATGCAAGAGGAAGTAAAGGAACATCTATTCAAAGGAACACAGATGGCAAAAAACCTAACAGGGATTGGAACCCTCCTATACTTTATCGGAAAACTTATAAATATTGATTGTTTTAGTTTGTAAAAAGTGTTTTTGTCATATTAAGCTTTCATGCACAGTAGGTGCTTAAAGAACTGTTGGAAAAAACGCTAGATAAAAAACATTAATCAGCAGTGTTTTCGGAAGGGTTTATAAGAGGCAGTGTTTTTGTCAAGGGGTGAGCGGCCGCCGTCCTTAAAATACCAGTGAATAGCTGGGTGTTAAGGAGCAGACCGGCAAACTGGCCGCTGCTTCCTTAACCACTTCAGCCCCGGAAGGTTTTACCCCCTTCCTGACCAGAGCACTTTTTACAATTCGGCACTGCGTCGCTTTAACTGCTAATTGCGCGGTCATGCAATGCTGTACCCAAACGAAATTTGCGTCCTTTTCTTCCCACAAATAGAGCTTTCTTTTGATAGTATTTGATCACCTCTGCCGTTTTTATTTTTTGCGCTATACACGGAAAAAGACCGAAAATTTTGAAAAAAAATGATATTTTCTACTTTTTGTTCTAAAAAAAATCCAATAAACTCAATTTTAGTCATACATTTAGGCCAAAATGTATTCGGCCACATGTCTTTGGTAAAAAAAATGTCAATAAGTGTATATTTATTGGTTTGCGCAAAAGTTATAGCGTCTACAAACTAGGGTACATTTTCTGGAATTTACACAGCCTTTAATTTATGACTGCCTATGTCGTTTCTTGAGGTGCTAAAATGGCAGGGCAGTACAAAACCCCCACAAATGACCCCATTTTGGAAAGTAGACACCCCAAGGAATTTGCTGAGAGGCATGTTGAGCCCATTGAATATTCATTTTTTTTGTCCCAAGTGATTGAACAATGACAAAAAAAAAAAAAAAAAAAAAAATTACAAAAAGTTGTCACTAAATGATATATTGCTCACACAGGCCATGGGCATATGTGGAATTGCACCCCAAAATACATTTAGCTGCTTCTCCTGAGTATGGGGATACCACATGTGTGAGACTTTTTGGGAGCCCAGCCGCGTACGGGGCCCCGAAAACCAATCACTGCCTTCAGGATTTCTAAGGGCGTACATTTTTGATTTTACTCCTCACTACCTATCACAGTTTTGAAGGCCATAAAATGCCCAGATGACATAAAACCCCCCCAAATGACCCCATTTTGGAAAGTAGACACCCCAAGCTATTTGCTTTGAGGCATGTTGAGTCCATGGAATGTTTTATATTTTGACACAAGTTGCGGGAAAGTGACAAATTTTTTTTTTTTTTTTGCACAAAGTTGTCACTAAATGATATATTGCTCACACAGGCCATGGGCATATGTGGAATTGCACCCCAAAATACATTTAGCTGCTTCTCCTGAGTATGGGGATACCACATGTGTGGGACTTTTTGGGAGCCTAGCCGCGTACGGGACCCCGAAAACCAATCACTGCCTTCAGGATTTCTAAGGGCGTACATTTTTGATTTTACTCCTCACTGCCTATCACAGTTTCGGAGGCCATGGAATGCCCAGGTGGCACAAACCCCCCCCAAATGACCCCATTTTGGAAAGTAGACACCCCAAGCTATTTGCTGAGAGGCATGGTGAGTATTTTGCAGCTCTCATTTGTTTTTGAAAATAAAGAAAGACGAGAAAAAAAATTTTTTTTTTTCTTTTTTCAATTTTCAAAACTTTGTGACAAAAAGTGAGGTCTGCAAAATACTCACTATACCTCTCATCAAATAGCTTGGGGTGTCTACTTTCCAAAATGGGGTCATTTGGGGGGTTTTTTTGCCACCTGGGCATTCCATGGCCTCCGAAACTGTGATAGGCAGTGAAGAGTGAAATCAAAAATTTACGGCCTTAGAAAGCCTGAAGGCGGTGCTTGGTTTTCGGGGTCCCGTACGCGGCTAGGCTCCCAAAAAGTCCCACACATGTGGTATCCCCGTACTCAGGAGAAGCAGCAGAATGTATTTTGGGGTGTAATTTCACATATTCCCATGGCATGTTTGAGCAATATATCATTTAGTGACAACTTTGCGCAAAAAAAAATAAAAAAAATAAAAAATTGTCTCTTTCCCGCAACTTGTGTCACAATATAAATTATTCCATGGACTCAACATGACTCTCAGCAAATAGCTTGGGGTGTCTACTTTCCAAAATGGGGTCATTTGGGGGGGTTTTGAACTGTCCTGGCATTTTATGCACAACATCTAGAAGCTTATGTCACACATCACCCACACTTCTAACCACTTGAAGACAAAGCCCTTTCTGACACTTATTGTTTACATAAAAAAATAATTTTTTTTTGCAAGAAAATTACTTTGAACCCCCAAACATTATATATTTTTTTTAAAGCAAATGCCCTACAGATTAAAATGGTGGGTGTTTCATTTTTTTTTTTCACACAGTATTTGCGCAGCGATTTTTCAAACGCATTTTTTGGGGAAAAAACACACTTTTTTACATTTTAATGCACTAAAACACACTATATTGCCCAAATGTTTGATGAAATAAAAAAGATGATCTTAGGCCGAGTACATGGATACCAAACATGACATGCTTTAAAATTGCGCACAAACGTGCAGTGGCGACAAACTAAATACATTTTTAAAAGCCTTTAAAAGCCTTTACAGGTTACCACTTTAGATTTACAGAGGAGGTCTACTGCTAAACTTACTGCCCTCGATCTGACCTTCGCGGCGATACCTCACATGCATGGTGCAATTGCTGTTTACATTTGACGCCAGACCGACGCTTGCGTTCGCCTTAGCGCGAGAGCAGGGGGGACAGGGGTGCTTTTTTTTTTTTTTTCTTTATTATTATTATTTTTTTATCTTATTTTTAAACTGTTCCTTTCATTTTTTTTTTTTTTTAATCATTTTTATTGTTATCTCAGGGAATGTAAATATCCCCTATGATAGCAATAGGTAGTGACAGGTACTCTTTTTTGCAAAAATTGGGGTCTATTAGACCCTAGATTTCTCCTCTGCCCTCAAAGCATCTGACCACACCAAGATCGGTGTGATAAAATGCTTTCCCAATTTCCCAATGGCGCTGTTTACATCCGGCGAAATCTAAGTCATAAAATGCTCGTAGCTTCCGGTTTCTTAGGCCATAGAGATGTTTGGAGCCACTCTGGTCTCTGATCAGCTCTATGGTCAGCTGGCTGAATCACCGGCTGCATTTTCAGGTTCCCTGTTGAGACAGGAGAGCCAGAGAAAAACACGGAAGACGTTGGGGGGGGAGGGGCATTCCCTCCCACTGCTTGTAAAAGCAGTCTAGAGGCTAATTAGCCGCTAGGATTGCTTTTACATGAAAGCCGACCGCTGGCTGAAAAGAATGATACCAAGATGATACCTAAACCTGCAGGCATCATTCTGGTATAACCACTCAAAGTCGTGAATGGCGTACCTGAAGACAAAAAAATGGTTAACAATAAAGCACAGTAAACGGTAAGGTATAAAAAATTGCATACCTGAAAAGCAAACATGATAAAACATAATAACAATAAAACATTGCAGAATAGAATACAGTAAAAAAGAACAGAACAATAGAGAGAGAGAATAGAGAGAGAAAGAACAATAAAACGACAACTATTTTTTTTTTATTTTATATTTTTGTATGTGTTTTTTTTTTTTTTTACACTTTTTTTTGTAACTAACTTTTATAACTGTAACCGGTTCCAGGTTCGGGTCTCTCAAAATGCGATGGCATCTTGGGAGACCCTGTGAAAGTGTGTCCTAGTCTGTGCAATGCTGTACCCTACGCTAATACTCAACTAGTGCATGGTAGCGTTCAAAATATTCACCAATGCAAAGACCAGGATTGTCAGGACAGGAGGGACAATAATAGCGGGTGTCACGCCTATATCCGCGCTTGCTGCAGACACAACATCTTTTTTGGGGGGGTTCGTTGGGTAGGGGTACTCGGGAGGACATAAAGAAAATGCCTCTCATGCAGCCGACTGCATTTGATTGGGGATGTGAATGGGGGAAGTACGGGCGCTGCAGAAGTGGTGGGTTCCCAATTAGGATTGGCGAATGCAGCAGGAAGGGCACTATGGGCACGACGGGCCTGTGTTCGTCTTCTTGGTGGCAGCGGGACACTACTTGTGCTTGCCACCTCACCAGCTTGAACTGCACTTATGGGACTCGCCACGTCACCAAGTGTTACTGCAGTGCTGGTTTGACTACGACCGGGGTGTACTAGGCCGCTGGTGCTTGCCAGTTCACCAAAACGCTACCAAAAAAACTGTTAGCGATCGCAGGGATCAGGCCTGACTCTGCGAACGCTGCAGTTATGTGTTTAGTGTTTTGTAAGTGACAGTGATCGATCGAAACTGCACTTGGGTGGGCTGGGCTGGGCCGGGCGGAGGGGCAAAACGCAGGTGCTAGCAGGTATCTGGGCTGATCCCGCTAACACTGCGTTTGTGGGAACCCTAAACTGCTGGGGACGCTAGTATAGATCTGATCGGATCAGATATTGATCCGATCAGATACTATACCACTAAGGGAGGCGTATGCTGCGTGCGTGGGTGTTAGCGGTACTGGCGCTAACCTGACGCTGCCTGGGGCTGGTGCTTGCCAGTTCACCAAAACGCTACCAGAAAAACTGTTAGCGATCGCAGGAATCAGGCCTGACTCTGCGAACGCTGCAGTTATGCGTTTAGTGTTTTGTAAGTGTCAGTGATCGATCGATACTGCACTTGGGTGGGCTGGGCTGGGCCGGGCGGAGGGGCAAAACGCAGGTGCTAGCAGGTATCTGGGCTGATCCCGCTAACACTGCGTTTGTGGGAACCCTAAACTGCTGGGGACGCTAGTATAGATCTGATCAGATCAGATATTGATCCGATCAGATACTATACCACTAAGGGAGGTGTACGGTGCGTGCGTGGGTGTTAGCGGTACTGGCGCTAATCTGACGCTGCCTGGGGCTGGTGCTTGCCAGTTCACCAAAACGCTACCAAAAAAACTGTTAGCGATCGCAGGGATCAGGCCTGACTATGCGAACGCTGCAGTTATGCGTTTAGTGTTTTGTAAGTGACAGTGATCGATCGATACTGCACTTGGGTGGGCCGGGCAGAGGGGCAAAACGCAGGTGCTAGCGGGTATCTGGGCTGATCCCGCTAACACTGCGTTTTCGGGAACCCTAAACTGCTGGGGACGCTAGTATAGATCTGATCAGATCAGATATTGATCCGTACAGATACTATACCACTAAGGGAGGCGTATGCCGCGTGCGTGGGTGTTAGCGGTACTGGCGCTAATCTGACGCTGCCTGGGGCGACGCATATCACCGCCGGGCGATCAGGGGGCTAAACCTTTATTCGGTAATAAACGGCGGGTGCCCTGACACTATAAAAAATAAACGAACTAACCAGCGTCACTCGTAACAGTTATACGGTGATCAGTGGTGAAAGGGTTAACTAGGGGGCAATCAAGGGGTTAAAACATTTATTCGGTAGTATATGGGGGTCCCTGTCGCTATAAAACGCTGACGGCGAACCTAAATATTTACGTCTCTAACTAGCGTCACCAGCGACACTAATACAGCGATCAGAAAAATGATCGCTTAGTGACACTGGTGACAGGGGGTGATCAAGGGGTTAAAACTTTATTAGGGGGGGTTAGGGGGGTATCCTAGACCTAAAGGGGGGTAATACTCACTGCCCTAACACTGTAACTGTCACAAACTGACACTATGCAGTAATCAGAAAAAAAAAAAAAAAAAAAATACTGCTAATGTCAGTTTGTGACAGGGGGGGGGGTGATTGGGGGGGGGATCGGGGGCGATCGGGGGGGGATCGGGGGTGTAAAGTATGCCTGGCATGTTCTACTGTGTGTGTTTGTGTTGTGTGGACTTACATGTCTTCTCTCCTCGGCGCTGGACGGAAACTGCCAGACCGAGGAGAGATGACATCACATCCTCTGCCTGTGTGAAACTACACACAGGCAGAGGAGGATTCCCATTGGCTGGGAGCGATCGCGAGGGGGGGGCCACGATCGGATGGTCTCCCCCTCGCCTCCCGACGCTCCCAGTCAGATGCCGACCGCCGATGGCACCGGGGGGGGGTCCGATCGGACCCCCCGCCCGCGGGAGGCAGATCACGTACAGGTACGTGATTCTGCCTGCCCGTGCCATTCTGCCGACGTATATATACGTTAGGCGGTCGGCAAGTGGTTAACAGCGGATGACTCATCAGAATGTAAACAAAATAATTGCCGGCAAATAAAAATTAAGAAAAGAAAACAGCGTGGGGGTCCCCCCCAATCCATACCAGGCCCTTTGGCTGATACTGCATGACTGCCCAATTGTCATTCAAAGTGCAACAGCGCTGAAAGCTGAAAATTGGCCTGGGCAGAAAGGGGGTGGAAGTGCTTAGTATTGAAGTGGTTAAGAAAGTGCTCCTAATGACAACTCTATGTGTATAAAAGACACCTGTCCACAGAATCTCCTTCTTCCATTCAAACCCACCATGATGGGCAAGACCAAAGAGCTGTGAAAGGACATCAGGGACAAGATTGTAGACCTTGATTGTGGAGCGATTATTCGCAAATGGAAGAAATACAAAATAACTCGATCAATCACCCTCAGTCTGGAGCTCCATGCAAAATTTCGCCTCATGGGGTAAGGATGATCATGAGAAAAGTTAGGGATTAGCCCAGAACTACACGGGAGGAGTTTGTGAATGATTTCAAGGCAGTTGGGACCACAGTCAACAAACAATACACCGCCACGGTTAGAAATCCTGCATCGCTCGCAAGGTCCCTCTCCTTAAGAAGGCACATGTACAGGACTGTCTGAAGTTTGCCAATGACATCTAAATGATTCAGAGAAGGATTGGGAGAAAGTGCTGTGGTCAGATGAGACCTAAATTGAGCTCTTTGGCATTAACTCGACTCGCCATGTTTGGAGGAAGGAAAATTCTGACTATGACCCTAAGAACACCATCCCTACAGTCAAACACGGAGGTGGAAACATTATGCTTTGGGGCTGTTTCTCTGCTAAAGGTACAGGCTTAGAACACTTGACTTTGCCGTATTGAGGGGCCTTTGGACGGGCCCATGTATTGTAAAATCTTGGATAAGAGCATTCTTCCCTCAGCCAGAACACTGAAGATGGGTCTTGGATGGGTCTTCCAGCATGACAATGACCTAAAACATACTGCCAAGGCAACAAAGGAGTTGCTCAAGAAGAAGCACATTAGGGGTGCGCATCTTCACTGGTCTCACGATTCGATTACGATTATCATGTCTTTGATTCCATTCCACGATGCATCACGATTAGGCTGGGTTCACACCTCCGACAGATGCAGCTCGCAGCAGGGGGTCCGGTGCGTCCCTGTTCTCTGTTTCAGGGACAAATTTGTGCCTGAATTCAGCCCTGAAACGAAGCCAAAGACGTACAGCATTCCTGTGCAAGCCGCTCCGCAGCCGCAACGGAGATATGAGAACCGGCTCCATAGAGAGCTGGTCACAATCTCCTGTCGTGCGAATTGAATGCGGCGAAACCGGCATCCAATTCGCATAAGTGTGAACCCATCCTTACTGCCCAAGTGCCCGTGTTTTTTTTTATCCAGAAATTTAAGCAGTCAGAAATTGAAGAACTATTTTTTATTTTCATCTGCTCTTAAAAAGTACACTTCCTGCATGTAGTAAAGTCTGAACAGTGAACACAGCAGACAACAGTATTTATTTAGAACAGTAAATACTATGGAAAATATTAAATGTAAACATTACCATAAATGTCTAAACCTTAAATGAAGACAAACTTTTTTTTGGATGGCGTGGAGATGAATTAGAACATCTGTCGGTGTTTTTTGCTGTCTGTGTGCCCATAAGAGAGATTCACCCTCTCTCTTTGTCCTGTTTACCATTAACATTGAAAGTTAAAAAAAAAATAAATAAAATAATTTGGGTTATCCCCAGAAAAGTCATAGAAGGGAAATCTTCCAATGGGTACAGTAGTTCTGGTGAACTAGGGTCCCCAAAAGATTGCTTTAATTTGCAGGGATTTCTTCTCACTTCCTGTTTTGGCTATGGGACAGGAAGTGAAGTATAAATCTCCATAATGGGACAAAGATGGCAAAAATAAACCTTACATGTGTGAAAACTTTTCCTTACTTACCACCATTCCACCGCAGAGACAGGGACCATCATTCCTCTGCAGAGACAGGAACCACCCCATTTCACTGCAGAGACAGGGACCCCCATTCCACCACAGAGACAGGAACCCCAATTCCACCACAGAGACAGGGACCCCAATTCCACCGCAGAGACAGAGACCCCCCCCCCATTCCACCACAGAGACAGGTACCACCATTCCACTGCAAAGACAGGGACCACCATTCCACAGCAGAGACAGGGACCACCATTCCACCGTAGAGACAGGGACCACCATTCCACCGCAGAGACAGGGACCACCATTCCATCGCAGAGACAGGGACCACCATTCCACTGCAGAGACAGGGATCACCATTCCACCGCAGAGACAGGAACCACCATTCCACCGCAGAGACAGGGACCACCATTCCACCGCAGAGACAGGGACCACCATTCCACCGCAGAGACAGAGACCACCATTCGACCACAAAGACAGGGACCACCATTCGACCACAAAGACAGGGACCACCATTCCACCACAGAGACAGATCACACTATCACAGTAACCCCCACCGACCCAAAACACAGACACCCACCCCCCAGAGAAACGGCAGACATCTCCATCACAGCCAATGGCTGAATCGTGATGCATTGATTCACTGATTATATTCAACAGTCCTAATTAAGGTCGTGGAGTGGCCTAGCCAGTATCCAGACCTCAATCCTATAGAAAATGTATGGAGTTGAAAACTCGAGTTGCCAAGAGACAGCCAAGAAACTGTAAGGATTTAGAGAAGATCTGTAAAGAAGAGTGGACCAAAATCCCTCCTGAGATGTGTGCAAACCTTGCCAACAACGGTTTCTCCACCAAGTACTAAGTCATGTTTTGCTTGGGTATCAAATACTTAATTTATTTACTGAACTGCAACTCAATTTATAATATTTGTATAATTTCTTTGTTCTTGATTTTTGGTTGATATTCTGTCTCTATCATTTAAAATACAAATATGATAAAAATTATAGAGCCTTCTTTGTACGTGGGCAAACTTACAAAATTTGCAGGGGATCGAATAATTATTTTCCCCACTATAAGGGTCACACCGTTTTTTTCTTACATTTTGGCGTGGGGTTCCTCTCAAAGTCCATACCAGACCTAAGGGTCTGGTACGGATTTTGGGGGGGAACCCGCGCTGTTTTTTTATATATTTGTACGTGGGGTTCCCCTTAACCACTAGGCGCCCGCGCTATAGCCGAAAGACGGCTACAGCACGGCGCTCAATTGCTGGGAGGGCGTCCCTAGACGTACTCCTGTTTACTCCTTCCCCGCGTGCCGCCACGGGTGCGCATCGGGGAAAATCTGTGTTGGCCGTGTCGCTTGGACACAGCCAATCACAGATGGCCAATCACAGTGGCCATTTAACACTCGATCGGCGTGGCCAATGGGAGATGATCTCAAGTGTAAATATATGAGATCATCTCTCATTGACGGCTCTCCCTCCTCACACAGAGACCGAGTGTGAGGAGGGAGAGCGACCTGTGCTGCAGATCTGTGAGTGAAAACTACATAAAACACAGTGCCCACAGTACATATCAGTGCCATCTGTCCCAGTGCCACCTGTCAGTGCCATCTGTCCCCAGTGCCACCTGTCAGTGTCACGTATCATCTGTTATCAGTGTCACGTCATCAGTGCCACGTATCAGTGCCATCTGTCATCAGTGCCACATATTAGTGCCATCTGTCATCAGTGCCACATATTAGTGCCATCTGTCATCAGTGCCACGTGTCATCAGTGCCACATATTAGTGCCATCTGTCATCAGTGCCACGTATTAGTGCCATCTGTCATCAGTGCCACGTATTAGTGCCATCTGTCATCAGTGCCACGTATTAGTGCCATCTGTCATCAGTGCCACGTATTAGTGCCATCTAGGGCTGCAACTTGCAATTATTTACATAATCGATGAGTGATTATTGTTTCAGTTAAAATAATCCTTAAAAAAAAGTGTGGTGTATAATTTAGTTAATATGTAAAGTTTTAAAAATGCCAATTTATTCTTAAATATCTCTATGCAGTGGTAAATATAAATAACCAACTATATGGTTAGAGAGCAAAATATCTAATCCACTCTGAGAATAACAGACAGAAGAGATATACTGTATACACTATTAGAGGGTATATACTGTATATACTATTAAAGGGTGAATCTGGTAAATATCATCAGACTCAGAGATCACATTTTTTTTATTTCTTCAAAAAAAAAATGTAATTCTAACCACTTCCCGCCCGGCCCATAGCAGATGACGGCCAGGCGGTGGTTCAGTTATCCTGACTGGGTGTCATATGACGCCCTACAGGATAACAGCCGCCACGCGCCCGTGGGGGCGCGCATCGCGGCGATCAGTGGTGCGGTGTGTCAGTCTGACACACCGCTACACCGATCTCGGTAAAGAGCCTCCGGCGGAGGCTCTTTACCACGTGATCAGCCGTGTCCAATCACGGCTGATCACAATGTTGACAGGAAGAGCCGTTGATCGGCTTTTCCTCACTCGCGTCTGACATACGCAAGTAGAAGAGAGCCAATTGGTGGCTCTCCTGACAGGAGGGGTCTGCACTGATTGTTTATCAGCGCAGCCTCCCCTCAGATGCCCACACTAGACCACCAGGGAAGCCCTCAGCATGTGGATGGCCAGGTATATCCCCATGTGGCCATCCACATGTAAAAATTTGCCCAAAATATGCCAGTGCCCACAAATGGGCACTGACTGGCACCTCTGTGGCAATTTACAAAACAGGGATGCCCAGCAATACCACCCATCAGTGTCATCAGTGCCACCCATCAGTGTCCATCAGTGTCACCTATCAGTGCTCATCTGTGCCCACCTATCAGTGCCCATCTGTGCCACCTATCAGTGCCACCCATAAGTGCCCATCAGTGCCACCTACGAGTGCCCATCAGTGCCGCCTACCAGTGCCACCTATCAGTGCCCATCAGTGCCGCCTATCAGTGCCCATCAGTGCCACCTCATTGGTGCCCATCAGTGCCGCCTTATCGGTGCCTGTCAGTGCAGCTATATCAGTGCCCATCATTGAAGAAGAAAAGGTACTTATTTACAAATACCACCAAAAGAAAGCTCTATTTGTGGGAACAAAATGATAAAAAATTTGTTTGGGTACAGTGTAGCATGACCGCGCAATTGTCATTCAAATTGCAACAGCGCTGAAAGCTGAAAATTGGCCTGGGCAGGAAGGTGTCCAAGTGCCTGGTATTGAAGTGGTTAAGAATGTTCGTTACATTTTCTAATTGTTAGTGGGGTCAAATCGACATTCATTTTCAACCACAGTGACAGGAAAATTTAGAAATAATAGAAAACTTCTTGGTTAAAGGAATTTTCAGACAGTGTATGTGGCTTTTGTTCAGAAATTACATTCATTTTAAAAACAGAAATTTTCAACAACATTCTTTCATTCAGCGAATGTACAAAGATTTTTCATCTGAAAATTGATCCGTGTGGCCAGCATAAGGCTCGGTACACACCTATGCAGTTTGCTTTTGATCTGTTTCTGCAGTGCTTTTTGCTGTGCGTTTTGATTTTTGCGCACGTGATTTTGCTGTGGTTTGCGTTTTTGCATTTTTTTTTTGGCCAATTTGAACACAAATTGCTGCAAAAACCCATTATATGCGTTTCTGCAGCTTCTCCATTGAAGTATATTGAACAAAAAAAGCACAGTTTTGCTTAAAAAAAAGTCCCTGACCCTTTCCAAATATGCAGTGGCTGAAAAAAGCATAGATGTGAACGTATCCCATGAGAAACCATGTAAATAAACTGTAGTGCGTTTCTGCAAAAAGCACCAAAAAACACAAAGGTGTGAACCAGGCCTAAGACTTTAGTAACATAATGGGGTTAAAAAAACTAAAATTAGCACTTTATAGTACAAAAAAAAAAGCAGATAATCACTACTGTAAGGGGTTAATTTTTTTTTTACTGTAGAACTGTGAAAGTAATATTTACAGTAGCAATTATTTGCTCTTTTTGTACTATAAAGGGCTCATTTTAGTTTTTTTCTTAACCCCATTATGTTACTGGCCGATTAATCGATTGTGAAAATAGTAATTGATTAATTTCATAATCGATTAGTTGTCGATTAATCGATTAGTTGTTTCATCCCTAGTGCCATCTGTCATCAGTGCCACATCAGTGTCATGTGCCATCTGCCATCAGTGCCACGTGTCAATTTCCTGGTGCTCCAGGGCCTTCAAAGGTGTACTAGGTAAACAAATACATAATAGGTGAACAAATGCAGTATGGAATATGATTTTACTTGTCTAACCTCCTTCTCTTTTTTCATTCCTTTTTTTCTCTACTTTGCTATTTCCCTTGTGAGCTACTCCAGGTTCTCCAGCTGCATCCGGCCTACCTACCCTGGTCCCCGAGCATCAACACTACTGACAACATGGCCTTTCCAAGCATTTGCTTCTCCAGGAGGGGGTAGGTTACGTATCTCCTCAGTGGGTCCCTCACCTCTGATCCATGGCTAACACAAACTACACATTCCCAACTCTCAAAATAATCACACGTGATACTCAGGGGCTCAATTCCCCTATTAAACGTCGAAAACTCTTGCAACTCTACCATTCCTTGCACGCAGATATCCTACTATGTGTTACACAGGGGATTATTTATTTTATATGAAATTTTTTTTTACATTTCCTCTTTATTTTTTTATCAACTTTATTGCTTTCACAAGGGATGGACAACATCCCTTGTGAAAGCATGGGCGTGCTTAAATTTATTTATTTTCTTATTAATCCACACTCAGTACCCCTTAAGTGAAAATAGAATTTTAGAAATGTCTGTGAATTTATTAAAAAGAAAAAACTGAACTATCACATGTACTTAAAGTGATTGTAAACAATCACAGAGTAAAACAACCAATTCAGTTTAAAATAGAAATGAAAGGCAAAATATTTATCTATAGATATAAAAAAATATATTTATGTATAGATATAAAAAAAATTTTACATTTGTGTTCCCCCTTTTTCCGAAGTGATACATAATCTCCGTTCTCAGCTATATATTAGCTGGGGGAGGAGAGGCAGCTGCAAACGGAGCTTCTGCGCAGGGGGGGCATGTCTGATCATTGGACGAGAGCAGGCTGAGTTCTCAGCATAGCTAGAGATCTGACCACGATGTGCTCTCCTAAGCCCAGTTGGTTAGTTTTTAATAGGAAAGCAGAGGGACTGGCGGGAACACAAGGGATTTCACAGAAAGGATGCAAAACTAAGAGAACCGGATACTTTTTTTTAGTACAAGGTACAGCAAGCACATATCAGGAATATGAAATGTTGGCTTTGCATATTCTAAGTATTCAAGAATATTCAAGTATTCAAAGCCTTTACTCAGTACTTTGTTGAAGCATCTTTGGCAACAATTACTGTCTCGAGTCTTTTTGAGTATGACACGCTTTGCACACCTGGACTGGGAGATTTTCATTTTTAGGTCTCTCCAGAGATGTTCAATAGGGTTCAAGTCAGGGCTTTGGTTGGGTCACTCTAGGGCATTCAAGTCAGGGCTTTGGTTGGGTCACTCTAGGGCATTCACAGAGTTGTCCTTAAGCCACTCCTGTGTTGTCTTGGCTGTGTGCTTAGGATCGTTGTCATTTTGGAAGGTGAACATTCGACTCAGTCTGAGGTCCTGAGCACTGTGAAACAGGTTTTCATTGAGGTTATCTCTGTACTTTGTTTCATTCAGCTATCCCTCAACCCCCACAGCATGATGCTGCCATCACTATGCTTCACTGTTGGGGTGGTATTGAGCAGGTAATGAGCAGTGCCTGGTTTCCTCAAGATATAATGTTTAGAATTAAGGCCAAACTTTTTCAATCTTGGTTATATCAGTCTAGAGAATCTTGTTCCTCACAGTCTGAGATTCCTTCGGGTGTTCTTGCAAACTCCAAGCAGACTTACATCTAGACATAAGCCCAGATTGATGATGGAGAGCTGCAGGGATCGTTGTCTTTCTGGAACTTTGTTCCATCTCCACACAGGAAACCTCTCTTACAGTACTAAAGGCTCGTACACACTATAAGAAAATTGGGGGGAACATTTTCATCCAAAGAATTTTCGTACGATTTTCGTATAGTGTGTGTACAACTTTCGATGGCCGATTCTGAATTTCCGTACGAAAATTCCTGAAGGGACAAACTTCACATTTTTTCTCGTACGGGAACAGAACTAACGATTTTCGTTTAATGTGTACCGTTTTGGTATGATTTTCATACAAGAAAAACCAGAAAAGAAAGACTGCGCATGATCAGAAACAATAAACAACAAAACAAAAGCCTTTGTCATACGAGAATTTTTGTACAAATTTTCGTTCATCGGTTCTGATTTTCTGTGAAATAACGAGGAAAATTGCACAATCGTTCGCCCAATTTTCTTATATTGTGTACCCCACTTAAGGCCCTTCTCCCCCAATTGGACTTGCACTTGGAAGAGCCCTGGTTGTGCCACATTTCTTCTATTTGCGAATTATAAAGGCCACTGTGCTCTTGGGAACCTTCAGTGCAGCGGGAATTTTTTTGTAGCCTTCCCCAGATCAGTGCCTTGCAATAATCCTGTCTCTGAGCTCAGCAGGTAGTTCCTTTGGCTTTTGCTCTGATACAGTATGCATTGTCAGCAGTAAGGCCTTTTATAGGGAGATGTGTTCCTTTCCAAATTATGACCAATCAATTAACGTAATTTACCACAGATGGACTCCAATCAAGGTGTAGAAACATCGCAGCAATGATTAAGAGGAATGGGAGGCATCTGAGCTAAATTTCAAGTGTTGTTGCAAAGGGTCTGAATACTAATGCCAATGTGGCATTTCAGTTTTTCCTTTTTCATACATTTGCAAACATTAAAAAAAATAAATTTAAACTATGAAGGGGGTCTGAATACTTTATGACTGCACTGTGTGTGTTGATAGATACAGGCAGTCCCCGAGTTGCAAATGACTCCTACTTACGAACGGAGGTGGTGTGACATCACTGCCGGCCGCTTGCACTCCACACTGGTCCCGGATACCACCGAGCAGCCATATTGCAGCGCCAGACACATCCCACAGTGCAGTACTGCATCACCACAAGAGCCCCAAATTACACAACTGCACACATAGAAGCGCCCAGAACATCACTGCACAGGTTGGAATTACACTTTAAAATGTACAGCTCCGACTTACAAATAAATTTGATTTAAGAACAAACCTACAGTCCCGATCTTGTTCGTAACCCAGGGACCGCAGATAGACAGACAGACAGACAGACAGACAGACAGACAGATAGACAGGTAGACAGGTAGACAGATAGATAGATAGATAGATAGATAGATAGATAGATAGATAGATAGATAGATAGATAGATAGATAGATAGATAGATAGATAGATAGATAGATAGATAGATAGATAGATAGATAGATAGATAGATAGATAGATAGATAGATAGATAGATAGATAGATAGATAGATAGATAGATAGATAGATAGATAGATTTTTTATCATTATTATTTCTTAGTGTGAAATGCAGTTACCGTGTCACTATTTGACCAGAAGACAAAACTGACACTATCTAGATGTGCTTTCCAGTCTCTAGTAACTGCTGCAGTTGCTCCTTGCTCTGGCATGATAATTCTGAGATTTAATTTCATTTAAGTAGATATTTTCTCCATTTCACTGTGTCCTGTGCCTTATTTCCTTCTGATAATCGTAAGCTCACATAAACTAATTACACTCCTGTTACATAGGCTTTTGATGTAATATTCCAAATCAGGCACTCTTACAGCTCACCTAACCTTAGTGTGCATGTAATGGAGCCAAGACCTGGAACTGATATGTACATGAAGGGATAAGACATTTATTCTAAGTGTGTATATAGTCTTAGAGGCTATATATGTCATTCTCATATATAATTGCCCATACATAATAGTGTTAGGAGTCCTTAAAGTAACATTAAACTCTGTTTTAAAGAAAATAAATATATACAAGATATATCTATTGCTCTCAGCCTCATCCAATTTTTTTTAGCTGCTGTGATCTGACTTCATGTAGCCAGCCCTTCTCGCTGCCAAGTTGGACTAGGGACTATGTGATATGTAGTGTGCATAGAGTGTGATATTGTTTAGTGTCACTTTAATAAGTTGTTCTTTATACAAAGTGAGTGCTGGACATTGCGTTTCTTTTACAGTGTAACTCTAATTTCTCACTATTCCAAAAGTCAAAAGAATGAGATAATAACAATGTAAACAGTATTCAATACCTAGTTTGTTATACTACACCTGTACCTACTTTTCAAAAATGTATCACAGCCAATAGGAAGCACAACATTTTCCGCAAATGCTATTTCATGAGTCTTTACAGGCATGAGGGACACCTCACTAAGCTGCATGAGTTATTCTAAGGGCCCGAGGTTTGACAAGTGCATCATAATAACACGCGTTAATACATAAAATGCATGTCAACACATGCCTCTATGTGTGGTATGTTTCAGTGCCATTGATTTTCCTAATGAATTAAAACCTGTGATTCTTTGTAAAGTTTGTAATAACTGATGCACAAGGATAAGTTAAACTTTGCTCTTTAATGTCATAGGTTTTATTTCAGGTTTACAATATACTTTCTTTAAAATACTTTACCTATAAACGGCACCTGGGGTAACTGTCATTTCTATACTCTCCTCCTTTTTGCATTAATAGTATTTTATGAATATTTATTTACTTCACATGTTTATGCATAAATAGAGTACACTATATTATAGAATGTTTTTGCAGTAATAAATAGGGAGTATACAAATGCCACAACATAAAAATAAAAAGGAACACATGGCCCTTTAATAAAGTCAAGGGCCAGGCATAAAACCCCATACTTGCCCAAGTACTAAGTACATGCAGAAAATGGTGCAAAGGCAAAAAGGCTGTTCACCACAGAACAGAGCAATGTGGCATATGTAGGGTGCCAAAGAAAATGCAAGTGTAAGGTGCCTTAAAAGGGCATAATTACATAGAACCAGAGCCTTCTTGCACAGCACACATATGCCCCAGCCCTTGTATCAATTAAATATTCTTTAGCAACTGTACCACAAGCAACAGCCTCACAGACACATAAAACTCAGCACATTTTTTTTTTAAATTAAACTTTTTAATAGCATATGCTTTTCTGCACACCAAATATTAGACACTTTGTCAGAGCCTACTTTAAAGAAGAACTTCATTAAAATAGTTAGGGACTTCTTAGTAACCAACAAACATTGAGACAATTAAGGGACCATTCACATCCCCAAAGTATGTGTTAGGGCCAGTTCACACTGGTCCGACATGCGCTCCAACTTCCAGAGGACAAGTCGCAGCAGAAAAAGAAGAATGTCCCCCGTCGTAGCTCCAACATGTCTTCTCCCTGCAGTTTTTCTCCCTCCTCCAGTTCTTCTCCCTCCACTACTGATGTCTTCTTCCTCTGGGACATTCTTCATTTTTAATAAAGGACTTTGTCAAAAATCTGTGTACTGTTTTTATTTTATTTTGACACTTTTTTTGGTGAATGGATATTGGTACAATGTACCCCATACTCATCTGGGGGCCCCCTTGTTAAAGGGGGCTTTCAGATTCCGATAAGCCCCCTGCCCATAGACCCCCACAACCACCACCCAGGGTTGTTGGGATGAGGCCCTTGTCCCCATCAACATGCCCCAAAGCACCCACCCCACCATGTTGAGGGCATGTGGCCTGGTATGGTCCGGGGAAGTGGGATTTCAACTTCCATTATGCGTGTTGAGGTTCATTTACTTGCATTTACACGGGTTGCACTTTAGCGCAGGGCAGTAAACATCAGTGTGATGTAAACTGCTCCTATTGTAATATATATATTTTACAATGTATGTGCGATGGCATGGGTTGATCAATGCATACCAGTGCATGTTGCGTACAGGGACCCTAATATTTGGTAAGAAGTATGAAATGTAAAATATAGCAAAATGGGTTGTCGGGGTCAGGAATATTTAATGTAGAACAACGTGTATGTAGTACAGAGGTCAACAGTATTTAATGCACAGAGCGTAAGAGTCAAGACTATGTAATGTACAACATAGTGTATATACAGTAGTGCACAGGGATGTAATCTACTGATAGGGGACAGTGGTATGTAATGAACAATGTGAGTCAGGAGTATGTAACACACAGAGTGCAGAGACCAAGAGAATGTAATGTACAAAATAATGTAGGGGCCAGGAGTATGTAATGTGCAGAGTGCAGTGGTCAGAGTATGTAGCATACAGAATGCTGGGAGTATATAAAGTACAGAGTGCAGTGGTCAGGAGTATGTAAAATACAGAGTGCAGGTGAGTCCCTGGCTGTAGCCTGTGGGCAATCCCCTAGCACATACAGCAAGGATACAATTTGGTGGTCCTAGAATGATCATTGCAACAGAATACAGGACAAGCTTTTTTTTGTAAACCAGGCCATAAAACTTTTAAAACAAATTTTAATTCTCAGTAACTGGTTGAGATCAGTGAAAGTGACGATATCCTGGAAATGCACTGAATATGGTAATTTAGTTACAATTGATAATCATTTGTCTTTCCAGTGCTGCTACCTTTCATTGAGACTCAGGAGGTTTGCAGCACTCGTTTACAGAAAGATCTCTTAAGATATAAATCCCATGTGTCCTCCCATCCTGGCAAAACCTACACAAATGACTGGCAAGAGCAAAGTAGATGGGACCATTAATTGCAGTTATACCCTCTAGTGTAAATATTGCTAATAATATATCCTGGTCAAATCTAATTTATTTTACAGCAAAAGGCAAGGGAAAAGAAGTATGCTGTTATTGTTATGTGCTAAAATATCATCAAAGCAGCACTGGTCTGTCACCTTATTGCTGTAGAAAGACATTTTACATCTAATTAGTTTTACATTTTAATATTTGAAGCATCTAATACTCCCCTCTCCCCATACTGCTTTCCAAAGGTGCCCCCTGTGCGCCTTCATCCATTTTTGGTTTTTGATTCAATACTGCTTTAATTAGTATTTTTTTTTAATAAAGCTCTATCAAACCAATTAGAGGGGCATAGGGATATGGTTATAGTACAGTAATATACAGTTATGTTGGACTTTTTCTATAAGATATATAAGTTACTGGCTTGGAACAAGTATATATATATATATATATATATATATATATATATAATTCTGATCTTTCTGTGATGTTCCTGATTAAGTATTGAGAATATGCCAACAGAGGAAGCCTCTATGTTTCATCATTTAGTGCACATTTTCTACCTTTAACATATTTTCTGCACATTCTTCATTTTCTAATTTCTATTGAATTAAGTTTCCCACTCTTTAAAATTATTTACATTGCTGAACTGTTTGAAATGTTGTTGTCATAGGTAATCTGTTGACAGTACCTCAGCAGCATAGCAATGTATACAGGAAAGGCTTTTTGGTACAATATGAATCAAAGAAAATTGTAAAAATCTATACATCAGTTACTTAATTGCTTGCCCTCCGGTAGGTTTTACCTCCTTCCCAAACAGGCCATTGCTTGCTGTTCGGCACTGCGCTACTTTAAAGTATAACTAGATGCAAAATATTTTATTTTAGTTTTGGATAGAAGGGAGATGGATTAGAACACCTGTCAGTTTTTATTGCTGTCTGTGCTACCATTAGGAGAGTCACCCTCTCTATTTGTCTTGATTACCATGATCATTGAAAGTGAAAGTAAAAGAAAATCCAAAATTTTGGGTTGTCCCCAGAAAAGTAATCTTACCGTGGGGACACTAGTTCTGGTGACCTGGGGGTCCCCAAGAAATTCCCTTAATGTGCAGAGATTTTCTCTCACTTCCTGTTTGGCTATTGGACAAGAAGTGAAGGGAAATCTCTGCAATGAGACACAGATGGTGAAAAAAAAAAAATCTGGCAGAGGTTATGAACCTTCCTTAATCCAAGAGAAAAAAAAAAAGTTTTTAAATGAAAAAAAAGCAGCTATTAAAACAGAGGATGTACGGGGAGCAAGCAGCACCCCTCTCTTCCCCACCAAACAGCAATGGGGGAGTGTGGAGCATGGAAAGATGCTTTCCAGTTCCTTTATAAAGTAAAACTATCTTGTTATTGAAGTTAAAATGGCTTAACACGCATTAACTTTTGCTTCTAAAACTTTGAGCCTCTGTATTGATCTACACTAAATCATTAAGACTCTTTAATGCAAAACAATCAGGGCTATGCAGTTTAATTTAAGCATGTAAGCACCTTGATGACAACTAGAGATGGGCTTGGGCATGTTCGAAATCCCACGTGCCCGATCCTTCCAGGAAGCCGACACTGCACAGCACTAATCACAGGCAATGAGACATTTCCCAATCTGTGCAACTGCTGATTGGGAAATGTCTCACTGCCTGTGATTAGGGCTGTAAAGTGTCAGACTCCTGGTGGGATCGGGCACGTGGAATTTCGAACACGCCCGAGCCCATCTCTAATGAAAACTAGTGGTGAAGGAGGAAAAAATTAATTATAAAAGCTAGTACAAAACCTATAGCTGTTATGTGGACTGCTCACAGTATTCGCCTTGTGATTGCTTATTAGAAGAGGGAAAAATACATTTGTATAGTGTAAAAGGTATTTAGAAAAAAAAAAGCCACACATGACACTAAACACTGGGGCCCAATACAATAAATACAATATTTATTAATATAAATACATATTCAAATATAAAAAAATAATATGTGTAACATTTGTTACAAAATGTTATAGACCACCAATGCAAAATCAAACATAAAAGTGCTTTTGTCATCCATTTTCTATCTTCTGTGTATTTTAACAACATATGTGAGCTTTCCAAAGAAATAAACCAATGAAACAAAATGTATTATATGTTCAAGGATATGCATGTTTCAGAAAATCCACACATGTGACACAGAATGGCTGGAGATGGTGGAGGAACCCCGATGATGGGTAATTTACAGACCAGACATTCACTTCTGCCAGTCCTGTAACAAAAAAGATGACTTTGTCAACCATTACTTTGCTTTAGTTATTTCTTCTTGGCTTTCCTGAAAAGGCCCAGCAGTAAATATTAAAGCTGCATAATTACCTGTTATGCTGAGGACATAGGAAGGCCTCTTTTCCCATGATGGCAACGTGTGTTCCACACAACACACAGCTCTGTTTATTAGGGAATAACTGCAGGGAGGACAGTATGCATGTCAAACAGATGCATTAAATAGAGCTAAGAGGTGAGAACAAGAGAGGAAAGTGACGTTTTCAGATATGCGTCATTCACTTTTCATTCGTTTGCACAATGGAATACCCTTTAATGTTCTAAGGAAGAGGGAGGAGGCATCAATGAAAAAACTAAAGAAAAACTTGGTTTGCAATTTTTTTTTAAGTGAAACTAACCTTGGGAGTTGATGAAGAGAAGGCTGCCTTTAGACTGAAGCAGTGCCTAAAATTTAAGATTTCCCTTACCTGCCCAAATGCTCCGATCTTGAATGTGCACATGCCACATATCATAGCAGCAGACCTGGGGAAACCATTCCTACAAACGTGGAAGCAGCGAAGAGCCTGCCATGCAAATATACATCATATGTATAAGACAAATGATTATCATAAACTTTATATTGAGATACATTGGAAGGGGGTATTAATCTGTGCAATATAATTACCTTTAAGTACTGAGCTCGAGTGTGAGCTTGGATGGAGCGTGCACGTGGGTCCTTTCTTAGGAACTCAACCAACCGACCATTAAGTCTGGCTTCCTGCAGGAGACGTGGCAAATGGTACACCACTATGGCATCATCTGTGCACTTGTGGTCATAGTAATCAGCCAAACTAAGAAGGTACTGGCCACGGGAGTTGTCAGGACTAAGCAAACACTGCTCCACTGCCTACACCCAAGAAAAAAAAGGACATTTATGAAGGACAGAAGACAAATACCGTAGGTGAAAAAAGTAACAGTAGCCTTGTTTTACAATATTGTATAAACTAAACTGAAATTTCAACTTCTGCCAAAGCTTTATTTGTTCTCAACAGAGTGAAGATGAGTTATAGCCTATCTCAGTTTTTTTCTAAATAATGTTTGTGGCTCCATTTTGGAGATTTTTCCTCACTCTTTATAAGTGTGACACCAGGAGAAGATACAAGGGGACTGAACCTCAATAGATTAGGGGCCACAGACACTAACAAAAACCTAACAGAGATTCTAATGCTTCCTCACTCCCCAAAAAGTTGTTTTTGCTGCTGTCTATCTCCCGCTGCACAGAATTTCAGCATAACAGGAAGTAAGTGAAAATCTCTCCAATGATACAGATGTGCAATGAACATTTTACTTAACATGTTACTAACCCTTCCCCCTGCTGAGTTTTATATATATATATATATATATATATATATATATATATATATATATATATATATATATATATATATATATATAATATTTTTGCACATTTGCATAAGAATGGTCTACAAAATTCTTTATCTTTGTCCAAGATGGCAGAGTTTGTCTTGTTGCGATGATATATACCTGCATCTGAAGTGTGGTAAACCACATACAGCCTGTAGTCTGGAAGCGCTACAATCTTTGTGATGTTTGTCTATGAAAGTTTAAAAGGAAACCTTTGAATAAATATGTAAGCTGCCATTGCTGCCATTCTGAGAAGGTCTTTTTATCGCACGTTACCCTAAGGTCTCATGCACGTGGGTGGTTTGGCCCATCAGCACTAAATCTACGGGTTTTCGGGCAACCAGACAGCACAGGTGTAGCATCCAGCCCTGCTGCAAAAAGCCTGTAAGAATCTAGAACAGGCTGAAATATGCTGTACCAAGTGTGTGTGTGTGTGTGTGTGTGTGTGTGTGTGTGTGTGTGTGTGTGTGTGTGTATGTATGTATGTGGGGGGGGGGGGGGGGGCATATGCACTTGGGGACGTATACCTTAAATGCAGGAATTCTGCACTTGGTTCAGTGTAGGCCACTGAGTATTTTACCCCGTCATAGATTGTAACAGGCTGCTGGCAACAGGGCAGGACCCTGCACCTATGCTTACTGAATATGTTGGGATTTGCTACTCACAGGCTAAACCACCTATGTGCATGTAGTCAAAGGCAACAACGTGAAGGGTTTTTAGGCTTTTCAGTATCTGACTTGGAACATGATCAAATAACAGTGACTTCTACTGATGTGCTCACTTGACATGGAATGGCGGCTCAAACAAATAAAAAACCCAGTGGAAAAGAATAGCAAAAGGAGGATAGGATTGCTGCCATGTTTTTTTTTTTCATGATTTGCTAACTAACAGAATACCACTGCATTACGTGCCAAAGCACTTACTGTTTTGGGGACTGTTATAGTTCTAACAGAGATGCAAAGAAACATGCAACATGCTTGTGTGTCTCCTCCCACTCTTCTGCACATCACTGCAGGCAGCTCTGTCTCATACCAAAATTGATGAAACCGGGCATCCCTTACGTCTCAAGAGAGCTACATTGGTTACAGTATATGATGTTCAATACCAATAGGAAAAAACAAATCATTGAAATACTGGAAGGTTGAATTAAACTTAACAACTTATTATGTCCTTTATCTCCCCAGATAGAAGTTTTGACTTAAAAACAGAAACTAATAATTTTGATTATTGGGTTTGACAGGAGATAGCATATTGAGGACTTAACAAGTACTAAATTTTTTACTACAAAAAAATTGTATAGATTATAACATAAATTCATATTCCGTTCTGACAGAATAAGGAGTTCAGTATATGACTGAAGCAGCCATTGCCCAACTAAAGTTATTCACTGAGCAACTGTTCTAGAAACATCACTTGGGGAATGTCTGCTTCCACTGAAGCCTACATTTGAACAGACTGAAAGACTCTTTAAAGTATAGATTTACCTTGCTTTTATTAAGCTTGTTTTTTTTTAGGCTTTTCTGATGGTGTTCCTAACATTTTTGTACAAGATGGTACTCTGGTTTGGCCTAATGTGACACATTTACACATGAAGCAATGCAATCTTCATATGGCTATATGTTTCATTCTGTCCATTTAACATCTGAGCATATATCTGTCAGTGCCATAATTAGATTTAACTAATACGCAGTTAAATGATGAATATACATTATTCTGCCTTTAATTAAATCTACAAATGTTGTTACCCAATGTTTCAATGCTGCTTTCCTACCTTTCTAGAATATTTAGTCCATCTTCTGATTGCCTCTGTAGTGTTTGAGAAACAGCCTATTTATTTTCTAAATAAATAATGGGGTTGATTCCTTGTGGTTTCCTGTTTACAAGACCACAGGCTGCTATGCCTTGCATTCCACTGGTCTTGTCACGTCCTTCCCGTAGCATAGTTCAGCCAGCACTTTCTGCTCCCTGCAGTGGGTGGACCAGCAAGTCTGAAATACCCGGTCTGAACCTTCCACAGAGGCAGTGCTCCCCTCCTCCCATCACAAACCCAGTTGGAGCTGACAAGTTCCCTCAAACCATTGAACCCCATACATGCCGGGCAAACACACAGGCAGGCAGGGGGTACAGATCTCACTAGTGAGATTAAAAAGGCACTGTGACAGCCCAGACTTCAGAGATCAGTATTAACTATGCCGATTACCAGAGACACACAGGGGAGAGATAGAGTTTTATAGTTTTTCTGTATAAGCAGAGGAGAAGAGGAGAAGGAACTGGGCAACTGTACAGACTTAACCCCATAGCTGCTGGGGAGTGAGTGCCATTTACTTGGCATGATGTTCACAATCAACATGTACATGCCTAGTGTACCCTCCCACATTCACTGCAATTCCCAAAGCATGATGGGAAGTGTAGTTTCATTATAGTGTACAGAGAGAGGAGAGCATATCATGTACTCACTGTTCTAACCAGAGGCGGCCCGTCCATTAGGGGCGCCCAGGCGCCGCCCTCTCTCTCCACTCTACTGTATGGTAATGGATAGATTCATGAATAGCATGAACCTATCCATGGCCACCCCCTATTCATGCATCTGACCCCTTTCAGGGCACCGGGTGCATGAATTACAGCGGCAGGGGTTTTTTTTTTAAGCACCTGATTAGAGCCAGAGGCTGTAATAGGCTTCAAAATTGGGTGGGCTCGGGACGCAGAGCATGCGCTCCGATCCCACCCAGGTGTGTTACAAGAAAGAATCAATATTCGCTGTTGAAACACTGATCCTCAATCCGGGCAATCAGAAACAGGTGTGAGACCCGTTCTCCAATTGGCCGAAAAGAGAAGACTCCGATTGGCCACCGAGGAGGGAGGAAATGTAAGCCGCCATGATGACCTGGAGAACAAGAGGTGGCAGGAGAACAGCAGGAGAATGGGAGGCCACCGAGCAGGGGAAGCCGCCACTGAGCAGAGGAAGCAGCCATGATGGGGTAAGTGCTGATCAACACGGGGGGGACAAACTGTTGCGCCCCCCCCCCCCCCCCCCCCCAAAAAAAAAAAAAAAAAGCTCTTCCTTGTCAGAACAGATGCTGGCATTTTTTGAATTATAGAGATGACTTCCTGAAAATTCAATCAGAATTTTCTCTTCAATGGTAAGGAATTTCATAAATGTATTAACTGTTTAGTGTTTTGTGTAGGGGGGTGTACTAATGGGGGATTTTTTTTTTTGCCAAACCCGGAGTTCTGCTTTAAAGAAATCAGACCATGTAGTGGTTAGCTTCTAAACAATAAAGGGCATGAATGTGGAGATATGGAGAAACGAGTTCCTTTACCAAGCAAAGCATCTGCCATATATGTACATTGGCCAAGTTAGATAAGAACAATAGCAATTGGTTCTAGCTGTGCATGATTTAATGAGGTGAAAAATTGCACATCTTTTTTTGATAATGAAGAGCAAATCTTGCCTAATACAATACTAAATAAAGTACTTGAATCAAACATCTCCCATGTGTTTTGGTTCATTCTCCAAAGTTACCTGTACTACGCTGCCATGAAAAAAATTTAGGGTATCCCTCCCTCGATAGTCTCGGCCTACACGAAGAAGACTACTCAATGTTCTGCGAAATGAAGCCCAGTGCATTGTAGGTATTTCTGCACCACCATCTAGCGAAGACATGGCTCCTTGCAGGTCTCTTTCCGCTACACCCTCCTGGCAACAGTGCAGCAGACAAAGTAGCTATTTAAAAGAAAACACAATATATAAAACTGTCAAAAGTATAGACTATTCAAGTGTATCTGTGGTCAAAATGTAAAATCATTATACAGTAATACCTTGGATTATGAGCATAATTAGTTCCAGAAGCATGCTTGTAATCCAAAGCACTCGTATATCAAAGCGAGTTTCCCCATAAGAAATAATGGAAACTCAGATGATTAGTTCCACAACCACTGCTGGTGTATGCAGTACTGTATGTGGCCAGAGGTGCGTGGGCTCTGGTGATGCTCGGAGACACTTGGAGACCCTCGGGAACGGTTGACAACTTTGGGTGCTCCGACGCACGTTACGCCCACCCCACCCAGCTGGGAGTGTCTCCAAACGTCTCCGAGTTCTCCAGCGCCCCCGGCCTCTGGCCACATACGGTAATACATACACCAGTGGCTTGAGACCTGCTCATCTTGCGAGACAGTGCTTGCAAATCAAGTCAGGATTTAAAAAAATATATAACTCGTCTTGAGAAACGCTTGTATACCGCGTTACTCCCAAACTGAGGTATCACTGTATTCATTTATATATTGCAATGCAATTATTTCCAGCCTACGCCTATTAATCTGAACAATCTTGAAGTTTGTAATCTTTATGAAGATTCCCATACATTTACTTTCTTGAATTCTCTGCCTTCACTATGTCCTGTGAGTGGGCATTGCTGTGTCACACATTTCACAGAGCCTGCCTTGTGAGCTATAGAGGTGCTGAGAGGAGGAGTTTCAGAAGGAGGAGTCAGTACAGGAATCACTGCTTGCAGGCAACAAGGTACATGAAATATGTAGTCCTTAGAAATGGAAAGTAAACAGAAGAGGAGAGGCTACAAAACATGCAGGGGGTCCAGGACATTGTGCAAAGAGATGGCCAGCAGACAGGCAAAACTTACAACATGAAAGGAGATTTTTCAAGTAAGCTTATATTGTATTGTCAAATATACAGTATCTCACAAAAGTGGGTACACCCCTCACATTTTTGTAAATATTTTATTATATCTTTTCATGTGACAACACTGAAGAAATGACACTTTGCTACAATGTAAAGTAGTGAATGTACAGCTTGTATAACAGTGTAAATTTGTGGTCCCCTCAAAATAACTCAACACACAGCCATTAATGTCTAAACTGCTGGCAACAAAAGTGAGTACATCCCTAAGTGAAAATGTCCAAATTGGGCCCAATTAGCCATATTCCCTCCCCGGTGTCATGTGACTCGTTAGTGTTACAAGGTCTCAGGTGTGAATGAGGAGTAGGTGTGTTAAATTTGGTGTTATCGCTCTTACTCTCTCATACTGGTCACTGGAAATTCAAAATAGCACCTCATGGCAAAGAACTCTCTCAGGATCTGAAAAAAAAAATAGTTGCTCCACATAAAGATGGCCTAGGCTATAAGAAGATTGTCGAAACACTGAAACTGAGCTGCAGCACGGTGGCCAAAACCATACAGCGGTTTAACAGGACAGTTTCCACTCAAAGCAGGCCTTGCCATGGTCAACCAAAGAAGTTGAGTGCATGTGCTCAGCGTCATATCCAGAGGTTGTCTTTGGGAAATAGACGTACGAGTGCTGCCAGCATTGCTGCAGAGGTTGAAGGGGTGGGGGGTCAGCCTGTCAGTGCTCAGACCATACTCTGCACATTGCATCCAATTGGTCTGCATGGCTGTCGTCCCAGAAGGAAGCCTGTTCTAAAGATGATGCACAAGAAATCCTGCAAACAGCTTGCTGAAGACAAGCAGACTAAGGACGTGGATTACTGGAACCATGTCCTGTGGTCTGATGAAACCAAGACAAACTTATTTGGTTTGGAAGGTGTCAAGCATGTGTGGTGGCAACCAGGTGAGGAGTACAAAGACAAGTGTGTCTTGCCTACAGTCAAGCATGGTGGTGGGAGTGTCATGGTCTGGGGCTGCATGAGTGCTGCCTGCACTGGGGAGCTACAGTTCACAACAGGAACCATGAATGCCAACATGTACTGTGACATACTGAAGCCAAGCATAATCCCCTCCCTTCGGAGACTGGGCTGCAGGGCAGTATTCCAACATGATAATGACCCCAAACACACCTCCAAGACGACCACTGCCTTGCTAAAGAAGCTGAGGGTAAAGGTGATTGACTGGCCAAGCAGGTCTCCAGACCTAAACCCTATTGGGCATCCTCAAACAGAAGGTGGAGGAGTGCAAGGTCTCCAACATCCACCAGGTCCGTGATGTCGTCATGGAGGAGTGGAAGAGGACTCCAGTGGCAACCTATGAAGCTCTGGTGAACTCCCAGGAGGATTAAGGCCGTGCTGGAAAATAATGGTGGCCACACAAAAAATTGACACTTTGGGTTCAAAGTGTACTCACTTTTGTTGCCAGCTGTTTAGATAATAATGGCTGTGTGTTGAGTAATTTTGAGGGGACAGCAAATTTACACTGTTATACAAGCTTTACACTCACTACTTATATTGTAGCAAAGTGTCAATTTTTCAGTGTTGTCACATGAAAAGATATAATAAAATATTTACAAAAATGTGAGGGGTGTACTCATTTTTGTGAGATACTGAATATTCTACCAGGAAAGGAAGCCATCACAGACAGAGGAGAATTGAAAAATAGTGTAAGAAGGTAAGTACTAAATGAGTTTTATATAGTTTTCTGCCTGGCAAATTAACCTATCAAAGTTGGGAGACAGTGGGGGTATTGATATGCCATAATAAAAGGTGACAACACTTGGGTGACTTTGCCTAAATCACTTAAAAAAAAGTCTAACATTAACGGTATGTATGGCCTACCAGAGTGACTTTATGGACATGTCCTACTGAATTCTATCAAAACCACATTATCACACATAGGCTGCCACTGCTTACCTTTACTAAATAAATGCCAATTCCTTGGCTGTCATTTTGGTCCAAGAGCTACAGTATTTTCTGAGTTACTGACCTGGAACAAGCATGCAGGTAGGCAGGTGCAGTCTGCTTCCTCCACTGTAGGTGGCGCCCAACCAAAGCGGCATCACAGCTTCGAGAGGAAGTCAGGGGAATCTCAGTTTTTCTGTGGTTTTCTGGTTCCAGCATTCTGGTTGGCTGCGCTGCATCCAGGTGACCTTTGGCAGCCATCTCGGGTCAGCAGAGTCTTTTTAAGTCTCTGCTCCCTAGGTTTTGGCGCGCTTTTGCATGTGGGCAGTGGTGGGACAGGTCTCCCATCTGTCAGAGAAAGGTTCCAGACAAGAAGGGAAAGCATAGAGCTCGCAATTTCTTTGGACATCTTCTTACTTGGGTACGAGATGGCCAGGCCGCATTCTGCCCCTCCAGACAGACGCTGTCACCTTGGCTGATACCTGTCCCACTATACGCTGTTGACATTAGTGAGTGCTCCCAGTTGGGCCCTCTCCCACCGGATTAGTTGTGAACTGTTTTGCCTTTACTACAATACAAGTTCTACCTTTGCCACAATACAAGTTCTTCTGATTGCATACCTTGTCAGGACTATTGGGGTTAAAAGAATATAGAAAAACTGTATATTATATATTTTTCATATGTATGCTATGAACAAACCAGAAGCCATCTTGTTTAAAAATATATATTTTTTTAAAGAGGTTAACTTAAGTTCATTGTCTTTAGAGAAGAGATTTTTTTTTTGTAAGAGAATCTTTGGTTCCTTGCATTATCCCAGGTTGTAAATTTGGCTTTGACACTTAAAGATAAGGAGATGACCCATGGATAGTGTTTATACTAGAGACTCATATTTCAAATGAGCTCACAGACCTAATTTTTGTTTCCGGGATTGAGCAACAAGAGAGGGCTTATTCACAAATGAAACATGTTGTATTATGTATTGCATAACAATCATATTAACAATAATCCCCAATAAATATATAAGTTCATTATATTGAAGTACTTATATGCATCATTAAGCAAATAATTTTCCATATATTGGTTTATGTACTTTAATAATCATTTTTCTTTCATAATATTTTCATAATGTATTGGGTGGATATTCATAAAACCCATTAATACATATATATTATTATAATAAGGGTTACCAATATGGAATCTTATGGAAAGTTAACTGTTTTAGAAGCTGTATTTGTGAAATAATACACGGGTAAATTCCAAAGATCTGAGTCTAAAGGTATGTAGAACACCAGTTAATTGTGTGGGGATATTTTCTTAAACACATATATTTCAAGAGGAGCCAGAATGTCTAGGAAAAGTTGACACATGAGTGTCAACTTTAGACAATTCATTTGACATCATCAATTACGTAGTAGTGATACACACACCCACTTTTTGGGTGAGATAAAAGAGCATACACAGAACAGAGGAAAAAGAATCTTGAAGGGGTCTGAAAGAATTTTGGGGCGGAAAGAATCTTGGAAGACGGGAGGAGAAGGAGAGAGAGCAGAGATGTAGAAATGTTGGAGAAGTCCTGTGGGACACCTCACTTGATGCTTCTGAAAACAACAGATTTCATAAGCCATGGTAAAGTATTAATCTTTTAATTTTTACCTTTTGGGTAATTGAAGTTGTTTGAGCATATACTTAACTAAACCTATCAATATTGGTTGTTCAGTTTTGAAGTGAATGAATTCTAACTGCAGCACAAATTCATTTAGCTTTTAAACCAAGGGATATATATATCTCGTTATATCTCACAAAACTGACTTCAAAGTCTTAGAATTGGATTAGTTACAGTATGTGTTGAACCATAGATTAATTCTAAATTTAAAAACGAATCATGGTTGAACTACCAAGTTTGTATATGGTTAACAAAATTGTCCATATACTGTAAAAGAAGTTAAAGTTTTAAGGTCTGTTTATTTTGAGAAGGAATCACAAGTGTTAACGTCAACACCTAGCCTATGTTTATATAAGTCCGTGGAGCCACAGAAAGATATTCACTAAAAGTTACCAAGTCTAAATTTACCAAGTTATCATTCAAGTATTGAAATATGTTATTTTGTAATAAGAGCTTGTGGAAGAAATGTGATTATCATTTGTATCCCCATATATATTTGAAAGTATATCAAATTTTGTACTATCATCAAATATACCCGATATTATTTTACACTGAATTTGTAGTTAATAAATATGTATTTTTAGCATATCATTGTTATCAATTGTCTTCAAAATAGGATGGATAAACAGACTTAAATTACTTGGTTGTATTTGTGGAAAAAATCGAAAATCTCCCTAAAACCACAGATGTGTGCATAATTCCATAAAAATAATATTGTTTTAATATTTCAGTATAAACATTCTGACAACCTGGACTGTGTAAGTTATCACCGCCGCACCACACTGAACCCACCCACATGCAGATCAGATATTCTGTTTCTGCTTGCTGTTGGTTTGGGGTCAGTGACTCTGAAAGTATTGAAACTACACAAATCCAGACAAGTAGATTTTCAAAAGGAAGTCATTTATGGCACCCTACTCTGCACAGGGTCCCATTTACAATTTTGCCTTGCTTTTAAGTCTAAACTAACTAAAAGGTATTCCAGTTATGTAGAATCTCTTACTTCACATTGGAGAAGAAAGCTTACAAAATGGGTGCTTTGTGCAATTGAACATTAAAAAAAGGAACTTGTAACAAAACACACCTTTTTAACGTGATTACTTTGGTCTTCCTGAACCAGTCTCTGAATGATGCTCTCCAAAAGTCCTTGCAGTGAGTCAGGAAATCCGATAATTTTCTTGGTGAGCATCTCAAATACACCAAACACACGCAGCTCCTCACAGGCAAGGGACAACCACAGAGGATTCGCTGAGGAGACTTTCTGAAGAAGTCGATGAAGCTGTTCCGAGCTTAATTTCTACATGCGGCAGAAGAAATAGAACTTATATGTATATTCAAATGTACTTCTGCACTAGTTATGTTTGCCTTATTATGTATATTTGTGAGTCTTGTGCAAAGTTAGGAACAAAATTAGTTAGAGTCTACATAATACATAATAAAGAAAGCTTTAGAATTGGACCCCTCAAAAATTTCAGTAATGACTACACTGCGTTACTCCACTAATCCTGTCCACCTAAAAAGAAAAACTATAATGGGTTTAGATTTTTATTTTATATTTATTCTACATTAAAATGGTTAACTGATGTATTGTGTTATATCTTTTTTTCTACTTCTATAAAATCTTTGCCTTACAAAAGATGTCAACTGGGGAATATTGTCCTCCCCAGCTGATCTTCTGCACCACCATCTTTGGATATCTCGCTTGTGCACAGATGTGCCAAAGAACTGGCAGAGACCTACGGCACATCTGCGTATGCATTGGGGCTACTAACACACATGCATGAACACACACACTGCTGGTTTCTTATATTAGACCTTGTACAGACCTTTGACGTGTGTATGCGCTTGAATAACCCAGCACATGTGTGCATGCACAAAATCTCATAATATGCATGTGTCCTTCGGCAAAACACTGCCTCCTGAGATGTGTGACGTGGCCATTCCAGGAGGTAGTTGGATCCAACATCATTCTTGCCTTGGTGAGGAGGGAGGAAGCGCTGCAGTACAGCACAATCAAAAAGATGCTTTCATTGGTCTGCTTTAATACAGTTTTTCACTACCATAAGATTGTGAGAAAAAGAGGGTGGTGGTTTATCTGTGCTAACTATAATGGCAATAAAATATAAAAGTAGCCAGCACAGTTTGTTGATCATCAAACACTAAATATAAAAGTCCAAAATGCAGTGCTTGAATTCACATAAAAATTCTTTCAATAAACAAATGGAAGATACAATGGACCCTTCACCAGCTTCTGTGTGTATGGAAAGGCACACCACACCCAAGTGAATCTAATCTGCTTACCAGAAGGAAATGATATATAGGCATATAATCATTAATCATAGGAAATCGTGGTGCCACTCTCCAAATGATACAGATGAAACGAAAAAGGAGGTCTAATCTTCCAATAGTATATGGCTACCGATATATCGAACTCCAAAGCCAGAGTAGATATGATAGCTACTCACTAATTTAGCATTACCCAAATGGAAACAAAAGGCAGCAATAATGAAGCCCGTAGGGTAAAAAAACAGTAATTTAACAGTAATTTAATGTAGTTCACTTACAAGTAGTAGTAGAATACAGTCATCATGATATAAGATAAAATCTGCGGTTCTCATCGTGCTTGCATCGGCCAGCCTGACATGTTTCATCCGAAAGGATATCATCAGAGGCGTGGGCTATTGATGCAGCACACCCATATAAATACTGACCCCAATGATGTTCAACAGCAGGTAATCAAACAATCAGGCATCAACAACAAATGGAGGTATAATTGATGTGTAGAAGGAAACATCAACTGCTATTATACAAGGCAGCTGTGTCTCCAAACCAGGAAATGAACAAACAATGACCACTTCCGGGGTTGGATCCTGCCCAGGACTCCGCCGGCCGGAAGTGATGTCATTGGAACAGATCGTGGCCGCTTCTGCACTCCAAAAACCCACACAGGCTACAGGGAGCAGGGTGGACTCAATGGAAGATCAGCAATGACCCATATAAGAAGGGGAAACAGCGGCCGTGTTAACACACAACGGCCATGCTTCCAAAAGCCAGAAGTAAACAAACTATGATCACTCCCGGAAGGCGGGTCCCGCCCAGGAAATCGCTGATACAAGTGACATGTGATGTCATTGAAGCACACCGCAACCACGTCCGTGTTGCAGACTATAGACAAAGCACAGGAAACAGGGGTGGGCCCAATATCAAGTCAAAATAAGCACCATGATTCGCTGTCAGACCAAAGGAGAAGTCCAATCAGCCAATACATGCTGGAAATCAGTCACAGGAACAATTGGCTACACTATTCAATGGGTCAACTTCAGACATCATGTGTATCTATAAGGGAGAAGGTAAAATTAAGAAATGGAGGCTCTCCCCACTCAATAACACATGATGAATGTAGAAAATAATTAAGACAAATTTTAACATAAACTAAAAACGTCCATATAAAATTGAATGGCTAAAAGCACTATCTATTAATCAAAGATAAAAACGCTGCCATCTAGTGTTAAACGTGGATATTGCATAAGAACTGTCTGAATAAAAAATTAACAATTATTATTAAAACAATTCATATCCCAATTGACGTTCATTCCAATTGAATAGTGCAGCCAATTGTTCCTGTAACTGATTTCCAGCATGTATTGGCTGATTGGACTTCACCTTTGGTCTGACAGTGAATCAAGGTGTTTATTTTGACTTGATATTGGCCCACCCCTGTTTCCTGTGCTTTGTGTATAGTCTGGAACATGGACGTGGTTGCGGTGCGCTTCAATGACATCACATCCGGTCAGCGATTTCCTGGGCGGGACCCGCCTTCCGGAAGTGATCATAGTTCGTTTACTTCTGGTTTTCAGAAGCATGGTCGTTGCGTGTTAATGCGGCCGCTGTTTCCCCTTCTTATATGGGTCATTGCTGATCTGCCGTCGAGTCCTCCCTGCTCCCTGTAGACTGTGTGGGTTTTTGAAATGCAGGAGCGGCCACGGTGTGTTCAAATGACATCACTTGCGGCCGGTGGAGTCCTGGGCGGGATATCCCGCCCCCTGGAAGTTGTCATTGTTTGTTCATTTCCTGGTTTGGAGACACAGCTGCCTTGCATAATAGCAGCTTATGTTTCCTTCTACACATCCATTATACCTCCATTTGTTGTTGATGCCTGATTGTTTGATTATCTGCTGTTGAACAACATTGGGGTCAGTATTTATATGGGCGTGCTTGCGTCAATAGGCCACGCCTCTGATGATATCCTTTCGGATAAAACATGTCAGGCTGGCCGATGCAAGCACGATGAGAACCGCAGATTTTATCTTATATCATGATGGCTGTATTCTACTACTACTTGTAAGTGAACTACAATAAATTACTGTTTTTTTACCCTATGGGCTTCACTATTGCTGCCTTTTGTTTCCATTTGGGTAATGCTAAATTGGTGAGTGGTTATCATATCTACTCTGGCTTTGGAGTTTGATATATCGGTGGCCATATACTATTGGTAGATTGGAGCTCCTTTTTCGTTTCATCTGTATCATTTGGAGAGTGGCACCACAATTTCCTGTGATTAATGATAATATGCCTATATATCATTACCTTCTGGCAAGCAGATTGGATTCACTTGGGTGTGGTGTGCCTTCCCATACACACAGAAGTTGGTGAAGGGTCCCTTGTATCTTCAATTCGTTTATTGAAAGAATTTTTATGTGAATTCAAACGCTGCATTTTGGACTTTTACTACCATAAGATTCCCTTTCCCAGCACATGCCATTTGCCTTTTTATCTGTTTGTCTTTAGCTGGAACTGAAAACAGCAAAAGGATGGGAGGAATGTGGAGGATAAGTTCTGACTATAGCTACTGCATTCTGAAAGCGATGGTCTGCTGATAAGGAAGGACAGGTAAGCATGTGAAAAAGGGATGAAAGATCCACTTGCTGGTTGGGCAAGTTGAAAAATATGGTAAAAAAAATTGTAGTCTTTAGTCCTGATTATACTAAACAAAGAAAATATATGCAAAATAACTAGAAAATTTTAATTTTTCCTACAGCTTACCTGTAAAATCCTTTTCTTGGAGTACATCATGGGACACAGAGCAGCCATAATAATTACTATGTGGGTTATAGGTGAAAGGACACTGGCAGATCAATCAAACAGGAAGTCCTCCCCTATATAACCCCTCTTACACAGGAAGTACCTCCGTTTTGTAGCAAAGCAATGAATATCCCAAAAAAGAGGGGGGGGGGTACCTCTGTGTCCCGTGATGTACTCCAAGAACAGGAATTACAGGTAAGCTGTAGGAAAAATCCAATTTTCTTTATTGTATATCAGAGGACACAGAGCAGCCATAATAATTATTATGTGGGATGTCCAAAAGATATCCCCCCAAGGGGAGGGAGACACAATCAAAGAAACTGCCACCTGAGAAGGACTTATTCTGCTGCCTGTAACATACTGTGGCCAAAACTGTATCCTCCATAGCTTTGATATGTATGAACCAAAGACCATGTAGTGGCTTTAAAAACCTAATGGCAGATAGCCTAAGATGTCCCCACACACCTGGTAGCAAGCACTCTCACCAAAAAGGGGTGGGGATCTTGCCCTTTCAAGCCATGTGCTTGAATAATTAACTGGCAAATCCAATTAAAAAATAGTTAACTTGGATTCCCTACTGCTCTTCATGGGCTCTGCTGGCAGCACAAACCTGGATTCCTGATCTGCGCTGACAATTCAAGTAAATCCTGACCACCTGAACTACCTCCAGAGTATGCAGCGATCTTACTCCTGCCAACTGAGGATTAGAAAAGAAGTCAAGACACTGTCCTGATTCAAGGGAAAACTAAAAACCACTATAGGCAATAAAGAAGGATGAGGATGCACCTTATCATGATGTAAGACCAAGAACGGCTTCTTGTATGACAGAGCCGTCAGCACTGACACTCCACTTGCTGAGGTGATAGCAACCAAAGAAGCAACCTCCGGAGTCAAGGGCTAACAATTGGTTCAAAAGGTGCCAAAAGGCACCAAAAGGTGGCCTCTGAAAGGACAGTCAAGAGCAAATTCAAGTCTCAAGGACATGAGTGGCTTGACAGGCGGGACTGTCTGCGTTACACCCTGTATGAAGTATGAATCAAGGAGTGAGAAACAACGGCTTCTGGACAAAAATGGATAGGGGCAAAATGAAGCTCCCTGAAGCCGGCTTCCAGGTGCTCAACAGTGCGAAGATAACAGGACCCAAGACCATTAGGTCCAGCTGGACTGGAAGTGTCCAAGGCTTTGTCAGTGTACCAAGCCCTCCTGGACTTATTTGGCCAACACTATTATTGGTGTTGAAACAGAGGGAAGGTGTCAATTAGGGAGAACTGGTCCCTGAGATGTTACCAGTGCATCTACCCCTCCTGCCAGTGGGACTCAACCTGGACACAACCTGTGTCCAGTAGATCCACCTACAGAGTTCCTCAACATTGGCAGATTTCCAAAAAATGTCTCAGGAAGCAGGGACCGCGTGGTCCTGACATTAGTTGCTGATGACTGGAACCCCCTGTCATTTCTCTATACCTGGAATATGTACTGGTGACAGAGACAGCACCTGTAGTTCTGCCCCAGACAGAATGTGGTTCACCTTCCTGAGCCGCACAACTCCTGGTGCTGCCCTAGTGGTTAATATATGCCACTGTAGAGGCATTTTTGGATTGAATCCACAACTGATTAATTCAATAATCCAGAGCTAGGTGTACTGGCCAAAATATTTGAAATATTGCGGGGAAGCATTCTCTCCTGTGGAGACCAAGTCCACTGAACTGTAGTCACCTTCAAACCAACTGGAGAGACTAGCACTAGTGGTTATTATCTTCCAAACTCCTGAAAGGAAGAATTTCACCTTCTCCAGATTCCAAACCATCAACCACCAATTTGAGCTCTGCAATACCCCGGGAACAGAGTCCTCCGGCAACCCAATGCTTGGATCCTCATGTTCCAGACAGAGAGAATGTTCATCTATAAAAGATCTGGAGTAGGACTGTATGTAGAAATGTATTGAGGCTGGGTTCACACTGCACACTCACAGCAGGGGTCCAGTGCGTCCCCATTCACCGTTTCAGGTCAGATTTCAGCCCGAAATTTGGGCTGAATTAGGACCTGAAATGGACAAAAAGATGCACAGGAGCCCTGTGCAAATTCGCACCAGAGCCGCTCCAGAGATTTGTGAACTGGCTCCATAGAGACATGTGACTTGGATGCAGGGAAATCCGCATCCAATTCGCACTAGTGTGAACCCAGCCCTAAGGAAAAACTGGAACCGACTGCTTCCTGAATAAAGATTATTGAGGTATACTGAGATTGTCTCCCCCTGCATTCTCAGCAAGTCCAGCACCGGGGCTGGGAGCTTTGTGAACCCTCAGAGCAGAGTCACAAAAATAAAAAAGACGACTTTGCACTGCGATTTCAAAAACCCTTGATGAGCCTGCTAAAAAAGTGTCACATGAAGATATACGTCATGATGACTATGGACACCAAAATCTACCTCTCACAGAGAGGTCAACATTAAATGGACAGAGCCTATCTGAAACAGAACGATGTTCAGCGGCTTAAGATCTAAGCTAGACCTTATGCCCCCCATTTGGTTTTAAGAACCACTATCGGTTGAGTTTTTTTTTTTCAATAATGAGCCCATACATTCTGCTACAAGAGTCAAATGCAAGGCAAAAGACTGACGACTCTGTGGCACACCCTGAAGGCTCAAAGAGGCATACCTAACCTACTAAGCTTCTGCGGGCTAAAGATGGAGCAAACCACCTCAGAGACTGCCCTAAAATCTTCTGGCCTGAGATACTTTCAAAACACAGGAGCCCCAGATGTCTCCCTAAAACAGTTGGGGAAAATCTTACAGCATCTGGTATTCCCGGGCAGTCTCCCATCCATACACTAACCAGGCTTGATCCTGCTTAGGCTTCAATCAACAGATATCAGGCATGATCAAGGTGATGTGGCCGCAGTTCATCTGACAAAAAATGAATGCGTCAGGAAACACTTCAATGCAAAACACCACAGTGGCTCAAATGCATCTGACACCACTGTCCATCGGAAGATGTGGACACCGCTAGATCACTGAACCTGAGAGCGTTGCACCTGCCTCCCCCGGCTGCCTGTATTTTCTGGAACCATTTAAATGGTATAACAGGTAAATGATGTAGTAAATATATTAGCCAACCAAATACACAGTCCTCCAAGGATGCAGGCCTAAAACAACATTAGTTTACCGCTATGCAACCCCTTAGGTATGTAAGTATGCAGGTACCCAGGTATGCAAACATTCAGGTATTCAAGTATTCTTGTTGTTCATGAATGTATGCAGTTTACAGCAAATAAGCACAACTGTATGTAGTCATAGGCAAATAAGCACATATGTATATAGTTTAATGTAAATAAGCACATATGTATGCAGTTTAATGCAACTGAGCACATATGTATGCAGTTCAAACTACACTTCATTAGTATGCATGAGCTGCTGTTATGTCTCAAAAGGCCCTGCTGAACCTGCCGTCCACATGGTAAACATGGCTGCTCCTCCACTTCCTGCCTATATAGAAATAGGACATTAGGGATGGGCGAACGGTTCGGCCTGAGCATTAGTTCAGGCCAAACTTTGGTTGTTCGGATGTTCTGTGAACACCGAACAATGTGCGGTGTTCGGGGCGAATTCGAAAGCCGCCGGAAAACCGTTAAAGTCTATGGGACACTAACATGAAAAATCAAAAGTGCTAATTTTAAAGGCTTATATGCAAGTTATTGTCATAAAAGCCTTTAAAACTCATTGAAAAAAAGAGCATGGGATCCCCCCCCCAGTCCATTACCAGGCCCTTTGGGTCTGGTATGAATATTAAGGGGAACCCCGAACCAAAATGTAAAAAAAAAATTGCGTGGGGGTCCCCCTAAAAACCATACCAGGGCCTTCGGGTCTGATATGGAAATTAAGGGGAACCCTGCACCAATTAAAAAAAAAATGTCATAGGGGTCCCCCCCAAAATCCATACCAGACCCGGATTTTAAGGGGAACCCTGCGCCAAAATTTAAAAAAAAAATGGCGTAGAGGTCCCCCCCAAAATCCATACCAGATCCTTATCCGAAAAGAGGGGGGGTGAGATCCTACCCCAAAGCACCCTCCCCATGTTGAGGGCATGTGGCCTGGTATGGTTCAGGAGGGGGGTCTTTTCCTGCGGCCTGCCAGGTTGCGTGCTCGGATAAGGGTGTTCTGCCAAATTTTTTGCCTGTTCGCATGTTCTGCTGCGAACCGAACAGGAGAGTGTTCGGCTCATCCCTGTAGGACATACTGAGCGAGCCTGCACCCTCTAGTGGCTGGAGGAGAAACAGCAGCCCACTCTCCTAAGAAGTACACAGAGCATGATTAAACAGCACACCAAGAGAAGACAAGACAGTCAGATCTCTTTTTTTTTTTTTTTTTTAAAGAGAAACTGTAAAAATGCAGACTTACCATTCCTGCTGCAGGACTTAGAACATAACAGGAGTCCAACCTTCACGCATCACGGCAAACTTTGCACAGGGTTCCATTGCACAGGGTTCCATTACACAGGGTCCAGCGCCATAAGGCTGCATTACAGGCAAACCTCGAGGAATCTTCTCTCCTATCCAATTATGCTCAGGAACGGTCCATTTTGGCTGATAGCTTAGAATGGATCCGATTAAAGTCCGCGATTCTTAATAGAACCGTCCAGACCTCCAAGTATGCTCCAAGAGCACCTTACAGACTCTGGTGAAAAAAACAGAGGTACTTCCTGTGTAGGAGGGGTTATATAGGGGAGGACTTCCTGTTTGATTGATCTGCCAGTGTCCATTCACTTATAGGTTGTGTATAACCCACATAGTAATTATTATGGCTGCTCTGGGTCCCGTCATGTACGATAAAGACATTTATTTTAAGGGTATATCCACATTGTAAACTTCTCTTGCTTTGCTACAAGAATTAGTGTTAAAATGTATGACTTCTAAAAAGCTCTGCCTTTACCTTGCTATAGCGGGACAGGTACATGATGGCCAGGTCCTGAGCTGCATCCATAGGAAGAAGGTCCAGGTAAAGACAGTAAGGTGGGGGATCACTGTGGACTGTAGCTGTTGGTATGCAGCTGATGATACACTTGCAATGCTGAGGTAAAAATCCTGGAGTGCTCAACCAGGACAGGAGGTCAGATACATCAGAAGGGTGGGATAACTTGAAATTAAAGTTAATGCAGCATTAGAATGGATAACACTGTTACAGATGTTAATTCCAGAGAAAGAAATCGCTCCTGCGCACAAGTGGATAACCAGACAAGTAGTGCAAAGACACAGGCCTTGCTGCCCTCAAGGATGGGGAATCCTAAAAGACAACAAGAGAGAAAGGAAAAAAGGGCGCACCAGCCATGTGCATTATCTTTTGGATAAAAATTTATTGAAAAAAATGATAAAAAGCAACTACTCACAAGCAGTTGTAGAAGATGGCACAATGTAAAAATACACCGACTAGCAGCATGCGATCTAGGATGAGCTGAACCTTCCAAAGGTCATAGAGGAACTCACAAGCATCACTACCAGCTGAAGCGTTTCGAAGGGAACGTCCCTTCTTCCTCAGAGCTCAGCAGTGGACACTCCTTCAACAGTCCCTATATATGTATGCCTGAAAGCACTATCAGTGGATCAGAGAGAGCGCTTAGGGCCCCTCCTCCTTACGCCCCTAAGCCCTGTGGGCGGTCAAATAAAACAATGAATTAGTATAAATAAATTATACTAGTAAAAAGCCGCCCATAGTAGGAGCATAACTAGACCTTAGTTGCAGGCAGTGTCATACCGTGCATATGACATGCAGAGATGGTATGTGCATATGTTGTGCAGAGATGGTTAATAAGAGGACCCCCCCACACAAACCGTGGTGTCAAAGTAGAAAATACCTTCAGTAGCCTCTCAAGGTTTCCATAAATATGAGAAGCCGTGCCGTCAGGTCTACAGCAATACGCTGATCACTTCCTGGTGGTTATCGCTCCCTGGAGCGCACACCAGTGTGTTTGCGCTCCAGGCAGGAGAAAGGGGCGGGCTATGCGTCACTTCCACCGTGTCATTCGTCGCCCGTCAGTGACGTGGGCGGCGAAGGACTGATCGGCGCCATATTGCTGGGGGCAAAAATAAATAGGTCAAAGGCAAGCCGCTCATCGTATCCACCCGACGTCAGCCTGACCATTCAGCCGCCGTACAGACAGCAACAAGAGCGGGACAGAGGACAAAGTGGCCCCCGCAAAAGATCAATGTGGCCCCTGCAAAATAAAAAATAAAAAAAGATGATGAATAACAAATAAATAAATAATTAATAAATGTAAATAATAAATAATACTAAATGACACCTGAACGCCAACTCAAAATGATGCCAACGTATGAGATGCACACCGCACATGCAAATCCCCATGCCCGCACGTCACACATGCGCCCACACCGCTGGCACGCAACAAATAGACCAAGGGTTGTCATATGGGGAGATAGCCATCAGAATGTGTATAAGGACAACTTGGGCAGGGATGCACTGAGCAGGGATGGTGCTGAAGGAGATGAACACATGTTGTACCAGACAGTAACTTAAAGAACAATAGCTAATAGATATATTATGCTGAGTTTACATATATACCAAAACGAGGGAGACATGCAGTATAATGAAATATAATATATATAGTAATAGTAATGATATTAAACCACGAATATACACTTGTGCACATGTGTAAGTATATACACAGACACACAAACACATATACATACATGCACATACATGCATATGCGCACATATACATGCATACGTGTAAATATCATGTATATATCAGCCTATTGCTGTAGACCTGACGGCGCGGCTTCTCATATTTATGGAAACCTTGAGAGGCTACTGAAGGTATTTTCTACTTTGACACCATGGTTTGTGTGGGGCAGTCCTCTTATTAACCATCTCCACACACCATATGCACATACCATCTCTGCACGTCATATGCACGGTATGCCACTACCTGCAACTGCAAGGTCTAGTTATGTTCCTACTATGGGTGGCTTTTTACTAGTATCATTTATTTATATTAATTCATTGTTTTATTTGACCGCCCACGGGGCTGAGGGGCATAAGGGAGAGGGGCGCAAGGGAGAGGGGCCCTAAGCGCTCTCTCTGATCCACTGATAGTGCTTTCAGGCATACATATATAGGGACTGTTGAAGGAGTGTCTACTGCTGAGCTCTGAGGAAGAAGGGACGTTCCCTTCGAAACACGTCAGCTGGTAGTGATGCTTTTGAGTTCCTCTATGACCCTTGGAAGGTTTCGCTCATCCTAGACCGCATGCTGCTAGTCGGTGTATTCTTACATTGTGCCATCTTCTACAACTGCTTGTGAGTAGTTCCTTTTTATCATTTTTTTCAATAAATTTTTATCCAAAAGATAATGCACATGGCTGGTGCGTCCTTTTTTCCTTTCTCTCTTGTTACAGATGTTAATTCTACTGTATGTATTCTTAGACACAAGATGATTTATTTTTGTATGCTGTAGGATAGGATATAAATTCTAAATTCGGCCATCTTAGTCCGAATTAGGAAGGCAGTAAACATGGGATCTAGAAGAGAAATCATTCAGTGAGCCAGGGCTGTTATCAAATCTACAGCTTTATTTTTCTGGTGATTGATAATACTGGACAAGGGTGGTCAATTTCACCATAACTGAATCACAAGTTGTTTTCTTATCTATGCAAGAGTAGGATTTCCTGGTTGTGTCTCAACCCCTTTAACAAATTCATAATTTGTAAATTGATTTACAGTCAACATACTGCATAGTTGCCAACAGTCCCGATTTTCCCGGGACAATCCCGATTTTGGGACCCTCGTCCCGATTGGAGAGTGTCCCGAATCGGGATTTTCCACAAGGAAAATCAGGAATGTTGGGTTTTTTTTTTTTTCTTTTGAGCAGCGGGCTCCAGCAAAATGGCGGCCGGCGCCGCCGCTCTCTCTTCCTCTAGTGTTCAGTGGAGAGGGGAAGGGGGCTCGATCCGTGCAGCCAATGAAGCACCTTCTTTAGCTGCACGGCTCCTCCCCTCTCCACTGAAGCGAGCAGAAGACACGGCGTCGTCGCCGTGTCTTGCTGAAAGCTCCCAGCCCCGTACTGCGCAAGCGATGCGCCTGTGCAGTACAGGGGGGGTCCTCCATTGCCGAGTGGAACTTTCTCGGCAGAACACCGGCCGCTCCTGCACTGAGCGGGGGCCGGGCTGCATTGAGGGGGGGCTGCACTAACTGAGGGGGGCTGCACTGAGGGGGGGGCTGCACTGAGGGGGGGCTGCACGAATAGAGGGGGTCTGCACTAATAGAGGGGGGCTGCACTAATAGAGGGGGGCTGCACTGAGGGGGGGCTGCACTAATAGAGGGGGGCTGCACTAATAGAGGGGGGCTGCACTGAGGAGGGGCTGCAATAATAGAGGGGGGGCTGCACTGAGGGAGGGGATCTGCACAGAGGGGGTCTATACAGACTCTGGCGGGGGCACCTGATGCAAGGACAGACTCTGGCGGGGGCACCTGATGCAAGGACGGACTCTGCTGGTGGCACCTGATGCAAGGACAGACTCTGCCGGGGGCACCTGATGCAAGGACAGACTCTGCCGGGGGCACCTGATGCAAGGACAGACTCTGGCGGGGGCACCTGATGCAAGGACAGACTCTGCTGGTGGCACCTGATGCAAGGACAGACTCTGCCGGGGGCACCTGATGCAAGGACAGACTCTGCCGGGGGCACCTGATGCAAGGACAGACTCTGCCGGGGGCATCTGATGCAAGGACAGACTCTGCCGGGGGCACCTGATGCAAGGACAGACTCTGCCGGGGGCACCTGATGCAAGGACAGACTCTGCTGGTGGCAGGCGACGTGGCTAGTGACACGCTCAGGGATCCCACTGATTCGGCATTATGGTGAGTTGAATGATTTAATTTTTATATTACAATGTAATAATAGAAATAATGTGCTTCAATCATCCTGACACCATAACAACCATGGTGCCGGGATGATTGAAGCGTTAACACCAGGCGTTTGGAGTATCTTTATCTGCTGATTGTTAAACTTTCTAGAATACACATATTTCTATTGTGTAGGATCTGGGGCTGCTGTCCCGTCATTTCCCTCTCCCCCTTTCCCTCTCCATCCCTCATTCATCTCAGACTCTAACCACACCCTCTTGAGCCACGCCCATTTAAGCCACGTCCACTTTCACGTAAGCCACGCCCACGTTTCACATAAACCACGCCCACTTCCGCGCACGCCACGCCCATTTTTTGCCGCGGCGTGCTTATGGCTTTTCTAAGCCATGCCTACAAACGAATGCACCGCCCCGTAATTATTGTACAGCTCCGCCTACAGTCAAAAAAGTGTCCCACATATTTTGTTTTCAATGTTGGCAACTATGATACTGTACCTATAAAATAAGGTTCGTTTAGTAATGTAAGATGTGCAGTAAATTCATCCGGTGTGTGTGGCAATGCCTATATTGCATTTCTAATTGTAAAAAAATAAAAAATAACATATGGTA